>NC_048300.1:115819161-116171622 GCF_013100865.1 Trachemys scripta elegans
GCTGTCACTGCTTTTGATGTGGAATTAATCACAGATAGATTTGTGTTTGTCCCCACTTAACAGCGGTTCATAACCAGTACAGCCAGACGCTTCATAAGCACATGAAGCAGAAGATTGGTCAAAGGAGAATGACCACCTCCAAATGGCTTGTTGCCTAAAGCAAAGTAAAGAAAGTGTTTGTTTAGATTCGCCTCTCCTGGATCCTTGCAACGCCCTGTAAGAACTCCTCCCTCCCTTCTCTTTGGCCTTGGACTCTGTGTGAGCCTTTCCCTCAGGGACCATCTCTGTCAGCCACCATCTCACTTCCCAGAGCTTGCACAGCACAAATTATTATTTGTTATGCCTACCTACCCGAGACACCACAAAATTCACCTCTAATATAATTAGACAGTGTGTTATACACATTTCACATCACTGGGAGTTCTCTAGTCCTCTGTCTGACAGTTAACTTATTGAATCTCTGCATTGGTCATTAAATTGTCTAAGCCACCATAATTTTCCACAACTGAACATTTAGATCAATAAAAAAAAAAGATTTTAAAATAAGCCTTGATATCAACTGAAATTTTTTTTAAAGAAAAATTGAATTTAGCAAAGCCTAAAAAATAAGTTATTGCAGGCTGAACATATAGGGCTGTTCTTTGGATTATAAAAAAACATGAAAATGGAATGAATTCAAATAAGAAAAGTCACCACACAATTTGGCCCAGCTAGCATCTTATATTCAGCGTTTTAGTACTGACATCACAGAAACGGTAATGCAGATGAGACTAGAAGTGAATTATGTGGGGCTATTTGCATAGACCCAACTACATTCTCAATGTCTGACTTTCACACAATAATATTAAAGAACAAAAATAAAAACAGTTTGAGTGATAACCAATAATAATATAAAAACTGCTGGAAACCAACACACTCTGATATGTACAGCTGCCTATGTGGCACGGCTGTTGAGCTGCACAGAGCAAACTCCATGCTAGTTTGGTTCAGAGTTTTGTCTTAGACCTGGGCTACACTAACAGGGGGGTTCGAACTAAGATACATAACTTTAGCTATGCTATTTGCGTAGCTGAAGTGGAAGTATCTTAGTTTGACTTACCTGGCTGTCCTTACGGCGGCGAATCGACCACCGCGGCTCCCCTGTTGACTCCGCTTACTGCTCCTGACAAGGTAGAGTACAGGCGTCGATTCGGGGATCAATTTATTGTGTCTAGACGAGATGTGATAAGTCAATCCCCGATCCATCGAACACTACCCGCCGATCCAGCGGGTAGTATAGATGTACCCTTAGAAAGTCCAAAACAAAGAACCACATTCTAGCCTCAGATACAGATTGCCCTGCAGTTCCATCAGTTATACACACAATCCCATAAAGGGCAGAATGAGGTTACAAATGATACAGCTTCTCTTATCTTTCTGGCTGCTTACATTTTTCACTAACTTCTCTTTGGAACCCTAGCTGTAGAAATCCAGTCTGCTAATTAAAATTTGCATGCAGATACTGAATATAGCTGGTTACTTTAAATATCTGCCAATACTAGGCAATCCATTGCCCCTTACTTGAAGCACACTACTGATCTCCCAAGGAGTCATTTCACACACTATGATCACTAACACAGTGGGTGCAGTTACATCATCAAACTAGCAGGAGGTTAATAAAGCTCCTCATGAAGAACAAACAAAAGGTTGCTCAGAGGAAATTAAATGTGTAGGTCATACGGTGTATAGTATATGACTGGCTACAGCTATGCAGCTGTACATAGAATTGTTTTGGTGAGCTAAGATGGAAAACATCAAACCTATTTACATACCTTTGCACACAATAGAAATGGTAGATCGTGGATTTGGATTTGATTCTGTTCTCAGGGACTCCAGTGGGAGCAGCAGAAAAAAAATCCCAATTTCAGTTACTGGAGAAAGAAACAGAATTTGCACCAGAAACAAGGCAGACCTATGAACAGGAAACTAAACCACTTTCTCCGATGGCCTAAGAATTCCTTACACGTTAATCCCAATAGTATACTTCTAGAAAGCACTACCATCTTTTTAATAAATTTTAAAAAATATCACTGACATTTTTTTGGGTCAGGCTACCTCCTACAATATTGATTCCATGATGACACAAATTAATTGCTATGCTCCTTTCCATGACTTCTGTATTTATGATTTCAGTGCTGTAGTGACATTATATTACAGAAATCAATTTGTGAGATTTGAACAGGTAATATGGGTAATACATTACTTTATGGTCATTCTGTAGACCATTTAATCATATCCACAATCATTAACTTAACAAATGTGCTTTACATGACAACACCTTCACTCAGACAATTTTTTTTTTAATTCAGTATACTCCTAAAGGTATATAAATTAGGCTCATTGGAGTTAGGGATGGAAAAGACCTATTCATCTCTCTGGGTTCATTCATTTATAAATGGTAGGATATGTAGGAGTTGCCAAAATGACCAAAGTTCTATGTAGTCCAGGATTGCCAGCAATGGCCATAATTTCTTTTGGCCCCTTAAATTTGTGTCTCTTCTATGATCAATAGGTGTTTTATTTGTGTCTGTCAGCAGACGGTCCCGCAAGTGCCCTACTTTGCCAAAGGGTCCTAAGTAGTGTAGGTACTAAGCTCGCCAATTTCATCTCAGGGGCTAGGAACTGTTTCACCTCGCAGGATTGTTTGAGAATTGCGCACAACTCGTATAAAAGACTCAAATGGTCCAAGTACACAGAGAAAAAAAGTCAGGCTAAAGACTAACAAACAAAAGCTATAGTATCTAGCCTTACACTTTGCTAAAGCTGAGCCACAAAGGCATAATAGATCTTAGTTACCGCGAACTAAGCCACCCCACATTTTGTCCAGAATGCATTTTTTCACTCCCGTCTGAGTCTTCTGGCTGCCCAGTCTGTTAGAGACACAGAGTTTTGGTTCTTTGTCCCCTGCTCCTGTTAACCGGAGTTTTTTCAACACAAAGCTCTTGGTAACTTTTACTCTATGCGAGGTGGTGTCAGGAAATAAATCAGGGTGATACGGCCGTCCGACCGATGGATGGCTGACACAAACAGGACAACACAAGAGTGCTTTCACTTAAAGCTAAACTTTACTTAGTCTCAAGCTCTTACACACGTCCACAACAAGATTAGTAAAACACCCCCAACCCTTGATAATTACTGAAGCTGAGTGTGGCTCTCAGGTGACACAGGAGCAGGCTTCCGGTGGGGACCGCAAGATGTATCAAAAGGGAGAGTCCAACTATCTCAAACTTTTCCCCCTTATTTATACATTAGTAATAGAATGACATGTCCCGTAAAGAAAACTTGTTAAATAAGCAGTTTCAATGGTCAAGCAAGAGGTTCCTTCTGATTATTGATTAACCAGGTGTGGGTTTTTCCAGAGTTGGCCACCTTGAGACCCCAACAGACATTCCTGGGGCACATCCTGCTCTTTTAAAATGCATGTATCAGCAACTTCAACACAATTCTTATCAGGAAGGACGTGGGGCCAAGCTGCCCTTTCTGTGGCACCCCAAACCCCTTCCCCTCATGTCTTGGTCAAGCTAAGACTGCTGAATAGGCTGCTTTTAACAATAAGCCATAGTGGTTTCAGGCACTTTACTGGTTTGCCAAAATCTCCCTGTACACTCCCATCAAGGAGTTTTGTACGTTTCAGGTTTCTTTGATTATGGTACATCTTCATAGCAGTCTCACCACCTCCTCTCAGGGTAGTGGTCTGTTCCCATATCCATTCAGGACTGTACTCCATGGTTTGGCTAAATAGCTGAGGGCCAACAACTAGCCTAACCACACTCAAGGGCAGCCAAGAATTCTCTCCACTGCAGGAGATTCCTTGGGTGGCACAGTACAGCATAGGACAGACGGTAGTGGTAGAGTGCATTGTGCTCTGCTTAATCCTCTGCTAGTAAAGTGGTCCCTATGGCTGTCCTTAGATGATGGTAAAATTATATAAGTGCCTGGTATAGACAAAAGGTGGCCCAGGTTGGTCAGAAAAGTCTTAAAGCCACCTTTTCTCCTCTACCCTCAGGCCCCTCTCCTACCTTCCAATGAAGACGGAGTATCAGTGCTTGTTCTTTCGCATCTGATCACCCCCAATATCACTTTGATGGTATATTCACACAACTGGAAGTGTTCAGCTCACATTTGCAGCCCTCTTAGCATCTGAGTGAAGGGCTGCTTGTTGTCTTCTTTGCATCTGTGGCTACCATAGCAGGACTCAGTTCCTACACTGTTGGCTTACTAATAATTTTATGTCCAATAGAAATGACTGGCACATTCAAGCCATTACTTCACAAATGGTCGTAACAGTTCTATCAAAACCCTCCCTGGAAAATTATTACAAAAAAACCAAACACTTGCCCCAAGGGGATGTTTTTTCTGCACTCAGGCAGATGCTGGCGGGCTTGTGCCCTGACTCATGAGGATTTATATCTTTTATTAAAAAAAAAATTAAGCTAGTACCACTCAAGGACCGTGTCCCTCCTGCCTAGAGGTCTGCTAAGCAATGAAACATTATGAAGTGATTTAGCTTGATGGCATAATCTGACTGGCTCTGAAACGTGCTATACTACATAATACCATGACAGTCCGTTCATTAGTGACATTATCTTCCATTAATCAGTCCATGAAAGAGTGAAGACAAGTAATGGGATGGTTAGTTTAATTATTGTTTAAACATTTAATTAAAACTGATTATATCAGCCTTGAACATTTCTAGCCTCCCACTCAAACTTAGCCACCCTGGTAAGAAGTGAGCAACCGTATTTTTGCATTTGAGGTAGAAGAGTTTCAGAGGATTCTGTTTGCAGCATTCAAGACCATGTCTGAGGTTGGAAAAAAGCCTTCAAGACAATGGATGTGGCTCAGTCTAAGCCATCATGGTGTGCAGCACAAAAGTTGATATGTCAGCAACAGCTGTTTGTGTGATGAGGCAGGGGGGCTGAAGACTTTAAAGCTTTTCTCAGATTTAAAAAGAAAATTGTTTTCTTGAAATCCTGGCTTTGCAGAAAATACTGGATTCTCCCCAAGCTGCTGCTGTTGCTGTTACTGTTACTCCAGCTTTGAAGGTCAGCACATAGAACAGCTTGAAATAGTTGATTGTCTGAACAGCACAAGGCTTAAAAGATCCTACCAGGCCATAAAACCCAGATGTCTGTTCATAATGATTTTAAAATAGAGAACAAAATAATTAAATTTAAAATAAATCCTGTATTAAAAAAATAGGGAGCAAATTAAAGCCTAAACATTCTGCTGTGACCTACACCGCATGTAGCCCTATTCATTTCATTATGGTTATATACCTGGTAAACCAGGACAGAATTTGGCATAAACACATCTCTTGTTTTGGGCTTTTAGGTTTCTGTCATGGGTTATTTTTCTGTGTATCCACCCACTGTGCACGAAGGAGAAATAATTCTATGATGAAGTATGATGAGTTACATACTTTAGCTAACTCTAACATGTCAGCTAACAGGGTGAGGGAGAGTAGCGAATGATAAATGTGAACCCATTTAATAGAGATTGCGTACTTCTAAAAGTTGCTTTGCTCTCCCCTTCTTTCTATCTATTTACATGCTACACTTTACCGTAGCATCGGAATACCTTGCTGTCCTGTTGTTCAGGAGTTTTGACTGCGATTGGCAGAGAGCTGATGTCCTGGTGCCTTTCCCACATGTTTCCCCCTGCTAAACTTTTTTTAAGAAAAATGTAAAGCTAGAAATGCATTAAATACTTTCCTAATACTACCTTTCTATGTCAACTGTTGGTGCTGCTGACTAATGCTGTGGGCCACAAGGGCCATTGGTCTGATCTACTATGGCAGTGACTATGTCCCCAAACAATTGCTGGCGTGCCACAGAGATGACATGATTGCAAATACGACAGGATGTGTTCCCCAAGCCCATCTCTCTATTAAGATGTGGTCCACACTATGAAAATAAGTGAGAACCCTTGTTCTTCATATATATATATATATATATATATATATATATATATTAATTAAATTAAATAATAATTTCAGCCTCTTTCTAAGCTTATGGCATAGCTGGGGTGACGATCTCTTGAGCCACTCTATTCAGCTTTTAAGAGAACAAATAAATATTCTGCATAAGGAGATCTCAAAAAAGCTGAATGAAAAATCCCCCTTTTTTGCAGTCTGAGAATCGAAAGACCAAACTGCCATGAAGACTAAACTAACCATCCCCCCTGTGCTGTGCAGAAATCTGGACCAAACAGTGTAGTATCTAGGTGCTAGATAAGCACTGACAACCTCTCTCTCTTCATGGGTATTAGAAATTAATTTAATTTTTTTCATTGATTTTATTTTTTGCAACAGAAATGCCCACAGCTTCCATCAATGAAATGACTGGCTCAGAATATATATTAAATTATACTATTGGAAAAAACTTCTTATCCAATGGTATAAGTCTTGTTGGGGCAGGTGGGACTCCTCAGTTTTAGCAGGCGACACACCTAGGAAGAGTAAATATTGCCTGTGTACAAGAGACCAAATGGAAAGGTTGCAAAGCCAAGATACCGATAGAGGTTACAAAATTCAGGAGGTTCAACCTTCTGAAAGGACATTGGCATTATTATGGATGAAACCGTGCAGAGGCATAGGATTGTGGTTACCAGAATGTCAGATCAATTGCTGACTGTAAAACTGTTGGGAAGAGGTAACTATCCATACAGTATGTGGGAGAGGATCAAAAAGGTAAAAGAGGAGTGTTTTGATGAGTTGTTGTGCCTTACCGGAAACATACCACCCAATCAGAAGGTAATTATTGGAGCAGATCTCTATACTACCACTTAGGTAGATGTAAGTTACATCGCTCAGTGGTGTAAAAAACCCACTCCTCTGAGCAACATAACTTACATCGACTTAACAGAGTCTTATTGTGTCTTCACTCACACTGATTTAGTGTGGTAGTGAAAACAAGCCCCTAAATGCGTATGTTGGAACTGTGAAGGTGGATATGAAAGTCTATGGAGGGCACAGCCTTGGAACTGGAAACTTAGAGGGGGAAATAATCCTATAGCCTTGTCCATTGCAAACACACTCTTTCAGAAGAGGGAAAGCCATCTCATAAGTTATGCGGGTAGAGGACACAAGTCCTAAATTGAGTTCCTTTTAATAATAATAAGAGAGATCAGGGATAATCAATTGTAAGATAATAGTTGGCAAGTGCATTGTGAGACAGGACAGACTTTTCCTTGTGGTTTTCAGAATGCAGAGACTTTGGAAGCACCTGAACCCCTGGGCACTGGAAAAGCCTAAGTGGTGGAAACTTAAAGATGAGAATGAAAAAAATCTTCATCCAATTAAGGAGTAACGTGTAGACTTCCTGACTGCACGTGGACGACAACTTGTTCAAACTCAAGTCAACTTTGCTGGAAGTGGCATACGAAATCCTAGAAATTAAACCAATGCCGAAAAGGATAAGAGAGTAGATTTGGTGGTGAATCCACTGAGGAAAAAAAGGTAACCTTCAAATAAAAATGGCAGGCCAGTAGCTGTGATAAGATGGCATATACAGGAGCCAAAAAGGAGGCCAAAAGAGGTGTTGTGACAGCTAAAAGTCTAGGCTGTGATGACTATATAACCCACTAGGAGGATATGAGGGAGAAAAGACCATCTAGAGACTCACCAAGTCAAAAAAGAAAATGAGGAGGGATATGAAAGTTTGCTTACATTAAAAATGAATATGGCACATTGCAAACAAATGGTGAATCAATGTTTGGAGTGATAATTTTGAAAGAGTGATGATGAGAATGAGGAGAACCCAAGGAAACCAAACTGGTGCATGGCAGATAAAGGAAGAGGTTACAGAGGCACTTAAGCATCTGGGCCAAATGAAGTACCACAGGATGTGGTGAAGTCATTGAGAAAGGAAGAAATCAAGTATCTTACAAGTTTGTTCAAAGGTATTCTTCAGAAAAGGACAATGCCAGATGAACGGTGTAAAAGGTTGGTGCTGCCTATTTTTAAACACAAAAAAGATATTACATGGTGTGCTAATTATCATCCAATTAAGCTGATGTCCCATGCAATGAAAGTATGGGAGAAGATTACTGAAGAGCATCTACGTAGAACTGTTGAAATTTGGAAGGATCAGTATGGATTCATGCTAGGAAGAGCACAACTGATGCCATATTTGCATTATGGATCCTCTGAGAAGTTTATAGAAAAGAGATGGCAACCAAGTATGGTCTTTGTGAACCTGGAGAAGGTGTACAATCATGTACCAAGGGAACTAGTTTAGCGGGATTTCTGATGGAGAGGTGTGCCAGGAAGATATATCCATCTTATCCAGGATATGTATGATGGAGTGACTACTGCAGTCAAAACTAAATGGGGCTACAGTTAGAGAATTTCCAGTTAACGTTGGCCCTCATCAGGGGAAAGTGTTGTTTTTTGTTTGCAGTTGTCATGGATGCGATAAGTGAGACCATACAAAGGGAAACACCTTGGAACATGCTGTTCACTGATGACTTAGTCAGATATATGAGGAAAATTAAGACCCTGCAAGCCAGTGACAACATACTTCTGAGTGGCTGGACTTGGAGTGAACATTGGTAAGACGAAGCCTATGATAACAGAGAGGAGGACTCACTATATAGGATATCACAGGCAGAGAGCTTAGAAGAGAGCGAAAGAATTTAAATACCTAGGATCAATTGTTCTGATGATGCTGTTCTCCTGAGTGATGTCAAGCATCATACAAAAGCTGTGTGGTTCAAATGGAGGGAGCTGACTCCAGCTCTCTGTGACAAACAAATGCCTACAAAGTTAAAAGGAAGAGTAAAAAACTGTAATTTGACCCATCTTAACATTCGGAACAGAGACTTGGCCAGCCATACGAAAGGAACATAAGAACATAAGAAAGGCCGTATCGGGTCAGACCAAAGGTCCATCTAGCCCAGTATCCTGTCTACTGACAGTGGCCAATGCCAGGTGCCCCAGAGGGAGTGAACCTAACAGGCAAAGATCAAGTGATCTCTCTCCTGCCATCCATCTCCACCCTCTGACAGACACTAGGGACATCATTCCTTACCCGTCCTGGCTAATAGCCATTAATGGACTTAACCACCATGAATTTATCCAGTTCTCTTTTAAACTCTGTTATAGTCCTAGCCTTCACAACCTCCTCAGGTAAGGAGTTCCACAAGTTGACTGTGCGTGGCATGAAGAAGAACTTCCTTTTATTTGTTTTAAACCTGCTGCCTATTAATTTCATTTGATGACCCCTAGTTCTTGTATTATGGGAATAAGTAAATAACTTTTCCTTATCCACTTTCTCCACATCACTCATGATTTTATATACCTCTATCATATCCCCCCTTAGTCTCCTCTTTTCCAAGCTGAAGAGTCCTAGCCTCTTTAATCTCTCCTCATATGGGACCCGTTCCAAAGTCTTAATCATTTAAGTTGCCCTTTTCTGAACCTTTTCTAGTGCCAGTATATCTTTTTTTAGATGAGGAGACCACATCTGTACGCAGTATTCGAGATGAGGGCGTACCATCGATTTATATAAGGGCAATAATATATTCTCAGTCTTATTCTCTATCCCCTTTTTAATGATTCCTAACATCCTGTTTGCTTTTTTGACCGCCTCTGCACAGTGCGTGGACATTTTCAGAGAACTATCCACGATGACTCCAAGATCTTTTTCCTGACTTGTTGTAGCTAAATTAGCTCCCATCATATTGTATGTATAGTTGGGGTTATTTTTTCCAATGTGCATTACTTTACATTTATCAACATGAAATTTCATTTGCCATTTTGTTGCCCAATCACTTAGTTTTGTGAGATCTTTTTGAAGTTCTTCACAGTGTGCTTTGGTCTTAACTATCTTTAGCAGTTTAGTATCATCTGCAAACTTTGCCACCTCACTGTTTACCCCTTTCTCCAGATCATTTATGAAAAAGTTGAATAGGATCGGTCCGAGGACTGACCCTTGGGGAACACCACTAGTTACTCCTCTCCATTCTGAGAATTTACCGTTAATTCCTACCCTTTGTTCCCGGTCTCTTAACCAGTTCTCAATCTATGAAAGGACCTTCCCTTTTATCCCATGGCAGTTTAATTTACATAAGAGTCTTTGGTGAGGGACCTTGTCAAAGGCTTTCTGGAAATCTAAGTACACTATGTCCACTGGATCCTCCTTGTCCACATGTTTGTTGACCCCTTCAAAGAATTCTAATAGATTAGTAAGACACGATTTCCCTTTACAGAAACCATGTTGACTACTGCTCAACAGTTTATGTTTTTCTATGTGTCGGACAATTTTATTCTTAACTATTGTTTTGACTAAGTTTCCTGGTACAGACGTTAGACTTACCGGTCTGTAATTGCCGGGATCACCTCTAGAGCCCTTTTTAAATATTGGCGTTACATTAGCTAACTTCCAGTCATTGGGTACAGAAACTGACAGGTTACAACCTTAGTTAACAGTTCCGCAACTTCACATTTGAGTTCTTTCAGAACTCTTAGGTGAATGCCATCTGGTCCCGGTGACTTGTTAATGTTAAGTTTATCAATTAATTCCAAAACCTCCTCTCGTGACACTTCAATCCATGACAGTTCCTCAGGTTTGTCACCTACAAAAGCCAGCTCAGGTTTGGGAATTTCCCTAACATCCTCAGCCGTGAAGACTGAAGCAAAGAATCCATTTAGTTTCTCCGCAATGACTTTATTGTCTTTAAGCGCTCCTTTTGTATCTCGATCATCAAGGGGCCCCACTGGTTGTTTAGCAGGCTTCCTGCTTCTGATGTACTTAAACATTTTGTTATTACCTTTGGAGTATTTGGCTAGCCGTTCTTCAAACTCCTCTTTGGCTTTTCTTATTACATTCTTGCACTTAATTTAGCAGTGTTTATGCTCCTTTCTATTTGCCTCACTAGGAATTGACTTCCACTTTTTAAAGGAAGTATTTTTATCTCTCACTGCTTCTTTTACATGGTTGTTAAGCCACAGTGGCTCTTTTTTAGTTCTTTTACTGCGTTTCTTAATTTGGGGGTATACATTGAAGTTGGGCCTCTATTATAGTGTCTTTAAAAAGCGCCCACGCAGCTTGCAGGGATTTCACTTTAGTCACTGTACTTTTTAACTTCTGTTTAACTAACCCGCTCATTTTTGCATAGTTCCCCCTTTTGAAATTAAATGCCACAGTGCTGGGCTGTTGAGATGGTCTTCCCACCACAGGGATGTTGAATGCTATTGTATTATGGTCACTATTTCCAAGCGGTCCTGCTATAGTTACCTCTTGGACCAGCTCCTGCGCTCCACTCAGGACTAAATCGAGAGTTGCCTCTCCCCTTGTGGGTTCCCGTACCAGCTGTTCCATGAAGCAGTCATTTAAAGTATCGAGAAATTTTATCTCTGCATTTCGTCCTGAAGTGAAATGTTCCCAGTCAATATGGGGATAATTGAAATCCCCCACTATTATTGAGTTCTTAATTTTGATAGCCTCTCTAATTTCCCTTAGCATTTCATCATCACTTTCACCGTCCTGGTCAGGTGGTCGATAATAGATCCCTAATGTTGTATTCTTATTAGAGCATGAAATTTCTATCCATAGAGATTCTATGGAACATGCGGATTTGCTTAAGATTTTTACTTCATTTGATTGTACATTTTCTTTCACATATAGTGCCACTCCTCCCCGTCGCACAACCTGTTCTGTCCTTCCGATAAATTTTGTACCCTGGAATGATTGTGTCCCATTGATTGCTCTCAGTCCACCTGGTTTCTGTGATGCCTATTATATCAATATCCTCCTTTATCACAAGGCACTCTAATTCACGCATCTTATTATTTAGACTTCTAGCATTTGTGTACAAGCACTTTAAAAACTTGTCACTGTTTATTTGTCTGCCCTTTTCTGATGTGTCAGATTCTTTTTTATGTGAATGTTTATCATCTGATCTGGCCCCTAGTTTATCCTCTTCCATCCTCTGTTCCTGACTATAACCTGGAGATTCTCTATGATTAGACTCTACCCTAAGAGAAGTCTCTGTCCGATCCACATGCTCCTCTTCAGCAGTCGGCTTTCCCCCATCTCCTAGTTTAAAAACTGCTCTACAACCTTTTTAATGTTTAGTGCCAGCAGTCTGGTTCCACTTTGGTTTAGGTGGAGCCCATCCTTCCTGTATAGGCTCCCCCCATTCCAGAAGTTTCCCCAGTTCCTAATGAATGTAAACCCCTCCTCTCTACACCATCGTCTTATCCACGCATTGAGACTCTGAAGCTCTGCCTGCCTACCTGGCCCTGCGCGTGGATCTGGGAGCATTTCTGAGAATGCCACCATAGAGGTCCTGGATTTCAGTCTCTTCCCTAGCAGCCTAAATTTGGCCTCCAGGACATCTCTCCTACCCTTCCCTATGTCATTGGTACCTACATGTACCACGACCACCAGCTCCTCCCCAGCACTACACATAAGTTGTCTAGTTGCCTTAAGAGATCCGCAACCTTCGCGCCAGGCAGGCAAGTCACCATACGGTTCTCCCGGTCATCACAAACCAGCTATCTACGTTTCTAATGATTGAATCTCCCAATACTAATACCTGCCTTTTCCTAGCAACTGGAGTTCCCTCCCCCGGAGAGGTAACCTCAGTGCGAGAGGCAACCCCAGCACCGTCTGGAAGGAGGGTCCCAACTGTGGGAAGGTTTCCCTCTGTTCCCATTGACTGCTCTGCTTCCCTGGGCCTTTCATCCTCCTCAACAGCGCAGGGGCTGTCTGACCAGCGGTGGGACAATTCTACAGTGTCCTGGAAAGCCTCATCAACAACATACCTCTCTGCCTCCCTTAGCTCCTCCAGTTCCGCCACCCTTGCCTCCAAAGTCCGTACGTGGTCTCTGAGGCCCAGGAGCTCCTTGCACCGAATGCACACATATGCCACTGCCCACAGGGCAGGTAATCATACATGCTACACTCAGTGCAATAAACTGGATAGCCCCCACTCTGCAGCTGGGCTTCTGCTTGCATTGTCTCCTAGTTAATGAAGGGGTTGTTTAAAGCAAGAAGTTTTGAATGTAGTTTGGTTTATAGGTTTTAAGGGGAATAAAGGGTATAAGATAGAACCGGCTAGGGACCCGCGCTCCCTTCCTGCTCCCCTTCCAAACTCGCTTGCAAAACTCCCTGTTAGCAGCCCCTGGTTGCTTGTGCGCTGCTTTATAAAGCTCTGGCCTGGGTGAATGCCCCGCCCTCTGATTAAGGCTCAGCCAATTACCAGAGGCTTCTAGCCTTCAGACCTTCCTTGGAAGCTCACAGCTTCCAACTGCCAGCCACAGCACACAGTCCTTCAAACAACCAAACAAACAGACTAACAAACACAAGCTCAGCACACAGCAAGTAACCCCCAAACACAAACAAACACACACTACAGACAGTCACTTACCCCAAGGGTCCTGTATTTGCTCCTCCTTTACCTGGAGAACTCCCTTGTGAAACTCCCTGTTAGCAGCCCCTGTTCGCAAAAAGTATGCTTTCCATCATGGAAATGAAGATGTTGATAGGGCAAAGGTTGGATCCTTCCTGATAGGAAACAAAACTAGAGGGTAAGTGACCAAATGTGGATAGTTCCAATGTATGACAAGTTGAAGGAGGCTAGGCTACACTGGTAAAGGCATATCCATCAGAGAGCTATGTTGATAGGATAGCTATGGATTGTGGATGGAAGATGACCAAATATCAGACCAAAGACTTGGTACATCAGTGGACCTCAGAAAGAGGTATCTGCATGACAGTCTAGCATACAATAATGAGTTTTGAAAGAAGGCTATATAAAAGCTGCTAATCCCAAATAAGGAAATGGCTAGAAAGAAGAAGAAACCACCCTTGGAAGATGCCATTTGCCAAAGCAACAGACCAAGTCAGAGACTTTGATCAAATGTGGCTCCCTTCTACCAATCATGTCAGAGGAAAAACTGCTTGGACCAATGGTGGAGTCCATTACTCTCCCCTAAATAAGTGAGAAATTATACTGCACTACATTGAATCTAAATGGGTCTTCAGCTAGCTCTGCCCCCTCGGGCTGGGATGCAATTAGTTAGTCACACCCAGATGCAAAGCATCACTCTACTTGCTTTCCCCGCTTCTCTAGAAGGGGGTGTCACCCCATCACACAGTACTGCAGTTTTATCAGTAGAAGACAACATGATCACACACTTGACTGAGACAATCCATCTTGTAGAGGGCAATGATATGAACTGTGGGAGACCAGTCAGAGAAATGTTGTGTATTAGCTAATCTAAGGATGGGCTCCAATTTCAAAATTCAGATTTGTATTTCAAATGCCTTAGCATTTGGGAGTGTTTAGAACTGAGGTTTTGAGTCAGCCCACCTTTGAACCCAACTGCAGCTTTACCATCACTTACTAAAATGGGCAAGAGTATTTGGAAGTTGACAAGGAAGGGTTGGATTCACAAAAGGATTTGAGGCACCTAAATCCCAGAAGCAAGTCCCAGTGGGATTCAGAAACCCTGCACTCAGCTGCCCTCTGAACTCTGTAGGTTCCTAAAATGGCTTGGTGTCTAAATTTTTGCAGTAAAAGTTCTCTGTGGGGAGTGGCCTAGGACCCCCATTGGTGCTGGGGGTAGGGGCCGCAGGGTGGAATGCAGCCTGGTACCCTTGCTGTTGCTGAACAGGGTTGGCAGGGCTGGCAGGCTCCCTACCCAGCTTCGCATGTCCCTGCAGCACCTAGGGGGAGGGAAGGTTACGGGGGGCTCCCTGTGCTGCCCCCACCACAAGCTCCAGCTCTGCAGCTCCCATTGGCCAAGGGACATGTTGGCCGCTCCCGGGGAGCCCCCCCACCCCGAGGTAAGCGCTGCCCTGCACCCAAACCCCATGCCCAATCCCTGAGCCCCCTCTCACATCCAAACTACCCCTCCCAGCAGCCAGTACTGCTGGCCCAGGGGCTGCCTGATCTACTTGGGCTGCTGACCTGAAGCCAGCTGCACTGGCCACTGCAGAAGTCCTGGAATCTGTGCCTGCCATGACCTCCATGACAGATACCACAGCCTTGACCATGGTGCACAACAACTCCGTTAGTTTTTGTCACGTGTTACATTTTCTTGAACTGCCAGAAACAAACGTTGTCAGCGTTGTTTGATTTTTGCCTTCTTTTTCACATGAAGCAGGGATGTTTCAGCTTCAAAGGGTTCAGCATTGCTCCGATGCTGTTTGCATATCTCAGCTCTGTATTACAGTTTACATTTAATGGTGTCTTCTGTTATTTTTGTGAAATGATTCTAGGCATTACTCCTTTTCGATCGCTCCATCTTCACTATGGAAGAGTAGTTACCAAAAATCGCGATAACCTACATGATGTTGTTTGAAGGTTTAACGCTACCAAGTGTGATGTCAGTTCCATAGCAACGGTCCTAATGCTATGAAATGGTATTGCTGCGGCATTTTTAATGTGCACATTGGTAAAATAATTTCAACACTGTAATACCTAATCTGTTTTAAAAGTTTACTGAATACATTAATGGTAAGACTGATGCTTATCGGCTAACCGTTTAATATTTTACATCCCTAGCGTCCAAGGAGACCGGACACTGCACAGAGAAACACTGCCCAGAGACGTGACTTAAGGGAGGATCTGAAGTAAGCCCCATAGTTGCAGAGCTCTCTCCCATCCAGCTTCTTCGTCCTGGCATGGTGGACGGCCATGTTGGCTGGTGCCAGGTGGAGGCCCCACGACTTTGTGGCCCCACAAATAAGGTGTATATAAATAAGGAGATGCAGGGAAAAGTGCAGCCAAAACTTGAGGAGGAGCAGCTGGAAAAGGGGCTGCAACCTGGCACACTTGATATAAATATGTGCCAGGGTCTCCCTCTCACCACAGAAGGAGCAGGTGTCAGGAGAGGTTGTGAACTGCACCAAGTACACACCTGTGCTTACAGCTCTATGAAGGAGCCCCTCAACTATTATCACCAGAGAAGGTTTGCAGCTGAAAATCTCAAGCAGAGGGAAGTGCCTTACAGTAGCCTGGACTTAGATGCCTACCTCTGAGAGGGGGCAGGGCTTGGCACACCATGCTCGGCTTGGCACAGCCTATTAGCTAGTTTAGGTGACAAACCATCTAGCACCCCATTCTGAGGCACCTCTCCCTCCCCATTCACTGTAAAGAGAGCTAGGCAACAAACTCTGGCTTTGTGATTTTCTAGACCTCTAGAAGTTAGATGTGGTGACGCACAGTGACACCATGCTTAAATCTCTTTGTGAATCTAGCCCACAGAGGAAAACTTGTCATTTTCCCTCTAGGTACAGTAGGTTGTTTCAAATTAAAAAAAAAAAAAAAATCAGGGAAATAATATTCATCACCTTAGATCTGACATTAATTTGCCAATAAGTATAAGACGGACATCAATATCATTACAAATATGGGAATGAAACAGGACTCTGGTTAAGCATGGATGCAACTTACTTTGCATTAATATTAAAACATTGTTTCTTTAAAACAAAAAAAGATTATTGGGAAAAGATGGCCAGAGGACAGTTGTTAAAAACTCATCATATTAAATTCAAGTGGAAATAAAATGAATTCATCAGGGGAATAAAGACTGAATGTCAGAACAATACCAGATATCCCCTTGCGCTAAGAAAATCTAAACTTCTTGCCTGTGCTTCATAGAGCTTCATAATTCAAAGAGAAGAAAGTACATTCCCTCAAAGTCTTTTTAACAAGCAGATCCTATTCTTTTTCCAAAGGGAGATCAGGGAATGGCTAGAGAAGTTTCATCAAAAGCTTTGCTAACTCACAGCCAAACTGTTTGATACCTTAGCAAAATTTCTCATTCCTATAGGCTTCACTAAGACTCACAGAGAGCTCCAAAGACATAGGCCATAATCAGATGCCCCCTGTCACTGAGGAAGACAGCAGCCATTAATGAATATGTTTGGGGGAGGGAAGAGGAGGGATGAGAACAGAGAAAAACATATCTGAAAGTCCCAGAGTGAAACTATATAAGTTATGGCCCAATTTTGACAAGCCTGGGCCACTCTGATGAATGTATATGGATGCGGCAATGAACCTGCACCTTGTCTCTCCATATGAATGCACAGCTACCATTGCATTGTGCAAATATTAGCACATGTCAAGGCAGAGGTTTATGACTAAGTGCATAAACATTTGAAATATAGCCCTATAAATGCAGTAGCTGTATGTACATCACTTATTGCTCAGTAAAGTATAATGCAGTGTATGACCTGCAAAGTGGGAGCCTAGTAAGTCTAGGGCACCATAAGCATGAGAGAGAACGTGGCATTATCATACTTCGGATGAGGTAATTCTCAGTGCTATCATCAATAATTAGGGCCCTACCAAATTCACAGCCATGGAAAACGCATCACGGACGGTGAAATCTGGTCTCCCCCTATGAAATCTGGTCTTTTGTGTGCTTTTACCTTGTACTATGTAGGTTTCACGTAGGAGACGAGCGTTTCTCAAATTGGGGGTCCTGACCCAAAAGGGAGTTGCAGGGAGGGGGTTGCAGTATTGTCACCCTTACTTCTGCGCTGCCTTCAGAGCTGGGTGGCCGGAGAGTGGCAACCGCTGGCCGAGCATCCAGCTCTGAAAGCGGCGCCCCGCCAGCAGCAGCACAGAAGTAAGAGTGGCAATACCATACCATGCCATCCTTACTTCTGCACTGCTGCTGCTGGCGGCAGCGCTGCCTTCAGAGCAGGGTGCCTGGCCAACAACTGCCGATCTCCAGCTATCCAGGTCTGAAGGCAGCGCTGCTGCCAGCAGCAGCACAGAAGTAAGGGTAGCAGTACCGCAACCCCCCCTACAATAACCTTGCGACCCCCCCCCCCCACACACACACACACACCCCTCCTTTTTGGGTCAAGACTCCTACAATTTCAACACTGAAAATTCAGATTTAAATAGCTGAAATCATGAAATTTAGGATTTTTAAAATCCTTTGACCAAACTGGACTGGGAATTTGGTAGGGCCCTATCAATAATAGTCACGCATCCTCTAAAAGAGCTTCAGAGAGGGCACCTGGAGTGCATGGAAACATGCCTCTTGAAAAGGGACTTTCACACTGAGGCAAACTTGAAAAATCATTTAAACAATTTCCTTTGACTGTAATTTTCTGTCTCTACTTTCTTCTCACAGCAGATCTGGCTGTTTAAGGGTGTTGTTCTTCCTCATACTGCAGGTTCTTATTCTGGTTAAGTCTCTAATTAAGCAAGACCCCCTTTAGTGATGGGCAGTCTCAAAAGATTTGGCAAAAGCAGTCTGAATAAACATCTTGGGAAATTTAAACCCTTATTTAAAACAAAGCCCTCTGATGTTTGGAGCCTATGAGCAACTTTCAGCCATTCCAACCTCTCCACAATTGATTCTTAGTCTTTGATCCTCTAATAGGCTCCTGGTGCTCACTGGCCCTCTCTCCCATAAACCTCCCCCACAAGCCCTCACTCTTTCACAAGATATCGTCCCCCTTGTATTCCTTGGACAGGCTACTAGTGATTATTCCAATTAATTCCAAGTAGCATGAGAGAATTCTGCTAAAAGTTTATCAAGATTCCTTGCTTCCTGTAAACCTTATTTCCTGTCCATGATTCCCCATTTCAGACCCCAAGAAACTACCCAGCACACAGTCCAGCTTCTTAGACTCTACAGTATGGGAATGATTACAGGACCTTTAAGTAATTAATTTATCACTACAAATAATTTAGTCTAGTGATTGCCATGTCAGCTAAATTATTCACGTGATCACTGATCTGGTTACTCCAAAAGCTATTCTATTTCTCTTGCAAGAAGTAGTGTTTATAAATTAGCCATTGGTCTTAGATCTAATTTACCACCATGAGAACAGCTGCAAGCTTGCTTACCCTGACACTAATACATTTGTACAACCAAACCAGTTGTCAAGCCTGTAACCCTTCCCATTAGAATCACAGAATATCAGGGTTGGAAAGGACCTCAGGAGGTCATCTAGTCCAACCCCCTGCTCAAAGCAAGACCAATCCCCAACTAAATCATCCCAGCCAGGGCTTTGTCAAGCCCGACCTTAAAAACCTCTAAGGAAGGAGATTCCACCACCTCCCTAGGGAACCCATTCCAGTGCTTCACCACCCTCCTAGTGAAAAAGTTTTTCCTAATATCCAACCTGAACCTCCCCCACTGCAACTTGAGACCATTACTCCTTGTTCTGTCATCTGGTACCACTGAGAACAATCTAGATCCATCCTCTTTGGAACCCCCTTTCAGGTAGGGGAAAGCAGCTATCAAATCCCCCCTCATTCTTCTCTTCTGCAGACTAAACAATCCCAGTTTCCTCAGTCTCTCCTCATAAGTCATGTGCTCCAGCCCCCTAATCATTTTTGTTGCCCTCCGCTGGACTCTTTCCAATTTTTCCACATCCTTCTTGCAGTGTAGGGCCCAAAACTGGACACAGTACTCCAGATGAGGCCTCACCAATGCCGAATAGAGGGGAATGATTACGTCCCTCGATCTGCTGGCAATGCTCCTACTTATATAGCCCAAAATGCCGTTAGCCTTCTTGGCAAGAAGGGCACACTGTTGACTCATATCCAGCTTCTCATCCACTGTAACCTCTAGGTCCTTTTCTGCAGAACTGCTGCCTAGCCACTCGGTCCCTAGTCAGTAGCAGTGTGTGGGATTCGTCTGTCCTAAGTGCAGGACTCTGCACTTGTCCTTGTTGAACCTCATCAGATTTCTTTTGGCCCAATCCTCTAAGGCTTGGTCTACACTACCCCCCTAATTCGAACTAAGGTACGCAATTTCAGCTACGTGAATAACGTAGCTGAAGTTCGAAGTACCTTAGTTCGAATTAGTTCGAACTTACCTTGGTCCACACGCGGCAGGCAGGCTCCCCCGTCGACTCCGCGGTACTCCTCTCGGCGAGCTGGAGTACCGCAGTCGACGGCGAGCACTTCCGGGTTCGACTTATCGCGTCCAGACTAGACGCGATAAGTCGAACCCAGAAGTTCGATTTCCAGCCGTCGAACTAGCGGGTAAGTGTAGCCAAGGCCTAATTTGCCTAGGTCCCTCTGTATCCTATCCCTACCCTCTAGTGTATCTACCACGCCTCCCAGTTTAGTATCATCTGCAAACTTGCTGAGGGTGCAATCCATGCCACCCTCCAGATCACTAATGAAGATATTGAACAAAACCGGCCCCAGGACTGACCCTTGTGGCACTCCACTTGATACCGGCTGCCAACTAGACATCTGATACAAGGCATAAAAGACCAGACCTACATAAATAAAGCCTCTTTATGATAAGAAGAAATCAACAGCTGAACAGTTATTGGGGTCAATAGTAAAATTCCCATGGAATTCAGAGGGAATATGGTCAGTCCTTTTATCAAGGAGAAGAAGAGAAGTGAGTGATTCATATGCTTATCATCAATTTTTAATTTATAAAGACACTGAGAATGATCAGATTTGGGCAAGTTCCTTACAAGAAAGTGCTGCAGTATCCTATAGTGAAGGTCCCTGCTGTTACCTTGCAGCAGGGATAATGCAGTATTTTGGGCCATTACAGCTTGTTGAATTAAAGTGTGTGTAATGAGATTAGTTTGCAATATTGCAATGCTAGGCATTTAGTAACGGATGTCTATTGACAGATCATCGCCCCTGCGATAAAACCAACAGGCGGAAACTCCGAGAGAGTAGATCCCCTTAACTTGTGCAGCTGAGGGATGGGATTTGCCAGTCTGAGGAGAAGGCCACCCCCAAATTGGTGTATCCCAGAGGATCCATGAGAGGCCGGAGCCATGCACACACAGGCTCTATGATTTTGGAAGCTACCCTCCATCCTGGCTCCATCACACCAGTGCTATCAACTATTCCCGCCTGCTTAAATAACCCCAGAATGTGGGGTGCCTCCACAGAAAGGATAAATTAGTCCCAATCTGTATCGCCTTTCCCAGGGATTTTTCTTGAGGGGCAATAATTCCACCCCTCAAGTCTTGCGCCCTCCCATTTCCCCTCCCTGGGCCAGCCATTCTCTATGAATGGAAAGGTAATTATTCAGGCAAATGTGCTGATTATGGCAATTCACCTCCTTTTCTTTGTATAGTTGGATTTACAAGAACATGAATATTGCATATGCTAATATTTGGGTAACTGACTCCATCTCATTAGATTTTTAGGGCCCTCTTATCAGAGACAGTATAAAAAACACCGATGAACTACAGAGAAGAGTTCTTTCCATGGGAAAGAGTAAGTTGCTCTGTTCTTTGAGAAAAGTCAACAGTTGTGTTGAATTACCCAGATTTCTTTCTTTTAAAATATGCATGAGGCTTTAATCTTTTCTGAGACAAGATTGAGGTTCAGAGCAACCGGAGATGACCCTTACCTGTTGATAATGGGGGGAGGGAGGGGACAAAGTGAGGGCAGCAGCTTCAGCTGATGTTACTGAGCATGCTCAGTACACGCCAAGCAGCAACTCGTGCGGGGGGAGGGAGGGAGACATGACCCTGTGTGCCCTCTCATGCGTCACCTGATGGAGCAACCCAGGTATCTTTATACTAAGAGACATTCGACTTGTGTCATGTGAAGATATTTATAAAGTAAAGTAATCTACACACTAAACAAAGTAGTCACTGCAAAGCACAATCAAAACCAAAAGATTTAGTACTTTGATAGCTAATCAAGTTCATACAATATTTCACAATCTTCCGATCTTCAAAAAGATGCTAAAAACAGTAATAAATTTCAGAAGTTTAGTTAAAAACAAGTATAAATTACTACACAATAAGTAAACAAACTCTTCAACATGGATGTTACTGGCAATTTCCAAACTCCATTGTTCTCAGAGTTCAGGACTGGGAGACAGGAATTTCAGATTTCTCAACGAAGTTCTCACCGTAATAATGTCTGAGGTCTTGCACTTGGAGTCATAACTCCACTGAATTCGATAGAGTTACTCCACATTTACACCTGCGTAATGGAGTGAGGTTCTGGTATCTTGCTAAATTATAAGGCAATTTTTAAACTTACAGTAGTGCCATATTTTATAAAATAACTTGTTCGAGGCATAGCACACAACCTCTGGAGAACCTCAAAATCTTCAAGCACTTTAGCTTCTGAATGATAAAATTGGTATCTTAAATATAAGAAATTAATTGCCACTTAGAGACTCTCTTGTTCTATGTATTCTTTTTGAATTATACATCTTTCAGAACAACATGTATTATTCATCTAATGGACTTTTACATGGAACACAATTGTAGAATAATCTTTCTAAGACCTTTCACGTTTGCAAGACCCTTAGGAAAAGGAATTGTAACTAATATCTTTTGCTACACATTTTCTAGACTTTGGAGCATTAAACACACTTTTAAAAGTCATCAAGGTGAACCCTCACATATAAATAAAGCCAGGAACAGCAAATAAGGTCTTGATTCCTCCCCCAACCCCATAATGCAACAGAAATCAGCAGCAGTTTAATCAGAAAAGGTCAGACCAGCACTTCAAAGATCCCAATGGAAAAAAAAATACTGCAAAGCAATACTGCAATACTGACAGATATTTTATGCACTATACACATGGTATAATGGCAAGGATAACCTGAAATAATTTCTCATTTAAAACAGTAAAATATCAGCTTATGACAGAATCCACAGATTCCTAGGAACATATAAAAAGATGCTTTGGTTTCTACATGAAAGACATTACCCATTTGGATATTGGAGTGTTATTATTTATGCAGTTTCATGTAGATTTTTTTCTTTTGTTTCAGGATCTGCTCCTAAAACACCGTTACGGAAATTCTCACATGCAAACTCTACGTGCATATTCCTGAGAGGATGACAGCACTATTACAGAAGCCAGCTCAGAAAAGCTGCTAGCCAGAGAGCCCATGGTCATATTGTTTATATTTTGGTAGCACCTACAAATCCCCGCCAAGGTTGGGATCCCCTTGTGCTAGCTGCTGTACAGACACATAAGAGACAGCCCCTGCCCAGAACAGCTTCCGATCTAAATAGCCAAGATAGACAGAAAGGGGAGAAGGGAAGTATTACAATCCTAAATTTTAACTTTGGAACTGAAGCACAAAAAGATTAAATTCCTTGCCCAAGATCATACAGGAAGTCTACACAGACCTGGGAGTTGAACCCAGAGCACTTGACACCTAGTCCCATGCATTAACCACAAGACCATCCTTCCTTTGCTAGTCAAGAAAATTTGTGTCCTTCATACAAAATATCTCAACACTTTGCAGATAGTAAAACTGTGAGCCAAAGAGAAAAGGCAAGCTTTAAGATGAAATTTAAAGAGCAAGCTAGTCAGTGTCCAGGAAAGGGGATAACAGGTTGACATGTAGAATGAAAAACAGGAAAAAGTCTGACTGAGATTTATTAGATTAGGGAATAATCTCCCACAGGAAGTGGTGGAAACCTATTATTTAGGACTTTTAAAGTAGGCTGAACTAAGCACTAGAAAATGTAGGGTAGTAAGCAAATTCGCACGAACAAGTGAATGGACTAGATCAGCAGTTCTCAAACTGGGGACTGCAAGTCATGTCCAGGGCTGCTGGCCCCATTGATCAACTCCTCCCCCTCCCTCCCAGTGCCTCCTGCACACCGTGGAATAGCTGTTCAGTGGCATGCAGGAAGCACGGGGGGGGAGAGGGGAGGAGCGGGGATGGACACCCTTGGGACAAGGGGTAGAAAGAGGTGGGGAAAAGGTGGAGTGGGGCCTTGGAGGAAGAGGTGGAGTGGGGGCAGGGCCAAGTACATGCTCACTACACTGTTTCATGAAGTTAGGCAGCAGGGCAGTCCAAACAAACAACCTCCCCTTTCTGCAGTCTTCTGTGGCTCTGCTCCTGCAGCTTGACTTTCCTGTCTTGTGGACTCATAGAATATCAGGGTTGGAAGGGACCTCAAGAGGTCATCTAGTCCAACCCCCTGCTCAAAGCAGGACCAATTCCCAGCTAAATCATCCCAGCCAGGGCTTTGTCAAGCCGGGCCTTAAAGACCGCCAAGGAAGGAGACTCCACCACCTCCCTAGGTAACGCATTCCAGTGTTTCACCACCCTCCTAGTGAAATAGTTTTTCCTGATATCCAACCCGGACCTCCCCCACTGCAACTTGAGACCATTGCTCCTTGTTCTGTCATCTGCCACCACTGAGAACTGCCGAGCTCCATCCTCTTTGGAACCCCCCTTCAGGTAGTTGAAGGCTGCTATCAAATCCCCCCTCATTCTTCTCTTCTGGAGACTAAACAATCCCAGTTCCCTCAGACCCACACATGCACCACAGTACTTAAAAGTTGCTGCTGTTGTTGCAGCAGCTGGCAAAGGATTCTGTGGCATGTATATGGCCATTAGAAGGGGGGAGATGGAGACATTTGGAGACCAAATGTGCTTTGGAACTTTGAACAGTCAATTCTTTCAGACAAGTTGGATTGGAGTCACTACATTGCACCATTCCAGGGGTGCCCAAACCGTGACAGGAAGAGACTGTGGCTTTATGACTAGAACCTGGTCTACTTCATTCCATGCCATTTAGCTACAGTACTCTGGTCAACTCACCAGGAGAATTTGGTGACAGAGAAGATGACAGTAGAATTGAAAAAGATATTTGATGAGGTTGTAAAAATGGTGAATTTGATTAAATAAATTGTGAAATGTATTAAAGGTTAACCCAGTGCATGCCTCTTTCCTATTTTATGTGAAGAAATGAGCTCTCAATACCAGGAGCTCCTCTTGCAAACAGAATGAAATTCATTGGTTTTCACGTAGCAAAGTTGTGAATCATGTATTTGAGCTCAGAGTAGAGTGAAGGATTTTCCTTATTGAATGTGACTCTGCCCAGGCAGAATACTAACCAGCATTGGCTTCCTTGGAATGCTTACATACAGGGGCAGAATAAAACATGGGTCCTCAACCTGGAGATTGCAATCTGGAGTCTGGGAATTGCAACCAGCCTGCCTTTCCCATGGGACTAAAAAGGAATGGAGGTGGGTTCTTGGACATTCCCAGTACGAAAAGGTTGAGAACCAGTGTTCTAGGAACCAATGTTTATTCACATACATTTACAAATCAATTTAATAGATCCATTCTTGTGTGTATTGGTTGCACATTTGTGGCAGGGTTTTCAAAACCAGTAAGTCATGGCTTAACTCTGCTCCCAATGAAATCAACGGGAGTTTTACCACTAACTTCACAAGAACAGTTAGGCCAATGTTGAGTGCTTTTAAAAATTCCACCCTTTATTTCTGTCAGATACACAGAATAGTGCTCAGCACTTACTGAAATCTGCAGATAAAAAAAACATTAAGTGCTGTGCAAAAGATGAGTACATATGATTTTCTCCATTTAACACATGGAGAAACTGAGGCAAAGAAAGATTAAGTGATTTGCCCAAAGTCAGACAGTAGGTCAAAGGAAGAACTGGCAACAGAGCCCAAGTCTCCTAATTTCAAGTCTGCTCTATCCTCTGGACTACACTGCCTCCTATTGGAAAAAGAAAATTTGTAGATGTGATGCTTTACGTATCTTTTTAAAAATCTGGATTGCAGTTAGATGCTAAAGTGGTCTTGATGCATTTAGGAGCTGGAGTGTATGCATGTACCTTTTGTTAAGTAGTCTAAAAAATTTTTTGTAAATCCAAAAGAGTGAAATCAATTATGAATCAGATATTAACAAATGGAACTGGGCAGAGATGTATTTCATTCCAGCCCCTCTCTCCATATTGTGTCAGAAACAAGCATAGAGATGGCAGAAAAGAAAGGAGAAGGTTTGATGAAGAGCCATATTGATTATTCCTTCTACAGGCAACCTGATCCAGAAGATGTCACCAGAACACAAGGAGTGCTTAGTACTCATAGAATAAGGAACATTAATGGAAGGATTTATAATTGGATAAAAACTGCAAACAGATCATAAAGTAGGTCTGAGAAACTGTTAAATAAAAGCTACTGTTCTTGAGAGCAGATAATAAGCTCTTACAATAGCAAGAATTTTGGTACACTATTAAACTGTTAAAACTGTCAACTGACAGTAAGATGCCTAAAAAGCTCATGGTGATAAAATGTTTAGAAGAATATTATTTCAAAAAGTAGGGAACAGACTATTTTTACAGGTTTACTGGGTTCTTGTCTTTCAGTAAGTAATAAAACACAGGTACAGTAACCAAAGAACTGTTTTTTTTAATTTTTTCACCATCTTTAACTTCTCTCACTACTTTAGGCATCTCAGTTTCCTTCTTACTGATAAATCACTTCAAATCAGAGTACTCAGATATTTAAAAGGTATATTAACAATCTGCTACAACTGTAGCCTTTGTATCTTTAAAAGAAGAACAGGAGTACTTGTGGCACCTTAGAGACTAACAAATTTATTAGAGCATAAGCTTTCGTGGACTACAGCCCACTTCTTCGGATGCATATAGAATGGAACATATATTGAGGAGATATATATACACACATACAGAGAGCATAAACAGGTGGGAGTTGTCTTACCAACTCTGAGAGGCCAATTAATTAAGAGAAAAAAAACTTCTGAAGTGATAATCAAGCTAGCCCAGTACAGACAGTTTGATAAGAAGTGTGAGAGTACTTACAAGGGGAGATAGAGTCAATGTTTGTAATGGCTCAGCCATTCCCAGTCCTTATTCAAACCGGAGTTGATTGTGTCTAGTTTGCATATCAATTCTAGCTCAGCAGTCTCTCTTTGGAGTCTGTTTTTGAAGTTTTTCTGTTGTAATATAGCCACCCGCAGGTCTGTCACTGAATGACCAGACAGGTTAAAGTGTTCTCCCACTGGTTTTTGAGTATTTTGATTCCTGATGTCAGATTTGTGTCCATTAATTCTTTTGCGTAGAGACTGTCCGGTTTGGCCAATGTACATGGCAGAGGGGCATTGCTGGCACATGATGGCATATATCACATTGGTAGATGTGCAGGTGAACGAGCCCCTGATGGTATGGCTGATGTGATTAGGTCCTATGATGATGTCACTTGAATAGATATGTGGACAGAGTTGGCATCGGGGTTTGTTACAAGGATAGGTTCCTGGGTTAGTGGTTTTGTTCAGTGATGTGTGATATATGCCATCATGTGCCAGTTCCATTTATCTCTTCAATATTTTTGACCAGCTAACCGCCATCCCTGGGTGGGCAAAACACTGTCCTGCTAACAGCACACTCTGACTCTGTCCAATCCCTGGCCAGCCCGTCAGCTCTTGCTGACACTCTCTGGGAAGCCTCCAGCCACTTGATCAACTCTACCCTTTTCTAAACCCTGGGGTTTCTCAGCTCTGGCACAATAGCTATGTCTCTGGGGTTGGGCAGAAGAGACACCCCTTCCTTGCTATAAACCTGACTCCTACATTTAAAGGATTGTTGAGATGCTCCTTATCTGAGCCATTGCTTTACCTTTCCTGCTTGGTTCTTCTAACAACCCCTTTTGATTTAATTGCATGACAAGTAAGGAACCCATCATAAACTGACACAGAGGCATACACCATATTCATACAAAATAACACAGCTATTTCCCAGTTTGTCACAGGTGGAGAGTTTTGTGATGTGGAATCTTCTCCACTAGGAAATAGACTGAACCAGCACCAATTCATCTCACATACATAATAATGAAGAGGCTTGAGATTTTAATAATGTGCTGTTACATAAATCTTGTCTGGATTGGAATGGGTGACAGACGAATAGTAGTGCATTATAGAACCTATTTCCTGACTAACCTCAGCTGAGGCATTTTAATTTTCTCCGGATAAACTGGATTTCCAGCTATCATGCAGATACTATGAATGAAAAGAAGCAAATATGCACAATAATTCTGTTATATATAAATAATGCTGCTAACATTTACTATCTCCTCTTCCCCAATAATTCACTTCATTGATCAACTCAAAACCCACAATGCCTTTCTGAATGTTAGTTTAATTTAGGAAAGGTTTTAAAAAGCACAACTGCATTGACATTTAAGCAATACTATAAAAACATTCAAGCTGTGATGGCAAATCTATATTCTTCCATGCTAGCATTATCTTCACTATAAATACACCTACAAGACATCATGGGACATTGCTCAGTGGTATCTGAAAACATTTTTTTTTCAGAAATTCTTCATTTAGGGTTGATGTAAAGAAGAATATAGAATAGTCATAGAACAGTGTGCCTTCTCTCATCTTTCCTCTGCTTTTATTATTTAGCTACGTTTTGATTATGACAACTGCTCTTATTAATGAAAGAGAACAGCCACCGATTCCTATATATCCAGTTTATTCCAGAGCCCTCCCATTCCTCAGTCTAAATGGAATTAGAGTTTGACCTGCCTCCTGAACAGCTACAATTACTTCTGTGCCATACTCTCCCTCATCCAAGATGATTGGAGAGCTCACTGCTTTATCAGCAGACATGATTCCCCCAAGTCCATCTGGAAAGATTTCACCAGCTTCCTCTCGCTCTCTTATTGGGGAACATGAATTAAATATTAACAGTACTAAAACACATTGAACTCTGAAGCACCCAGTTTCAGATTCATCCTTCCCCTATGCAATGAAGTTATGTGAAAAAACAGACCAAGTGTTTGAAAATCATTGAATTATGATTATGGGAAGTGGACACTGGAGGTTATACTCATTATATTGCTCTAGTTCTGACTACTATATCAGAGCTGGGTAATTTCTACATTTTCTTACATAAATGATTAAATACCAGTGTTAAAAAACTCTGAAGGGTTTGTTACAAGCCTCCTTTGTCAAAAGCCTAAATCAAATAACTTCATTTAAAAAAAAAAAAAAGACACTGACTTTTTAATGAAGAGTTTAAGGTTTGGGTTTTGCTCTTCATTTTCATTACCAGCCCCCAATGAGAGTGAACATAAAAAGTTACTCATCTGCACTGATAGCCCTTTTCTATTTAGCAAAAAACCATTTTTCCCTTGCATTTTGACCAGAACTAAAATGAACGTGGCAGTTTTTAAACAACAAAAATGTAATACCTTATTGCACCAGGATTTTTTTTAAATGAAGTATAGTTCTGGGAACAGGGTTTGTTACTTACTTCTCAAATGACAGAGCAGAGATCACAGAAAATTGCTCCGATGTGCCACATTTTCTGATGACTGAGTAGAAAATTTAAAATATCACAAATGTTTGAATCCACAGGACTCTGTATGTCAACCCAAACTAAGTCCTGAACTACAGTACATTTTTAAAATGGGATAAAGTAACTAAGGACATACTGCAGCTGTTCAGGTTATCTGTTTTCCATTAGAATCCATGCAATCCCATTTAAAATATATTAGATAGCAGGTGTGGGCAGTCAATGATGTTTTGAACATTCAGAAACGACCTTCAATAAAGACACAGAATCAGAATAAACCCACAGCTGACATCATTTATAGTAGTCTTGCTACTGGGGCTTTGGCTGCCTGCCAGAACTGTTTCAGTGATTATCAAACCCCACATTTCTGATTTCAGCAATCTATATAGCCTGCCAATTAAGTCTTCATAAACTTGGGAGTCAGATCTTGTGAGTGCCCAGCTCAGGGACAGACAAGGCATACTATGCATGCAATCTCAAACATTTCTATTATTTTTTCATTAGGTGGGTTTAACCTTGCAGTATGCTGAGTCTACAAGAATCTTTTGTACTAAGCTTGCAGTCTGTTCACCTAATCTTACTAGATGTTAAGATAGTGCATTATGCAAGATCAAGCTGTCTCTTGGCAAAATTTGCACTACTAGGAATTCTTACTTTATTTTCTATTCCAGAGGGAGGGGAGGTCTGACCACAAAAAAATGGGCCTCTGGAATTCCTCAGTTGTAATCTTGCCTCTGACATAGCCCCCTCTGGGACTTTAGAAAAGCAAATAAAGTAATTATGTACTTCAAGGGTATTTGAGAATTAATCAATCAGTTTGATCTCAGCTGTAAGTGACAAATAGCGCCCAGTGTTACACCTCCTCACTGAGAGACAAAATGCCTCCTGCAGCTTCCTGGTGCACAAAAGAGGTGTGCCCGCCTGCTACACCTCTTAAAGGTGGCCAGATGAGAGCAGTGCCTTTCCCACCTCCATTGGTGTGGCTTGCACCAAAGAAGGGCACTAGCAGGGAGCCATTCCTGTGCTGGAGGTGTGTGTGTGGGGGGGGGCTCGGGTGAGCATCAGGGATATAAACATGCCTGGCAGCTGAATTGGACTGCCTTTTTCTATGCCTTGACACATCTGCATAGAGGCCATTCGCAATCTGGCTTCTGCTGTTCGTCATGAGCTTGGAAAATGAAAACCACTAGATATTATTTTCATACCCAAAGATTTTTAAAAAACAACAACAACTGTTTGGCTTGTTAGAGTTAATGAACTGTTTGATAGAACTGCAGAGCTCTCTCTGGAAAGAGAGGTTCTGATGTTAACAGTGTAGTGTTGCTTCCCATCATCCATGCTCCAGTCAACAGCCATACCATTCATTGTACCACTCAGTGCTTGATACCACCCAGTGCTTGACAGATTTGGTCCACTTGGACAAAGCCAAGACCATCAAACTTATTTGACTCAGAAGCAGAATTTAAAACTGCAGATACAGAATACTGAACTTAAAAACTACTCAACTGTGAAGAGATCATAAACGCAAGATTAAAGCTTTAAAATAAATGCAAAAGCCATCTCTTGCATTATGTGTTTCTCAGTTTGCCATTTTAAAGTCTCACACAGTGATAACAAAACAGGCCAAGTCTGCATGTCTGCCAGTCTGCATGTTGATATACTAACCTATGCTGACATTCAGCAAGTAATTTAAAAAAAACCTCTCTAGAATGGAAAACCAGATACCAGCATCTAATACTGAGTTGGGAATCAATATTTCCTCCCAAGAAGCTACTACAATAGAATCTTACTAATTTGTGATCATTACTGGTGTCAATCCAGTTTAGCATTTTGGCTCACCCTACCCCAAAAAATATAACTTATTCTTGTTCTTCATTAATATACAACTACATACTGGGGGAAGTAAGTGGAGGAAGTACCCAGGGGGACAACCATTTTAAACTTGATTCAAACGGAGGAATTAGTTGTGAATCGATGGTTGAAGGCAATTCGGGTGGAAGTGATCATGAAATGATGATTTCATGATTCTAAGGAAAGGAAGGAGTGAGAGTAGCAGAATAAGGACAATGGATTTCAAAAAAGCAGACATTAACAAACTCAGCGCATATCTACACATGAAGAGCTGAAGCTGCACCACCACAGTGTGTCTGATGAAGATGCTTTATGCCAACAGGACAGAGCTTCCCATCGGCATAATACAACCACCTTCTCGAGCGGCAGTAGCTATGTCAGTGGGAGAACTAGTCTTCATTTAAAACTTTAATGGTGACCAGATAATTTTAATTGTGTTAAGTAACAACAAGAGGGAAAGAACACAAGCCAAAACAGGGAAACAACAGGTTAAAGACTACTTAGATAAGTTAGATGTATTCAAATCTGCATGGCCTTAGAGCACTTAAGTAACTATCTGAAGCAATCTTGGAACCGTTACACTGGTCTACAATTTTTGAGAAGTCGTCTGCTTCAAAGATAAAATGTGCTATTTATTATGTATTTTGATGTGCTGAATTCAAATATGACAATGAAAACAATTGATTGGCTACTGTTTCTAAGATATTTAAGTTTTTACATTTTATGTCTATGTATATTGTGTAGATAGTAGAGTTTTAATCATAAATTGTAAACCTAGGTCTTTTCATGTGTTTATGGTTGCTTTACATGATAATATTTCACCTGCCCTGTTTATGTAACACTTTAAAAATCAGCAAAAGGGTTATATAAATAAAATTTATTATGAAACAAAAGGCAAAAAACTATTATGCACATAGTTTAGTCCTATTCAGTGTCTACTCGGCACTTCTTGGCTTGTCTCTTGTATTCATTAAATGGAGCATCTCTTGTCACTGTCCAGCAATAGTCTGCAAGCATTGATGGGCTCCATTTGCTCGGATAGCGTTTCTCCATTGTTGCAATGTCCTGGAGAAATCGCTCGCCCTGCTCGTTGTTCACTGCTCCGCAGTTCGGTGGAAAAAAAATCTAGATGAGAGTGCAAAAAATGTATCTTTAGTGACATGTTGCAACCAAGGCTTTTGTATGCCTTGAGAAGGTTTTCCACCAACAGCCTGCAGTTGTCTGCCTTGTTGTTTCCGAGAAAATTTATTGCCACTAACTGGAAGGCTTTCCATGCCGTCTTTTCCTTGCCACACAGTGCATGGTCAAATGCATCATCTCGAAGAAGTTCACGAATCTGAGGACCAACAAAGACACCTTCCTTTATCTTAGCTTCACTTAACCTTGGAAATTTTCCACAGAGGTACTTGAAAGCTGCTTGTGTTTTGTCAATGGCCTTGACAAAGTTCTTCATCAGACCCAACTTGATGTGTAAGGGTGGTAACAAAATCTTCCTTGATTCAACAAGTGATGGATGCTGAACACTTTTCCTCCCAGGCTCCAATGACTGTCGGAGTGGCCAATCTTTCTTGATGTAGTGGGAATCTCTTGCACAACTATCCCATTCGCAGAGAAAACAGCAGTACGTTGTGTATCCAGCCTGCAGACCAAGCAAGAGAGCAACAACTTTCAAATCGCCACAAAGCTGCCACTGATGTTGGTCATAGTTTATGCACCTCAAAAGTTGTTTCATGGTGTCAGAGGTTTCCTTCATATGGACTGCATGACCAAATGGAATTGATGGCAAAACATTGCCATTATGCAGTAAAACAGCTTTAAGACTCGTCTTCGATGAATCAATGAACAGTCTCCACTCATCTGGATCGTGAACAATGTTGAGGGCTGCCATCACACCATCGATGTTGTTGCAGGCTACAAGATCATCTTCCATGAAGAAGAATGGGACAAGATCCTTCTGACAGTCACGGAACATGGAAACCCTAACATCACCTGCCAGAAGATTCCACTGCTGTAGTCTAGAGCCCAACAGCTCTGCCTTACTCTTGGGTAGTTCCAAATCCCTGACAAGGTCATTCAGTTCACCTTGTGTTATGAGGTGTGGTTCAGAGGAGGAGGATGGGAGAAAAATGTGGGTCCTGTGACATTGATGGTTCAGGACCAGAAGTTTCATCCTCTTCCTCTTCCTCGTCTGACTCAAGTGAGAATGATTCTGGTGCATCAGGAACCGGCAGTCCTTCTCCGTGGGGTACTGGGTGTATAGCTGATGGAATGTTTGGATAATGCACAGTCCACTTTTTCTTCTTTGACACACCTTTCCCAACTGGTGGCACCATGCAGAAGTAACAATTGCTGGTATGATCTGTTGGCTCTCTCCAAATCATTGGCACTGCAAAAGGCATAGATTTCCTTTTCCTGTTCTGCCACTGGTGAAGATTTGTTGCACAAGTGTCACAGCATATGTGTGGGGCCCACCTCTTGTCCTGATCTCCAATTTTGCAGCCAAAATAAAGGTGATAGGCTTTCTTAACCATAGTGGTTATGCTGTGCCTTTGTGATGCAAAAGTCACTTCACCACAAACATAGCAGAAGTTATCTGCACTGTTCACACAAGTACGAGGCATCTCTGCTCACTTTGGCTAAACAGAAATGTGTCCCTTTGCAAAATCAAACACTGACAAATAAGAGAGCACGACACTGTATGATTTCTAGAGCTGATATAGGGCAATTTGTTCAGCAGAGTGATGTAAGCTTCGTTATGATTGCATCATCCATGACTTCTAGGAAAACATGATGCAATTCATATCATGTATAACGCAATACCAGCTTCAGATTGCATCATTCATTGTTTTGCCTAAAAAGCAAGTACTGTCCAAACCCAGTCATAGATTTATTCATAGATCCAGTCAGAGATGTATTTTAGTCATTTCTGGTTTAAATTGAGATCCCTTCCCTTTATAACTCACTTATCCTCTGCTATTCCCAAGTCAAGGGTCGTATATACTGACCCAATAGCATATCTTGAAAACTAGAGACAATCAACAATTTTAAGCATCATTTTCGTTCTCAGTGACCCAGAATTAGTAAAGTTTGACTACATTTATTTCAGAAGCATTTCGGCTGTAGAGCAGTGTTATTAAAAGAGTAATATGAGAATTGACTTAGGGCTTGTCTACACTTACTCCCATCGGCACTCTACCTTCCCGGGGCATGGTAGTTATGTCTACGAGAAAAGCCCTCCCATTGATATAGCACCGTTTACACCAGGAGTTCGGTGGTATAACTGCGTCATTCAGGCCTGGTCTACACTATGAGTTTAGTTCGAATTTAGCAGCGTTAAATCAAATTAACCCTGCTCCCGTCCACACAACGAAGTCATTTACTTCGACATAAAGGGCTCTTAAAATCGATTTCTGTACTCCTCCCCGACAAGGGGAATAGCGCCAAAATCAGTATTGCCATTTCGGATTAGGGTTAGTATGGCTGCAATTCGACGGTATTGGCCTCCAGGAGCTATCCCACAGTGCACCATTGTGACCGCTCTGGACAGCAATCTAAACTCGGATGCACTGGCCCGGTAGACAGGAAAAGACGTGCGAACTTTTGAATTTCATTTCCTGTTTGCCCAGCGTGGAGAGCACAGGTGACCACGCAGAGCTCATCAGCACAGGTAACCATGCAGTCTGAGAATCGAAAAAGAGCACCAGCATGGACTGTACGGGAGGTACCGGATCTGATCGCTATATGGGGAGAGGATTCCGTGCTAGCAGAACTACGTTCCAAAAGACAAAATGCCAAAACATGTGAAAAAAATCTCCAAGGGCATGATGGAGAGAGGCCATAATAGGGACTCACTACAGTGCCGCGTGAAAGTTAAGGAGCTCAGACAAGCCTACCAGAAAACCAAAGAAGCAAATGGAAGATCCGGGTCAGAGCCACAGACATGCCGCTTCTACGCTGATCTGCATGCAATTCTAGGGGGGGCCGCCACCACTACCCCACCCCTGACTGTGGATTCCAGGAGGGGGTAATCTCAGCCATGCCTGAGGATTCTGCGGACGGGGAAGATGAGGAGGAGGAAGAGGAGGACGACGACGAGCTTGCGGAGAGCACACAGCACTTCGTTCTCCCCAACAGCCAGGATCTTTTTCTCAGCCTGACTGAAGTACCCTCCCAAGGCATTATCCCAGACCATGAAGCCATGGAAGGGACCTCTGGTGAGTGTACCTTTGTAAATATAAAACATGGTTTAAAAGCAAGCTTTTTTTAAATGATTAATTTGCCCTGAGGACTTGGGATGCATCTGCGGCCAGTACAGCTACTGGAAAAGTCTGTTAACGTGTCTGGGGATTGAGTGGAAATCCTCCAGGGACGTCTCCATGAAGCTCTCCTGGAGGTACTCCAAAAGCCTTTCCACAAGGTTTCTGGGCACTGCAGCCTTATTCCATCCTCCATGGTAGGACACTTGACCACGCCATGCTAGTAGCAAGTAATCTGGTATCATTGCATGACAAAGCCTGGCAGCATATGGTCCCGGTGTTTGCTGGCATTCAAGCAACATCTGTTCTTTATCTCGCTGTGTTATCCTCAGGAGAGTGATATCGTTCATGGTAACCTGGTTGAAATATGGGAATTTAATTAAGGGTACGGAGGTGGCCGTTCCTACTGGGCTGTTTACCTGTGGCTGAAAAGAAATCCTTCCCTGCAGTTAGCCAAGCTGGGGGCGGGGGGAGAAGGGGGAGTTGGCGCTGAGCTTTTCGTGTTTGGCTAGCAGGGATCTTCCCTGATACCAGCCACGTGGTGGGGGGGGGAGGTAAAGCTATCATCCCAGAGAATTGGGGGGGGGGGGGGGCGTTACTTTGGTTTCTGCTGCTGCACGTTAACAGGAAAACCGCAGCACTCAACAGGCTTTGCTTGGTATGCTTGGTAACTGCTTTAATGAAGGTTGCAGAAGCCGAAAGACAATGGCTTACCATGGCTGCATGCAAGCCGAATTCCGTTGCCCGGACCTGCGTCTGTGATCTCTAACACCAAAGCCGCAGGCACTCAATATTAAGATGCAAAATACGACCTTGTACTGAAATCACGTGCTATGTAATGTGAATAGTGTTGATCACCGTGAAAGAGTATAAGCATTGTTCTGTAAAATGTATCTTTTTAAATAGTTCTCTCCCGTTTTTCCCCCTCCCTCCCACAGCTGCAAATTTTTCAAGCCTCCCTCCTCTGTCCCGAAGGCTATCTCAGATAAGGCAGTGGAAAAAAAGGACGCGAGACGAAATGTTCTCTGAAATCATGGAATCGACCCGCAACGAAAGAGCTCATCCAAATGAGTGGAAGGACGTGGTATCAAAGTACAGGAAAGATGCCAGTGAACGTGAGGACAGAAGGGACCAAAGTGAGGAGAGGAGAGATGCTCGAGATGAGAGGTGGCGGCAGGAAGATCAGAGGAGGCAGGATGCAACGCTGGGGCTGCTGAGTGAGCTAACGGACATGCTCCGGCATCTGGTGGAGCTTCAGGAACGGCAGCAGGATCACGGAGTGCTGCTGCAGCCCCTGTATAACCACCCTCCCCATGTTCCATAGCCTCCTCACCCAGACGTGTAAGAACGCGGCGGGGGAGGCTCTGTGCACCCTCCCACTCCACCCCAGTGGACAGCCCAATCAAAAGGCTGTCATTATTTTGAACTTTTTTAGTGGCCTTTTCCTTCCCTCCTATTCTCCTCCCAAACCCCACCTGGGCTACCTTGTCAGTTCTCTCCCTCTTTTTATAATCAATTAATAAAGAATACATGATTTTTAAACGATAGTGACTTTATTTCCTTTGAAAGCAAGCGGTGATCGAAGTGGGAGAGTGGGTTGCTTATAGAGAATGAGTCAATCAAGGGGGCGGGTTTTCATCAGGAGAAATAAACAGAACTTTCACATCGTAGCCTGGCCAGTCATGAAAGTGGTTTTCAAAGCTTCTCTGATGCACTTCCTGGTGTGCTCTTCTAATCGCCCCGGTGTCTGGCTGCGCGTAATCAGTGGCCAGGCAATTTGTCTCAGCCTCCCACCCCGCCATAAAGGTCTCCCCCTTACTCTCACAGAGATTGTGGAGCACACAGCAACCAGCAAGAACAATGGGAATATTGGTTTGGCTGAGGTCTGAGCGAGTCAGTAATGTGCGCCAGCGACCCTTTAAACATCCAAATGCACATTCTACCACCATTCTGCACTTGCTCAGCCTGTAGTTGAACAGCTCCTGACTACTGTCCAGGCTGCCTGTGTATGACTTCATGAACCATGGCACTAAGGGGTAGGCTGGGTCCTCAAGGATAACTGTAGGCATTTCAACATCCCCAACGCTTATTTTCTGGTCTGAGAAGTAAATCCCTTGCTGCAGCCATTTAAACAGAGTAGTGTTCCTGAAGACATGAGCGTCATGAACCCTTCCCGGCAATCCCATGTTGATGTTGGTGAAATGTCCCTTGTGATCCACCAGTGCTTGCAGCACCACTGAAAAGTACCCCTTACGGTTTACGTACTGGCTGCCGTGGTGCTCCGGTGCCAAGATAGGGATATGGGTTCCATCTGTCGCCCCACCACAGTTAGGGAATCCCATTGCAGCAAAGCCATCCACTATGACCTGCACATTTCCCAGAGTCACTACCTTTGGTAGCAGCAGCTCAGTGATTGCTTTGGCTACTTGCACCACAGCAGCCCCCACAGTAGATTTGCCCACTCCAAATTGATTCCCGACCGACCGGTAGCTGTCTGGCATTGCAAGTTTCCATTGGGCTATCGGCACTTGCTTCTCAACTGTGAGGGCTACTCTCATCTTGGTATTCTAATGCTTCAGGGCAGGGGAAAGCAAGTCACAAAGTTCCATGAAAGTGCCCTTACGCATGCGAAAGTTTCGCAGCCACTGGGAATCGTCCCACACCTGCAACACTATGCGGTCCCACCAGTCTGTGCTTGTTTCCCCGGCCCAAAATCGGCGTTCCACGGCTAGAATCTGCCCCATGAACAGCATGATCTCCAAAGCGCCGGGGCCCTTGGTTTGAGAGAATTCTGTGTCCATGTCCATGTCCTCTTCACTCTCGTCGCCCCGCTGCAGTCACAGCCTCCTCCACGCCTGGTTCTCCAGGTTCTGGTTCAGCAGAAACTGCACGATAATGCGCGAGGTGTTTACAATGTTCATTACTGCTGTCTTAAGCTGAGCGGGCTCCATGCTATGGTATGGCGTCTGCACAGTTCACCCAGGAAAAAAGGCGCAAAACGGTTGTCTGTCGTTGCTTTCACGGAGGGAGGGGTGAGGCTGTACCCAGAAGCACCAGCGACAATGTTTTTTGCCCCATCAGGCATTGGGATCTCAACCCAGAATTCCAATGGGCGGGGGGAGACTGCGGGAACTATGGGATAGCTACCCACAGTGCAACGCTCCGGAAGTTGACACTAGCCTCGGTACATGGACGCACACCGCCAAATTAATGTGCTTAGTGTGGCTGCATTCACTCGACTTTATACAATCAGTTGCCCAAAAATCTAATTCTGTAAACTCGGAGTAATCCTGTGGTGTACACAGACCCTCAGAGGTCTGGATTTTCCACACCACTGAGCAACATAGTTATACCAACATAAGTTTATAGTATAGACCAGGGGTAAAAAAGTCTGCTCTTAAATCTTTGCTGAAAAGTAGAAGTAGGCTGAGACTATGACAAACTGGGACTGTTCTTACTGTGGTCTTTGAATGCTGACAGGGGAGTGTGGCTAGGATGGTCTGCATTGGGGGATGGGAGACCAGCTGAGGGAGAATACCTGAGCATATAACATGAGAACCCAGGAAGGGGTTAGAGGCCAGGTGACACCTTTGCCCAGGAAACTGAACAAAGGCTAGAGAGAGAGTTCAGAGCTCGCTTGTTGACCTGGCTGGGAGGCAGAAGGGGCTCTGACCTCCCAAGAGGGCTGTGGTGCCCTGGGACCCCAAGATGGACCTAACTGAGGGGGTCCTGTTGTCTGTGCCTGCAAGACCTGTCTTGGACTGTATTCCTGTCGTCTAAATAAACCTTCTGCTTTACTGGCTAGCTGATAGTCATAGTGAATCGCAGGAAGCCGGGGGTGCACGGCCTTATGTCCCCCCACACTCCGTGACAGAGACATCTGAGTTTTCAGTTAGAATTACTAGATTGAGGATTTAGTGAGTTCTAAGGTGCTACTGAATAAGAAAGCAAAGACTTTTTTTTCTTTTATGCACACTATTTAAGGTTGTTTAAACCCAGAACCTAAATTCTTAACCAAACTCTGGGTGATGCATATATATTAGTCATCTCCTTCCAATTCAGGTTATTGATCTTGAAATAATTCATGACCCTGCTTTCTGTACAGGTAACCCACACAGTACCTGTATATGCCCACTACTTTAGCTATTTGTTGTTGTTTTTGGAATAAGCAGAATCATTTAGGTAAAAGTTCCATCATTTTCTTTTTCGAATGGCTTAGTTATCTGGCATTAAGCCTGATATCTTTTGAAGCCTTCTTATCTTCTAAAACCAGAGCAGCAACACACATGGTAAAGTTTCCCCGCACACAAGTCACAAGATTCACAACTCAGAGTTATAATTGGCAAAAGACTGTTGAAATCTTATTTAAATTATAATGAAATAATTTATCAATGCTTACAACAAAAAGGTCCTTTTACTTATTAATTCACAGGCTCTGGGAATAGTGTTTGTTAGTTAACTACTTTCTGCAGAACATGTTATTTTTGATGTGACCTCTAAAAAGGGGAAACGGAGAACAGAACAGCATTCAACCCTCCTGACTTTAGCCTTCTAATAAAAATTGATTTTTGGGAGTGTAGTGAATTAAAAACAAAATAAGACAAGATATTTGCCACCAACGCACAATTGTTTTGAAATATACAGAGTGTGAGAGAAGTTACTTGATAGTGTTCTCTTTTGTGTCTGAACATCTTTAAACTATAGTTCTCCAGTAGCCCATTGCCTAGTATATCTTATTTTAACGAAAGTTTTAGTATGGGCACCAGCTCACTGATCAAACAGTTGTTATGCTGGGGAGCAGGATTTGATCCCTCACCACCTGAATAGCAGGGGCTGAAGACGACTGCAGAGCCATCTAGCTCAGCTCCCAGGAAAGGGAGAGCTTGATGTCACTAAGTTACTCTAGCAATTTCCCCTTTCATGGATTTGTGGAGTAGGAGTGAAAAACTCCAGAGGCAGCTGCATCTTTTTCAATAAGTGGGGTGATAGGCCAAAAAGTCTTTGCTATTGGGTTGGTCAACAGTTTAAGACTCCTTTTTCATCCTCAACCAAAATTTTAAAATAAGACTAGAGTCAAGATCTGTCTCTCAGAGTATTACCTTTTGTCTTTTTAATCTTCTCTAGTTATGCTCCAAAATCAATGCCAGTGAAGATTCACACATGAAGAAGCTGTGTTGTATTGTCTGGATCTCTAAATACACAAATAGCAGATATCAAACTTTTCAGTCTGACAGGCCTAAATCATCCCCTCCTGGGTTACATACAGTTAGCTCTCCATACTATACAACACCATAGAGATTCTGCAAAATAAAGTGACAACTTCACAGAATGTCACTATAACTGTCTGTGACATTATTGACACAAACTGGGACCGTATAGAACATTGTCGCAACCAAGGTCCTGTAATGGCACCAAATCAGCTATACAATTGATTTTACTATTAATGGAGATATCCCATCTCCTAGTACCGGAAAGAACCTTGAAAGGTCATTGAGTCCAGCCCCTGGCCTTCACTAGCAGGACCAAGTACTGATTTTGCCCCAGATCCCTAGTGGCCCCCTTGAAGATTGAACTCACAACCCTTGGTTTAGCAGGCCAATGCTCAAACCACTGAGCTATCCCTCCCCCCCGATCCATTTAGAGACGGCAGATACACCTTGTGGCTCAGCAAGGCATGCAGGGACATGCCTACGGACAGAATTCTAAGGTTTTTCCATGCCATGTGTTGGGTGGCTTGTGTTTGGAACAAAGGGAAGCACAAGCCACATGGCAAAAGGACTATAAAAGGCAGCTGCATCATCTCCATTTTGTCTTCAATCCTGCTTCTTACCTCTGGAGGCACTTTGCTACAAACTGAAGCTCTGAACAAAGGACTGAATGACCCATCCAAGCTGTGGATGTATTCCAGAGATTTGATTTGAACCTGCAGCTTATTCCATCACTGCTACAAGTTTGAACCAAGAACTTTGCCATTACTGTATGTCATTCATTCCATTTAACAAATTTTAATTCTCATCTATATTTCTTTCTTTTTATGAATAAACCTTTAGAATTTAGATTCTAAAGGATTGGTAATAGCGTAATTTGTGGGTAAGATCTGACTTGTATATCAACCTGGGTCTGGGGCTTGGTCCTTTGGGATCGGGAGAACCCTTTTTTCTTTTACTGGGGTATTGGTTTTCATAACCATTCGTCCCCATAAGAAGTGACACTGGTGGTGATACAAGGGAACTGGAGTATCTGAGGGAATTGCTTGTATGACTTCTGGTTAGCCAGTGAGGAAAACTGAAGTCCTCTCTGTTTGGCTGGTTTGGTGTGCCTTAATAGTAAAGGAACTCCAACTTTGGGCTGTAACTGCCCTGCTCTAAGCAATTTGTCCTGAATTGATACTCTCAGTTGTGTCCCGCCAAAGGCCGCATCATTGCGCTGTCATGTCAGAATACAAACAATTTAAAGTCCGAGAGAGCTACATTCCACTTACCATCAGGCTAGCTACCCAGATTTGTCATTTTAATAAGTGCTTTTTTTCCTTTCTGGTCCAATCACACTATGGGTAGAGCCCTTCAAATCCATCAGTATCTGCTTTATATCCGTGGACCATTTTTGCGGATCGCAGCTCAGATGCGGATACAAATTTTGTATCTGCGCAGGGCTCTGCAGTGCACACTGACCTGAATGGAGCAGCTGTCACCCAGCCTGCAGGCTCCAGCGTGGCTCTCTGAATCATGCAGCAAGGGGGATAGCCTGCTGGGCATTCTGGGAGTTGTAGTCCCTGCTGGCTTGGATGGAAGAGGTAAACTACAACTCTCAGAAGGGAATGAACCAAGTGCCATTTTGAAAGAGGTGTGGTTGTAATTTAAACTAGCGGGCGGCAAGGGCGTGTGCTTTGAAGAGAATAGTTATTGCCGCTCTCTGCCCGAGCTGGGTCTACATGCATTACAGCCCCCACAGCTGCATAGGGGAGTTTGAGTCCACCCCCCACCACTGCCATTGGGAGGGCGTTGCTGAACACGAGGGCTCAAGATTGTAGCATTTCTACCCGGAATGGGGAAGGAAGTACTGTGGGGGCGGAGCACGCAGTGGGGCAGGAGGTCTCTAGAGAGAAGTGGGGAGGTGGTTGGGGGTCAGGAGCCTGGCACAGCCCTGCGTCACTGCTTCTCAGTGACCTGTGAAGCTGTTTAGAGCCCTGCAAATCCACAGATATCTGCAGCCACGGATGCGGATATCGGCAGACAATTTTTACGAATCAGATGCGGATACATATTTTTGTATCCGTGCAGGGCTCAAACTATGGGATCAATTCTGCAAATGCTGAGCACCCTCAATTTTGATTAACTTCATTGAGAGTTGGGGAGCTCAGCTACTCACAGGACTGTTCAGCAACCACCTCTGGAGTCCTACATGTCTATTTGTCATCCTTAGAACATGAGGTGCCTTATATTCGTATCGAGAAATTTATACCAGCTCCAGAGGGCATGCTAAAGAGATCAGCTTTGCTTACGGCTCAACACTCTGCCAATTATGTTTGCATAATTTAAATTGAAGGGATTTTCTTTTTTATATCTCAAACTCAACACATCTCCTATCCCTAACCCAACTGGCTATCAAAGCAGCAGTTTTCAGCATCTCAAACGTCACAAGACAAAAATACCAGGGCAGCCAATGGTATCCAGACTCAAAGATAAAAGCAGCAGCACAAACAGGCATAAAAACAAATGAAACATTCTGCTTATCCGTTGCTTAGAGGCTTCTTCCTGTCTGTAATATATTGGATTTTGTTTTACCAAGGTTCTTGACCCCTTTGGCCAATCTTCCATTCAAGTAATGGTCTGTAACATGAAGAAAAAAAATAAAAAAAAAAGAGATACTGAACATCACAGCCTGTACTTCCGTAGCAAGAAACGTTCCATTGAGTGAACATTATCCACCAAAGACAGATTATCTGCAGATGGCTGGTGCATGTATGAAAGATTGACCAAAAGGTAGGGAAATAGCTACAGGAGTCTGAATTTGCAGTGCTGCCAATGCAGCCAGGCTATCCCCTCATGGCCTTAGCATTCAGAAATCAAACTGAGACATTGCTGTGAAATGAAAAAAATACTGAAGCTGCACAGAGTAATTTTCTGCTGGTAGCTTACAATGCATTCAGTAAGTGAGGGGAGGGATACCTCCCTCCACTTCTCTGTGAGTTACTCCATCATCATTCCCCTCACCAAGGCATTGTACTTTGCTCCTCTTTCCATTCCCTCCCCAAAATTCTAGCAATTGTCAAATCCTATTCATTGTTCTTCCTCAACATTGTCAAAATCTGCCTTTCCTTGCCTACATCCAAAAAACTTGCCTGTGTCTTGGTCATTTCCCACCTCAGCTACTGAAATCTGCCTCCCTCTTGCCTGTAACTTCTTAATTCACTGCACGCCAGCCCATCCAAAATCCTGCTGGCAAAGCAATCTTCACCACCACTCTGACCACATAGCTCTCCTCATCAAATCCCTTCACCCCTTTGTATAAGCTTCTGTATCAGATTATCTGCAGATAATGGGTTGTCCAATCATTCTCTGTGTACCTGGGCCATGTAGCTGCGCCATGGGCCCCTAAGTAAGGAGCTGAGACAGGCTTGTTTGTTGGTGTCTTGGTAAGGGCCCCATGGTTCTGATTTTTGGACATTTAATTAACCCTGCTGTTTAAAATCTCTGAGTGGTCAATTGCTGCCTCATGATGAGGGGCAGAGCTGAGCTAAGCAGGGAGACTTGGTATAAAAGTACAGGAGTCCTTGTGGCACCTTAGAGACTAACAAATTTATTTGAGCATAAGCTTTTGTGGGCTACAGCCCACTTCTTCAGATGCATAGACTGGAACATATAGTAAGGAGATATATATACACACATACAGAGAACATGAAAAGGTGGGAGTTGCCCTATCAACTCTAAGAGGCTAATTAATTAAGATAAGCAATTATCAGCAGGAGGAAATAAAACCTTTTGTAGTGATACTCAAGATGGCCCATTTCAGACAGTTTGACAAGAAGGTCTGAGGATACTTAACATGAGGAAATAGATTCAGTGTCTGTAATGGCTCAGCCATTCCCAGTCTCTATTCAAGCCTAAATTGAAGGTATCTAGTTTGCATATTAATTCAAGTTCAGCAGTTTCGCTTTGAAGACTGTTTTTGAAGCTTGTCTGTTGCAAGATTGCCATGTTTAAGTCTGTCACTGAGTGATCAGAGAGGTTGAAGTGTTCTCCTACTGGTTTTTGAATGTTATGATTCGTGATGTCAGATTTGTGTCCATTTATTATTTTGTGTAGAGACTGTCCAGTTTGGCCAATGTACATGGCAGAGGGGCATTGCTGGCACATGATGGCATATATCACATTGGTAGATGTGCAGGTGAATGAGCCCCTGATGGCGTGGCTGATGACATCACTTGAATAGATATCTATTCAAGTGACATCATCATAGGACCTAATCACATCAACCACACCTTCTTGTCAAACTGTCTGAAATGTTTTCTTTCTTGCCTGAAGGCAGAAGGGACTTTCCTGTATATGAAATGCAGGTTAGCGGGTGTGGTGCAAAAAAAGATTTGTGGATTGGAAAGACGGGTTGAGATGCTGTAGAGAATCAGGGAAGCTGAGGAGTTCCTAGACAATCAGGGTTTGGGAAACATCAGTACCCCGGGTTCAAGAAAGAATAAAACTGGCCACCAAGAAGTAGGAGAGAGAGGAACTCAGAGAGGAGGTTGGGCAGTTTGTAACCACCAGAGGCAAGAGGTCAAGGAAGAACTCTACGTGTCTGGAGACAGATGAAGATAGGCAGGCTGGGGCCTGGAGCTGAGACATGATGCATCACTCTAAGATTGGATAGGTTTTTGAAGTTGACAGGCCAGGATGTCCTGGGGATTATTCGTATAGGCAATAATGATACTGTGTCATGGAATTTCTCACAGATAATAGACAACTTCTGGGTACTCAGAAGGGTGCTGAAGAAGAACATCCAAGTGAGCTTCTTGGAGATCTTCATGTCCCACAAGCAAAGGAAGCCAGAAGGCAGAAGATTCTAGACGTGAACCACTGGCTAAGTAAGTGGTACAGGTTGGAGAATTTGGGTTTTGTGGAATGTTGGTCCACCTTCTAAGGGGAGAGAGGCTGTATAGTTCAGATGGCCTCCATCTCAGTAAAAGGGAAACAAAACTTCTAGGCAACAGACCAACTAGTGTAGTGAGAAGGGTGTTAACTAATAACAAAAGGAGAGAGTAAAAGAGGGAAAAATGAGCACTCAATCAGCACAAAAATGTAGGTGTTGAGAATAAAATTAATCAAGAAACTAAATGACATGCAGAGGATAAATTCTTTAGGTGCCTAAACACTATTGGTAGAAGCCTGGGTAATAATCAAGTGGAATTGGATTTACTCACTTCTGAGCATAATTTCAATCTACTTGATATTACTGAAACCTGGAGGGATAATTCACATGATTGGAATGTTTAAAATTAATGGTTACAACCTATTTAGCAAGGATCAAATGGGCAAACGGGGAAGGGGGGCACTTTATGTAAAAAATGGCCTGTTCCCAAGTCACTGCTAACTTCGAAGAAAATTATCTTGAAAGCTTTAGGGATCATTGTCCTAACTGATAAAGTACTAAGCATTAACTGGTGTCTGCTACAGGCCACCAAAGCACACAAAGTAACAGGTCTCGTGCTGACAGTACTAAAACATCCTTGTATTTTCTAAATTTTACAGATGATAATATAATCTCAAAAATCATTGCATCCAACATGGAGGAATCCTATTTCTGACTTCGTCCTGACAGATAAAGAGGAGCTGATCACAAAAAATTAGTGCTAATTTAGGTGCAAGTGATCATGACTTGATCACATCTGTTATGGGCAAACAGAATAAAGTTCAAACCAGTCATTATATATACATACAACCACACACACACTTGTGGCTTTAAAAGGGCCAATTTCACAAAGCTGAAAACAATTAAGCTAAATCAATTGGGAGGAAGAATTTAAATCAGAAAAGTGTGTATTATAATTGAAAATTGTTTAAGAACACTTTACTTGTTGCGCAAAAAGCCACAATTGAGGAAGAAGACCATACAGTTTACAAAAACTGACCTGCTTAGAGGAAAATTAACTGGTATTGGTCCATTACTACATAGAAATGGTGGAATTATCAATAATGATGCAGAAAAGGCAGAAGCGTTCAATAAATATTTCAATTCTGTATTTGGGAGAACAGCCAGATGATGTAGTCATATCATATGGCGAGGATGACACTCTTTCCATTCCACCAGTATCTCAGGAACATGTTAAACAACAGCTACTGAAGCTAGACATTTTTAAATCAGCAAGTGCAGATGACTTGCATCAAAGAGTTTTAAAAGAGCTGTCTGAGGAGATCACTGGACTGTTAGTGTTGATTTTCAATAAGTCTTGGAACACTGGAGAAGTTCCAGAAGACTGGAAGAAATTTAATGTTATGCCAGTATTTTAAAAAGGATAAATGGGATAATGCAGGTAATTACAGGTTCAGCTGTCTGACATTAAGCCTGAGCAAGATAATGAAGCGGCTGATACAGGACTCAATTAATAATTATATTACTTTCCTTAAATTCTTTAATGACAATAAACATGGATTTATGGAAAATAGATCATATCATACTAACTTGATATCTTTCTCCCCTTCCCCCCCCCATGGATTCTAAAACCAGAAGGGACCACTGTCATCATCTAGTGTATCTTGTATAACACAGGGCACAGAACTTCCCCAAAATAATTCCTTTTAAACTAGAGCATCTCTTTTAGAAAATCTTGATTTAAAAATTGTCAGTGATGGAGAAGCCACTACCACGCTTGGTTAATTGTTCCAATGGTTAATTACTCTCACTGTTAAAAAAATTACACATTATTTCCAGTCTGAATTTGTCTAGCTTCAACTTCCAGCTACTGGATTGTGTTATACCTTTCTCTGCTAGATTGAAGAGCCCATTATTAAATATTTATTCCCCATGCAGGTACTTATAGACTCTAATCAAGTTATCCTTTAACCTTCTCTTTGTTAAGATAAATAGATTGAGCTCCTTGAGTCTATTACTATAAGGCATGTTTTCTAATCCTTAATCATTCTCATGGCTTTTCTCAGAAACCTCTCCAATTTATCAACAGCCTTCTTGAATTTTTGTGGACACTAGAACTAGGCACAATTTTCCAGCTGCAATTACACCACTGCCAAATACAGAGGTAAAATAATTTCTCTGCTCCTACTCCAGATTCCAGTTTATGCATCCAAGGATTATATTAGCCCTTTTGAGCACCACACTAGGAGAGCATATTCAGATGATTATCTACCACGATCCCAAAGCTTTTTCAGAATCACTCTTCCCAGGATAGAGTCCCCCATGTAAGTATGGCCTACATTGTTTGTTTCTAGATGTATATGCAGGGCCGGCTCCAGGCACCAGCTTACCAAGCAGGTGCTTGGGGCAGCCACTTCTGAGAGGGGCGGCACGTCCAGCTGTTCAGCGGCAATTCGGCGGACGGTCCCTCACTCCCTCTTGGAGCAAAGGACCTCCCGCCGAATTGCCGCCGCAGATCGCAATTCCGATCGCAGCTTTTTTTTTTTTGTTTGGCTGCTTGGAGTGGCCAAAACCCTGGAGCCGGCCCTGTGTATATGTTTACATTTAGCCATATTAAAATACATGTTGGTAAGATGGATGCAAGCAATATGATCCAGATTGCTCTGCATCAATGACCTGTCTTCGTCATTATTTACCACTCCCCAAATGTTTTAGTCATCTGCAAACTTTGAGTGATGTTATGTCTTCTTCCAGGTCTTTGATAAAATGTTAAATAGCATACGGCTAAGAGCAGATTGCTACAAGACCCATTAGATACAGACCCGCTCGATAATGGTTCCCTGTTTTACAATTACATTGAGAGCTGTCAGTTAGCAAGCTTTTAATCCATTTAATCAGGATTGGATGTTGTTCTGAAAGATATATTGTAATACAAAAGGAATTATTTTGGGGAAGTCCTATGGCCAGTGTTATGCAGGAGGTCAGACTTGATGATTTCAATGGTCTCTAGTGGACTTGGAAACTACGACTCTTGAAAAACTCTGCTCCGACTTACAGCTCTGCTCTTTTCTTGTCTTTCTTGCTCCCTTTGCTTTCCCCAAGACCCCTGTCTAATCATTCCCTTCGTATTGTTCTCCCACTGTAATCATCCTTCCATACCATCCACTTTCTCTTCAACCCAGCCCCTATTTACAACATGTTTCTTCCATGAACTCCTTTGAGAGCACCCTTTTAAGACAACTTATGATAGATAATATTAAAATGAAAGTTGTTCCATCTTATGTGTGTTCTATGATAATATTCTACAAACAAAATGGACTAAGTTATCACTCTAATTTAGAGTGTAAATTCCTTGGGGCATATTAATAAATAAAATAAGCAACAAAATATGAGAACACTCATATTACTGGGTGCCATAATTGTTATGGCTTACTTATACCAATAGAGTTAAATTTAAGTAAATTGCTAAACATGGAGAAAATAGTTATCAGTAACTAGATATCTATTCAGAAGCACTACTCTTAAGAGAGACTATCCTAGTCTTTAGGGAGACCAGGTGGATAAGGTAATATCTTTTATTGGACCAATTTCTGTTGGTGAATGAGGCATTTTTCCAAACTACCCAGAGCTCTTCTTCAGGTCTGGAAAAATCCTAGTCTTTGTCCATTTCACAGTGGATAGGTGTCAACATCACCAAACCACTTCTGTACTACAAATGGCAGACTTGTTGGTAGTGTCAGCAGAAAGGTCAAAGGCTGAATGGTTACAGAAGTTAAACTACCATCTCACCCCTAGCAATGGTACTTTCAGGTCAAGAGTGCCACATGTTGGTGTAACAGGGCTGGGGCATTGTAAAATGGGACCCTATCCCCACCCTGTTACCACGATGGGACAAGAAGCAACCCATCTCTCCCCGCTCCCAGTTTCATCCAGAGGAACAGACTGGGCATAGTTCTCTGCCTGTGGGAAGGGGTGATACACTAGTAATCCAGGGGATTTCCTTCCCCCAATCTACCTAGGGAGGCTACACCAGTTGGGCCTTGCCTACTGGGTACTCAAAACACACTGGGATTTGGTGTAAGGCTGCAACCCAGTTATCCTCCCTCTTGAGGGACCTCACAGATGCTCATGAGACCCTGCGACTGAGACTGAACAGTGGAGACAATGGCGAAGGAGCTTCCACATCACCTCGCCTTCCTCGCCAGTTGCTCCTCTTACCCACATCCATCTGTGAGGCGGAGTGTTCCCATTCTGTTACTAGATAGGGATATGTTATTTATTGAAAATCTAACTGGGGTAGTAGCTTTATCTTGTTAAACTGATAAAATGGGCACACACACAAAACACCAGATCAAATCAAACATTTATCTTTCTCAGGAAGAGCCTGAAAATAGGAGAAAAACTGTTAGCAATTTTCAAAATATACTAAGCAGTTCAAAGGTTTTAAAATATACTAAAGCAATCCTTACACTACTTCCTACACCCAGACAAAAAGACACACCAGACTATGTACTCTACTGCACACATACCCCCCCCACACTTTAAACAGTAACAGTCTCTTTTGTGGGGTTGGGGCACTTGGATCTTCAGTTTGGTAGCCCCAGAAGAGGTGTGTGATGAGGACAATGCCCCACCCACCAGGTTATGGCGTCACTCAGAGTGCCACACAAATTACCCCAGCAGTGTACAGATGCTCCCTTTTTTCTCTTTTTGTGAAAGCCCCAAATCTTCTTCTACAATAGAGGCAACTGATTTGAAAGGTCCCCAAGTGCTGTTCCCCAGTAGGTTTTAGTGAATGAAGAAGACCCAACTCTCAAGCAGGTGAATGCTCTGGCCGAGTACACCCCATCATTCCACCCCATCCCCCGTAGTTAAAGGTCGACTGAAAAGGAAAGAAAATGAGAAAAAGAAAAAAAAATCATCCTCCTCTGAGCCCCGGACTCCCTTGACTGCTGCGAGGTGGAGGCCGCTGTTGTCCGGGCTGTGCTCAGCTCATGCAGGTCTTTGCCTCAGGACTGGACTGGAAAAACCTCCCATAGAACCAGCTGAAGTTACCATACAGGACTTGCTGCTTTCTCACTGGACTCTGGATGCCAGGAACGCCTCTGGCCGGTACTAGTCACAGCTCCCTGCACTGCTGGTTTCAGAGCAGTATGGTAATGGTGGTGGGGGTTACTGGGCTCCTGCAGCTCGGTCCCCATCCAGCTGCTCCACTCACTCTCTTTCAGTGGGGTCCCTGTGACTGTTTCTCCCTCCCTTTATCGTGTGTCTCCGATTCCCCAGGCTGCTCCCTACAGGTCCCCCCCCCATCTCTAGTGCTGCTGTTCACACCCCTCCGTGGGGCCCTGCCTGGCTGGTTCTGTCATCTTGTTTGTGGTAGGTTCCCGTTGGTCGCACTGATCCTAACCCCGCACACCAACTCTCAGCACTTGTCACTGGGTCATTAGGTAGCTCCCTTCTGGCCTCTCACGCTGGTCTGCTCTTGTTGGCTTCCAGCCCTGCTCTCTCTTTGTTTCCTTCCCCAGCAAACGTGGAGGCCAGGACTTGAGTTAAGGCTCCCTGATTGACCTCGCTCTCTGGTCAGTCAGACTGACTTGGGTTGCTGTCTACATTTCACTGGCCCTCTGCTTATCCAGAGGCCCTGTAAGTCCCAGGATCCCGACTCCTCTTCAGCCCTTCCCCTCGCTCCTGGCATGGTGGGGGAGGAGGCAACCGAACAAACCCATGAAGTTTTAGTAAGGGGACAACTGTCCCTTCACATTGGCAAGGCAGTTTTTAAACTACCTCTGAGTGTGCTGAAGCTTGCACTGCCATTTATGATTGTTTAATTGTTTTGTGGATAGAGCACGTCTGTTTTCAGAGCTGCCATTCTGGCAGTTTTCATGTGCGCAAAAACACCATCCACATAATTAACAAACATTATATAAAGAAGGCCAGACTGTCCATGTACCAGAGGAGCAGGAACAGATAATAAAAGGCTATGCACTTACTTCCTGCCAGCAAAGTCCCTGATAGCAACAACCACAACAAATGTACATTGGCAAAGGGAAATAAACTTCCCCCATCTTCCCTGTGAAATGGAGATTCAAACTAGCAGGTAACAGAGCAGGGCAAAGGTGAATTTTACCTACTGTCTGCGACAGCCTGCTTCACTCTGCCACTGCCCAAATTGTATAAAACATGTCCCGATTTTCTTGAAAATATGTTTCTATTAACTTAAAAGTGGAAAACTAACAGTGGCCTATTAAATGGTTGCAAATCCTTTTCCCCCAAGAGACCGCTAAGCGTTCTACAAATTACCCACAGCACCACCACAAAGTGGTGGAATTACACCCACTGTGTTTGTCAACGATCAAACAGTGCAGCACATGCTAGCTAAAACGTGGGAGGAGGGGGGGAAAGATTTTTTTAATACAGCTCTGAAGCAAACCCCTATTGTTACAAAATGGGATTTTAGGTCGTGATTCAGCAGCTCATCCCTATTCAGTAAAAAACACTTACGCACATGCTCAAGCACTTGCCTAAGTGCCATTGACTTTAAGGACTGTTAAGCACATGCTTAAACTTAAGCATATGCTTAAGTACTTTACTCAACAGGGATGAAATTAAACAATTGCTTAAGTGTTTTGCTGAACTAGGGCATTACTGTCCACACAGTGCAGACAGGACGTCATTTAGAAAAATCTATTCTCAATAATATACACACAGTAAATATGATATATAATTCCATTTATCTACTTTGGAAGGATTAAAGGCTGAGTCAACCTTGCTGGAGTTCAAATCTGTGATTCTAGGGAACATTGGTAGGTACTGCAGCAAACCTATAGCTCAGATCGCTAAGCTACCCCTCCCCATGAGTTGGTTTGTACTTTGGAGGATCATCTTTAAAAGAACAAGGTACTGGACTGTGATGGGATATATAAAACTCACACTGGAACTGAAGGGCTTAAGAAGCAATCCAGGGATCAGGCAGCCCTGCCCATCCCCACCTTCAGACTTTGGTGGGACAGTGAGAAGTAGGAAGTGACCTAGGGAGGTAGCCTTAAGGCACTCCTAGGTGCTCAACATAATTGTTTCTCACAGTGCTTCAGGCTGGAGCCTCATTGAGTGGAAAGGCCTGGGCTCCCCTACCAACCACCTTGATACGGAGGGCACAGAAACCCCCTCTTTTCCAGACTCTCCCTTGGGGAAACCCAGAGAGGGTAGAGTCCTTGCAGACTCCACAACTGGAACTAAATACCCACAGGGGACACTAAACAGATTGAAGGTTCTCCTGCCCTCCATCCCACTTTGGGAGGGTGTGGGACTTGATATCTTCCTTGGGACAGGCAAAAAAAAAAAAAAGGCATTACAAAGACACCCTCAAAGCCAACACGAAGAAGTGCAATATTGACATAAACACATGGGAAACACAAGCCCGCAACCGACCAAAATGGAAGAGGACCTTATGGTACAGATCTGAGTATTCTGAGATCCAGCTAAGACAACAGGAAATGGAGAAATGGGAAAGGAGGAAAGAACATGCCACAACCTGACTCAACAATCCAGATCCACCCCTTCCACCAGGAAATGTCTGCCCCAACTATGACAAGATCTGTGGGTCCTGGATCGGCCTCATTAGCCACCTGCAGATCCACCAGCGGTAACTGGCTATCATTTTATGGAAGACAATCTTACTCGAACTCTGAAGGATTGCCGACAGTCTTGCTTGGGACTTCCTTCAGCCTGCACAGACACATATTGCATTTTTTGTTGTTGTTGCTGTTGTTTTTAAAAGCTGCATGCAGAAGGGGTCTCTTGACAAACAGTGTAAAAGGTTTTTAAAACATGTTATGAAAATCTACAAAGATGCCTTACACATTTCTTACTGTACTTTTTTCAGCAGCTGAGCAATGGTTCTTCAGAGGACTTGGAGGTTCTGGACACTGACAGCTCCGAAGGGACGAGCGGATTGGGCCCAATCTGTTTTTGCCTAGACGCAAAACCAGATGCTCAACAGAATGCCGAAACAGAGGGGGATGCTTATTCTATAGGCCTGTACTATCTGAAGTTGAGGGAGAGATTCGGTATTAAGCCTTTGCGAGTTCATAACCGTAAAACCGCGATGCATACAATTGTGCGAGTGGCTGTGCACTGAATCATTAAGCACTGCCTGAGAGAGAAACAAAATGAGGATTGCCCTGGGTGTGCCATAGATGCCACCGGTCACGGGCATCCACACTGCATGTACTGGTCTTTAGATGAGGTGAACTGTAAAATTAAATAAATTAGCGGTAGTTTGCGTATGGAGTGTGGGTTAAATATCATCACCACGTTGGGATACGCACTGCAGTGCCTCTGTTTAACCCAGGAACATTTCGCTCTAGGGGCATGTACAAGGGATAACCGGGGCTCGACCCTCTCCAGGGCAGCGGGGAGCCACACCGGTTCACTAAATACAGTTGTTCGGGGGAATTAGTCTGTCCGCGGGGGTCTCCCTCGGCAGCCCTTGCGGTAACTGAAATAAATGCCGTAAGCCCAGGTCCTGGGTCAGGGCGGGGCAACAATGAGTCAGGGGCTCAGGCCGATCGGCCGAACCTGCGGACGCAGCAGGTAAACAAACCGGCCCGGCCCTTCAGGGTGCTTACCCTGGCGAGCCATGTGCCAAAGGTTGCCAATCCCTGGGCTAGCCTAATTAGTCTTATCTGTTTTTTAAATGTAGAGAAAGCCACAGCTCCAGCCTGTGATGTATTATTTTAATAAAATCAATGGACCCAAAACAAACACAGGAGCTTGTACCTGTGTCTCAGCACACGGGTTGCAAACATTTAAAAACAAAGACATTCTGGTAATACAACAGAAAAATTCATACTTAAATCTAAAAGTCCTAAGAAAATGAAAGCTTAATATAACTTTCACTTGTATTTGTTAAAAAGATGGGGGGAAAAGCAGCCTTCTTATTTCTTACCCACTGGTTTACGTAATAATGGGAATATAAACTGACTGTTACTAAAGACGTGGTTTTAAACCTGGGATGTTTCTGCATGCTCATTTTTTAATTGAAACATACCTGTAAAAAAGTTAAATAAAGGGATGTGTCTTCATATAGGCTTGTCTTTTAAAGGGTTTATTCCTTTACAAACCTTAATATAACTTTCACTTGTATTTGTTAAAAAGTGGGGGAAGAAACAGCCTTCTTAACTCTGATCCACTGGCTTACAAAAGCTGTTTTTGCTGCAGTTTCAAATTGTCCTCACTCAAAGCATAGAGAAAAGCTTTTAAAAACTTTTTGTTAGTAAGGGTTTGTGGGTTTAACCTTAAGGTGCTTCTGCATGCTCATTTTTTTATTGAAACACACATGTACAAGTGTTAAATGGAGGGATGTTTCTTCAGATAGGCTTGTCTTTCAAAGTGGCCTTCTTCTTCTCTAATCCACTAACTTAGAAAGGCTGCTTCAAATTGTCCTCACTAAAAAATAACCAATGTTAGTAAAAGCATAGGGGAAAACTGTTTTTATTACTATAAATTACTTTGATAAACTGTAAAAAGCAACAGAGGGTCCTGTGGCACCTTTAAGACTAACAGAAGTATTGGGAGCATAAGCTTTCGTGGGTAAGAACCTCACTTCTTCAGATGCAAGTAATGGAAATCTCCAGAGGCAGGTATATATCAGTGTGGAGATAACGAGGTTAGTTCAATCAGGGAGGGTGAGGTGCTCTGCTAGCAGTTGAGGTGTGAACACCAAGGGAGGAGAAACTGTTTCTGTAGTTGGATAGCTCAGCAGTTTCTCTTTGGAGTCTGGTCCTGAAGTTTTTTTGCTGTAAGATGGCTACCTTTACATCTGCAACACCATCACTGGACCTAACCAGATCAGCTACAACATCACCGGCTCATTCACCTGCACGTCCACCAATGTTATATATGCCATCATGTGCCAGCAATGCCCTTCTGCTATGTACATTGGCCAAACTGGACAGTCACTACGCAAGAGGATAAATGGACACAAGTCAGATATCAGGAATGGCAATATACAAAAACCTGTAGGAGAACACTTCAAATGTTCTGGCCACACAATAGCAGATGTAAAGGTAGCCATCTTACAGCAAAAAAACTTCAGGACCAGACTCCAAAGAGAAACTGCTGAGCTCCAGTTCATTTGCAAATTTGACACCATCAGATCAGGATTAAACAAAGACTGTGAATGGCTATCCAACTACAGAAACAGTTTCTCCTCCCTTGGTGTTCACACCTCAACTGCTAGCAGAGCACCTCACCCTCCCTGATTGAACTAACCTCGTTATCTCCACACTGATATATACCTGCCTCTAGAGATTTCCATTACTTGCATCTGAAGAAGTGAGGTTCTTACCCACGAAAGCTTATGCTCCCAGTACTTCTGTTAGTCTCAAAGGTGCCACAGGACCCTCTGTTGCTTTTTACAGATTCAGACTAACACGGCTACCCCTCTGATATTTGATAAACTGGTTGTCTGTGTTTTTAACCTTGGGGTGTTTCTGCATGCTCATTTTTTATAACACTTTTAAATAAAGGGCTGTTTCTTCAAAGAAGCTTGTCTTTTCAAGTGATTATAAAATAGAGGTTTATTCCTTTACAAAACTTAATATAACTTTTACTTGCTTTTGTTCAAAAGTCCGAAAAGAAACAAATGTATCTCTATGTTCCGGACATCGAACAGCTTTCTTTATCTCTAATTCACTGACTAACAAAGCTTCTTTTGCTGCAGCTTCAAATTGTCCTCACCAAAAGCATAGGGGAAAAAACTTTTCAAAACTGTTTATTACTAAGGGCTTATGGTTTTAACCTTTATTAAAGCACCTATATAAAAGTGCTACATGGCGGGAAAGATACTTGAGGTCTGTTTTTTTTAGATAAGGCAGTTAAGAGGGAGGAGTGGGTGTGAGGGGGGGATGGCTCTTGTTTAAAAATCTTGGGACTATAGGATTGGTTCAGGAAAATGTGTTATATGATGCAGCTGTAGAACAGCATCTGATTGGTCTGACCCAAAGGCGGAGATAACTAGCCTGAGGGGTTGTGAGCCTTGGAAGCTCTATCTTTCCCCAGGAATAGTCACAAGTCTCTCTCTCTCTCTGACTCAACCACCTGCTGCCTATCTTTGCTCTTTGCAAAGGATTTCCTTTTCCCTTTTTCTGCCATGTTCTCTCCTATAGGTTTTAACCTATCTTTATATTTTTCTCTTTTATTTAACTCTTTTAAATGCTCTTTTCTTAACCTGCCCTTATATTTAATATTTTAAATGCTTTTCTATTAACCTATCTTTATATTTTTACCATGTGCCTACTACAGAGTCTCCACTTTATAAAATTCCCTTTATTCTGTCATATGCCCTCTTTTAACCTATCTTTATATTTTTTTTAATTTAATATTTTTAAATGCTCTTTTCTAAACCTTATATTTAATATTTTAAATGTTTCTTTATTAACCTGCCTTTATATTTTTTCTTTTAATATTTAATTTTAAAATAACTCCTAGCTCTTTTTAAATGCTCTTTTCTTAACCTACCCTTATGTTTAATAAACTTTTTAAATTTAATCTCAATTTTTTAAACTCTTTAATAACATGCCAAACTAGGCCTTTAAAATCAAGTCTCCTTTATAAAATTTCTAAACCTAACCCAAAATCTTTCTTTTCTTTAATAACTTGTCTATTCTTTCAAACTAACCCTTTAAACACAAAAAAATCTATATTTTTCTTTAAGTTCTCCCTTTCTTTTCTTTAACACTCCAAACTAGTCCTTTAAAATCATCTCTCCTTACTAAACCTAACCACTCTTTCTTCTGTTTAACAATCTTTCTTTTCTTTTTTCCTCTAAACCTAACCAAATCTTTTTTAAGCTCCTTTCCTTTAAGTACTCTCACTCTATTCTTTCAACCTTTTTCTCTAAACAATCAACCAAATGTATCAAAGCGCAAGCACGCAACATTCCCCCGACTAAATAAAAAAAAAAAAATTAAAAATGGCCCACAGTGGCAAACCTCGAAACCAACAGAAACAGGAATGGAGGGCGGGATACAAGCCCAAAATGGGGTGTTGAAACCTGTAAAAAATACATGGTGATGAATGCTATAGAGGTATATACTACTAATGTTCAGTATATACAAAGCTGGGACAAGAAGTGAATTTCTGGAGATGGACAAGTACACCCATGTCCTTGGCCTGACTATTCATAACATCAAAGCTTCCTAAAAAGGAATTTCTGATATAGAGTCAGATGTGCATTTCACACACACAAATGTAGATGTTCAAAAGGCAAAACAAAATAATGATCAGGATTTATTTGTACTACCTGTTTCTAACAACAGGATACAATACCTCTCATCTCTAGATCCCTACCCAGACTGGTAATGGCAGAAAGTCTTTACCTGTTGACTATCTTATTCCTAGAGGTGGGTTAAGGTTTGAGTCCAGGCTGACACTTATCTAGCCTTATCTATCACATAACTCTCCCATCAACCCCTTTGTTAATGATGGATGTTGCTTGGAAACAACTCTTTCTTCGCTTCTCCCACAACGGTCTCTGCATTTTTTTTCATCGTTATGCACCTTCCAAATGGAATGTGTTCCCTGAGCTGGTCCACAAAGCCCCTAGTCTCTTCAAGATCCACTGCCTACAAGAAAATACCACAACTAAGGGAATTAAGGATCATCTACTTATCTTTCGCTGGGGAAAAAAAAGACAAAGGAGTGTGGGGAAATCTTGTATTGTGCTTTATCTGTGCCGTACCTGTGGCCTCTTGAGAGCACCAATACTATGATGAAAATGTTTGTTCCAGATTTCCAAAAGCTTTTAAAGGTTTGTTGAATTTTCAAATTCTTTGCAAGTTTAAATAAAGCCATAGCTTTCTCAGCACTCTCAATATACTAAGCCACTTTAAAATGAGCAGAAAAATATATCACAGAAAATCCTACTAAGTATTTAACACTTAGAACTTTAAAACTACTAAACTAATTTCCTTCAAACTTAGGTTGTTCTTTACTTCTCTGTGATGTATACAACAACACAAGCTTGAACAAAATCCATTCAAGCCATTGTTAAATTATACAGGGACAAATTCTCTCTTTCGAATACATCAACCAAGTGTTTGGTTTTGCCTTTGTTTTTACAACCTGGCTTAACTGATTTTGCTGAAACCTTCCAAAACTATCTGCCTCAGGCAGGAAACCAAGCATGTGACTGAAAAAGGGGGATGATGGGAGGTGTATTTCAACCATAATGATAGCAATCATCACCATTATTGTACACACAGATGAGTAAACTATCCCCCTAATAGGAGACATGAGATTTTTTTGTTTTATAGTCTTTTTAGAAATGTCCCAATCCCCACACAAACCTTGAAAAATCTGTAAGACTAGCCAGGGTTAAATGATACCACATGACACTTTTGCTCCACAATGAGCTGCTTATTGAGGAGGGTCATAAAACTAGCCGCCAAATTATAGCCCTTTTTTAACAAATAAATTCAAAATTGAATTTCTAAGGACAATACATTATATGCTGAGATATGAGCAGCAAGGCTGTACTCAAATGAGATATTCATACTAATGAGAAAACTAACAAAATGAACTATTTACACAGGGTCAGATTCTGCCTCCTCCCCTTACTTACACTGAGGAGGACCTTACTCCACAAGTAGTTCCATCAATCTAGCCCTAAAATATTTAGATTCCTAGTCTCAGTGCATGGAATATGTTGAACCAGTCAATGGGCCCACTGAAGGCAGATTTTCTGAAGAATTTTGTACATTTTAAGGTCCTAGAGCATTAGTTGAATTCAGGTTTGGAGACAATTTTTCTCTTTCGTGCTGTACTAGACATAGGTTACATATCAATCAGGTAATTAGAAAATTATGCCATTAACTGTAACAGGGGCAAAACTGGGCCCTAGTATAACAATTTTATCATCCAGGAGTGGCTGTATACATTAAAGTGTCATTCGCTAGAACGTGAAAGTGAGATTTACACTTTGCCTGGGTTTTACAAACTTGCACTCTTCCTGCACTTTTTGTTGTTATAGATCATTATTGGCAAAGTAATGTGGAACTGCTGACATGGAAGCATAAATATTTTATTAACACATGAAATATGTTGTACATCATTCACACAAGTTAAGACTTACAGCTCACTGCTGACTCCTAATGAGTTTTTGCACATATGCCAGGCGAGGTTTCATAAACAGAGGGGTTCTAAGCAGATCTGTTAATCATTCACTAATATATAAAATGACTATAGGAGAGAGCTTCTTAAAGCTCTAATTTTGTAATATGTTTGTACAGATGCAGTCTTGAGATGAACAATAAAAAGTGAACATTAACATAACTCAATATAATTAACAGCTATCATTTCCATTTTGTATTAATAAAAAACTATTCCAAACCTAAAATTGCAAACAAGTATCTATGAACCTTTTTGCAAGTCACTCTTGAAGTAAGACTTAGTAGTAACTGTACCTCACCATTTTTGGATATATCCTGTCTAGTGACCTGATCCAACTCCTAGTGAAGTCCATGGAGAGACTCATCAATTTCATTGTAAATAGGATTAGGCCATTATTGTTGGAGGAGAAAAAAAGTCTTCTAATCCTTTCACATCTTAAGCAAGATCATCAGTATGTATACTGTAGGCCCAATCTACTCCCATTAACATCAATAGGAGAAGGACCAGGACCTATAAAAGATATATTAATATAACTATTTTTTATTACATGATTACTGCTAAACAGAAATCAAAGAAAATAGAGATCTTAAGTAACTGATAGATCATCAAAACTATCCATCTAATCAAAGAGTTCATACAGTATTGTTCTTTATGTATATTCTTAAGTATTTTTTCTAGCGTAGGTTTAAACATCTCAAGCAACATGGTTTCTCACACTGCCCGTGAAAACTATTTTACAGTTTGATAGATCTCACTCTGAGCAACTAAATATGTAATCTAAAGTTTCCTTTCCTCAATTTCATCCCACTACTTCTAATTATATCCCCAACCACTCCTTGGAACTTAACTCTCCCTGAGAATCTGAAAGTTTTATAATATCCCTCCATAGTTGTAATTTAGCCTACCTATAATTTTAAAATCCTCTCTCATCACAAATCATTCTTTCCAGTCCCTTACTAACGTTTCCCTTTCCTCTCTGCATTTCCTTAAATTTGTCAACATCTTTCTGGTAGTTAGGGTTGGATTCTACTCTTGATCCACTTGCACAGAAGCAGAATTTGACCCAGACATTTTAACTTTATAAAACATTAAATGCAGGCTCTGAGATGACTGAAAGACTTAAAGCTTTTTGTTGAAGTAACACACTTTGTCAGAGTAATGCTTCCCACAGAGAAAAGGGATTTTCATTATTTCTGACATGACGACATTGAACTCCAAACATATACATTCCACAACCACATGTGAAGCTGTCTGCAATAGAAGTTAAATGAGTGTGCATGTGTGTAGACAGCAGTATTAGCAGTATACAGTGAGTTTTCAGAAACAATGACCAATATACCTGGTTACATACATAATCAGATATCATAGATAGCAGCACAGGCACTGGGTTAGAACAGACTGTAAGGGTAGCAGCAAAGAACAATTTGTCAAGTCTTTCAAATGAGAAGGAAGAAACCACAACAGTAATACGAATAGCTACTGATAAATTGTTGGCTTAGGGGATTGATAGAAAATGATAATATCCTGCAGAAACTCTAAATCGAAACCAAAGCCTTTGGTAGCCTTTAAGAGACCATGTAAACTATGCATATGGGATAAATTAAGCTTTATTTAATAAACCTGTATTATGGTTATAGGAATATATTAAATAATGTTTATTTGACTGGTATGGGGCATTTATTGAGGTATTTGGGAAGCCACTAGCATTTTGCCAAAGGATTCAGAAAGCAAAGAATTCAGAATGGTCTGTGCAGCAATCAGTTTGCACAATTCATAATATCAAGCACAGTGTACTGGCTTCTGCAGTGGTTCCCAAACTGAGTGATGGAGTCCTCTGTGTGACAGACTGGCAGATAAGCAGGCCCCTACTGCTTGCCTTCTGTCATCCTGTTATACCACAGTTCTGCCTTTTTCTCTCTACATGCTGAGTGAGGTGTGTAGCCATGTTCACATGAGCTGTTCCTGTTGTCAGCTGTATAAGGAACTGCTACAGGGGCAGGGGGTTGGGGAAAGGAAAGATGTTCTCAGTGAAGCACTGGGCTGAAGATGAGCCTATGCAACTTTCCCCAATCTGTGCTCTTCTTCTAGTCCACACTACCTCTGGATTAGTCTAATCAGGTGCCCCGTCATACTGGGAAATGTTAGGCTAATATGACTGTGTACCATCCACCCCCATTGGGGGGAATTCTAGGTCTGCCAAAGGGTTCATTTTGCCTCTAATAGCCAGCCTGAAGATGATGCAAGTTCCACTACTAATTTTAGTTTGATGAATTGCTGAGTTTTTAAAAAAAAATTCTATGATAGATGCGTAAAGTATACAAGATGGACATCTTTGTGGTATAACTCACATTTTTCTTTAATATGAACGTTTCCATTTAACTGTAAAAGTGTAATAAAATAGAATCAAAATTTGGGTTGTGTGTTACTAAAATAAAATTGAAAGGATTTTGTTAACTTTTTAACAGATGCCTGAAAAGAGAGAGTGAATCCAGTGCAGGTTCCTATTTAACCGGTATATTTATTTACATCTGCGGCATAAACACTAGAAACCCCGTGTTTCTAACTCTTTAACAAGAAAGGTTTAACTACATTTTCAAGAACTGTTGTAAAAGTCTGATGTGTTCTTACATATTTGAATGTATTAACTTTTAAAGTCAACCAGGAAAATTAAAAGGGAAATTTGTGTTAAATCATTTCTGTTGACCCTCCATCATATCTGCACAGTGATTTGTCAGAGCAGCTCTAGCCATTCATTCCATTAAGAAAAGATTTGACACTTACATATTTAAGCCTTCCAGTGTATTTCCATTAAAGTTGTATCTACTGGACACCCAGGCATTCTATTCATAAGCTACTTTAGAAATAAATCTTCTGTTTGAATAATCACAAATGAAAAGTTAAATCCTGAAATTCAATCGCATTCTAAATTTTCACTGCAGTCCACTTTGTTTTAATGGACTGAACATGGGAGCCGGGGGGTTGGGGGTAGGGGGGAACGGGACACGAGAAGGAAACCTACACAGCAATAAAAGCCCCAGGGAAAGAGAGAAATTCAGATACAGCAAACAGTTTCTCTCAAACAATTAAATATATTTTTGTATGAGTTCTTTAATCTTAAATTATAACCCTGCACAGATGTTAGTTACTTTGGCCAAATGAACTGTATTTTCAAAACATATTAATCCCCAGACAAAGAATCACCCTGTGAAAACACAAATTACAAAAAAAAAAATATATCTCATCATGGAAAACTATTGTTTGATCCCATCATAAGAAAAGCCTTATCATACCTAATGTGTGGTCATTAATAAGAAGTAAGCTTACAGTATGTATCATATTTTATCCTTTGCGACCATCTCTTAATCTATTTGCAACCTTGGATATTTGCAGATTTTGAATTCTTTATATCTAGTAGTTTACACGGAGCTTCTGTTAATCTTCAAGCATATCTTCAACATAAAAATATGGTACTTTCAAATGGGAAGGAGGAGATAGGGGAGAATAACTGAATATGGAATTATGTGAGCTGGAATCTAATGGCTATTTCTTTTTGTGGGGGAATGGGAGGAACAAAGGCTAAGTGTATTTTGGACCAAGTAACTGTATGAGAAGAGAGTCTAAAAATCCAACTACAGATAAATGTGGAATCTCTGTCACTGGAGGTTCTTAAGAACAGATTAGACAAACGCCTGTCAGGAATGGGCTAGTCCTGTCCTACACTTATATGATTCTATGATTATAATATACAAACACCATTTAAGGAACAATACTGACAGATCACGTCTAAGTGTATTTTTTAAAATAAAATGTACAAGGGAACGAGTTATGTCCAATGGAGGATTAGTGTGGACTAGCCAGGCAGAAAAAATGTGTTTTAAGGAGATATTTGAATGTGCAGAGAGGCGAGACCTTGTGTATACCTCACTAAACCCCATCTTGAAGTGTGGGACATTTGAAATCTAGGGATTTTATGGCTGCTGGGGGATTAATAGCTCAGTCTGACAGGGATACCACTGAGGGCTGCACGAGCAGCACAGACCTACGGTAAGTTCTTACAAACCAATAAGAAAAAGTAAGTTGAGGGGAGAGGACTCACGAGGCTGATGCGACGTGAGGAAGGTGAAAAGGGGCAAGTTTAATCAGACTTGTGATAAAAGGGACAAAATCCCCCAGGTTTTACTACTACACTGGATTCTGGCTTGTGTTTTTTAACTTGAATTTCAGCTTTAGTTTTAGTGTCAGACAAGCTCTAGATCAAAATTTGGGTCACCAAACCTGACTTCCCAGAGCCCTATTTGGGATAAGGGCAGTAAAAGGCATATCTAAAACTTGCTAACACAGCAAAGGGGGCCATAAGACACCCTCTCAATCTAGCCCTTTAAAAGCTGCAAAGCCAAGTGCTTGTTTTTTTTTAAAAAATATTAATAAAATAAAAAACAAGAGAGAAGAGGTCTAGAATGTGTGTTTTATAGCAGGAGTGTGGCTTCTATTGTTTGGTTATTAACAGGAAGCATAAGTTCAGAATCCAGGTAGTGTTTCCCCACCAATTATAAATACTATACACAGAGGTGAATTAGATGACATTATGAGAACAAAAGAGGTTCTCAAAATACATCTGTGATCTGTGTTTTTGTTTCTGACAGCGAACAGTTCACCTCCTTGAAATAACATGCTAAAATGGGTATACCTCATAGCTTGCCACAAGAAAAAAAAAAAAAAATCAGCCACAGTAATTTAGTTTACAAAAGCACTTTTTATATTCACTTAGCACATGCAATCAGCTCCAGTCCACCGTGATCATGTAACTATGTAGTGGCAGGGCCGGCTCCAGGGTTTTGGCCGCCCCAAGCAGCCAAAAAAAAAAAAAAAGCCGCAATCGCAATCTGCGGCGGCAATTCGGCGGAAGGTCTTTCGCTCCGAGCGGGAGTGAGGGACCGTCCGCCGAATTGCTGCCGAATAGCCGGACCTGCCGCCCCTCTCTGGAGTGGCCGCCCCAAGCACCTGCTCGCCAAGCTGGTGCCTGGAGCCGGCGCTGTGTAGTGGGATGGCCTGAGAATTCTGTAAGGTGAGCAAATTTTGGGGGGAGGGACATGGGGGGAAAACAAGACAAATGACTCATCTAATACAAACTGTGTGTAGGGAGGACTTCATTCCTACCCTAACCCCCCGTGCTGCAGTAGAAATGGAGTTCAGCTGCTTGTGATGGGGTCCATGTTTTGTGAGGGTTAAAGGCCAATAGGCCCCACCATTAACGGGCAGCCAAGTGAGCACTGTAGTGAATGTTAGCACTTACATAGTACTCTACATAAGAACATATACGAACATAAGAAAGGCCGTACCGGGTCAGACCAAAGGTCCATCTAGCCCAGTATCCTGTCTGCCGACAGTGGCCAATGCCAGCCAATGCCAGGTGCCCCAGAGGGAGTGGACCAACAGGCAATGATCAAGTGATCTCTCTCCTGCCATCCATCTCCACCCTCTGACAAACAGAGACTAGGGACACCATTCCTTACCCATCCTGGCTAATAGCCATTAATGGACTTAACCACCATGAATTTATCCAGTTCTCTTTTAAATGCTGTTACAGTCCTAGCCTTCACAACCTCCTCAGGTAAGGAGTTCCACAAGTTGACTGTGCACTGCGTGAAGAAGAACTTCCTTTTATTTGTTTTAAACCTGCTGCCTATTAATTTCATTTGATGACCCCTACTTCTTGTATTATGGGAATAAGTAAATAACTTTTCCTTATCCACTTTCTCCATATCACTCATGATTTTATATACCTCTATCATATCCCCCCCTTAGTCTCCTCTTTTCCAAGCTGAAGAGTCCTAGCCTCTTTAATCTCTCCTCATATGGGATCCGTTCCAAACCCTTAATCATTTTAGTTGCCCTTTTCTGAACCTTTTCTAGTGCCAGTATATCTTTTTTGAGATGAGGAGACCACATCTGTACGCAGTATTCGAGATGAGGGCGTACCATCGATTTATATAAGGACAATAATATATTCTCAGTCTTATTCTCTATCCCCTTTTTAATGATTCCTAACATCCTGTTTGCTTTTTTGACAGCCTCTGCACACTGCGTGGACATTTTCAGAGAACTATCCACGATGACTCCAAGATCTTCTTCCTGACTTGTTGTAGCTAAATTAGCCCCCATCATATTGTATGTATAGTTGGGGTTATTTTTTCCAATGTGCATCACTTTACATTTATACACATTAAATTTCATTTGCCATTTTGTTGCCCAATCACTTAGTTTTGTGTCTACAGACATTAATTGTCACAACACTTATTTGAGACGCCTTGTATTATTTCCCCTTACTTACAGATACAAAGGCAGAGAGATTAAGTGCCTTCATATGCAGGAGCACCTTGTGCTTAGTACACTGCTTCGCACTCTATTCAGCTGCCTTCTTTGCTGCCAGAGCTCAAAATGGCTATCACTGGTGGGAAAATGGCAGCCATCATGCCATCAGTGGCATTTTGAACAGCTCTGTCCTCAATAGCTGCAAACTGATATGGGGTCCTCTCTCTCTTTCTAACACCTACACCCCCCCCCAAAAAGAACCTATGGTCTTAGTTTCAACAGACCCCAAAGCACAGTCCATTGTGACTGTAAAGAGAGCAAAATAACCCATTATCTCCAAAAAAAGTGTCAGTGACAACCTTTCAACCCTAACTCAGTGTATATTAATTTTCAAGGCTCTCTACAAAAAAAGGGCTGGAAATTAGAAAAATTTATATTCTGAGATTAGCCCTGATACTTACTGTCCCTCAAATGAGAAGCCAGAGCAGCGTTGAAGGAAATAATAAGTTTCATATGTCAGCTCGGACCACAAAGCTGTGATCCTCTGGAGAGCCCCCTTCAAGTAACTTGCTGTCTAAAAAAGTCAAGATGACAAAATTAAATCAAAATTAAGGAATTTGATATCATTTTATAATTGAGGTACAGATGAATATTCCATTTGCAATGGAAGACAAAGTGGCCTGGCCATCTTTCCAGTGCTAATGAGAGCCTTAAAAACATCCTCCCAGGCAGGGCTGGCTCTAGGCACCAGCAAACCAAGCACGTGCTTGGGGCGGTACATTTTCAAGGGCGGCATGCCCGCCATTTTTTTTTTTTTTTTTTTGCTTCCGGCAGCAAAAGCCTAGAGCGCTGCTGCTGCCAGGACCAGCCTCACACCCTGGAGCCGCTGCGGTTCGCGCCGCAGGGGAGCAGCACCCGCACCTTGTGGCTGGGCCGGGCAGGCTCCGAGCGGGGGACACTCGGGCTGAGGGCCACCTCGCGGGGCACATGGAGCCGCCTGCAGGTGCCGCAGGGTGGCCGCCTCCCAGCGCTGCAGCTGGGACTGGGCGAAGCGTCCCGAGCCGCCCAGGGACTGCGGCAGGGCGGCCAGAAGCAGCAGCAGCGGGGCCATAGAGGGCAGGGCACTGCCATGCGGGGCCCGCGTCCCGCTCTCCGGGGCTCTGCTCCCTCTGGGGCTACCCTGCCCCAGCTCCTCAGCCCCCTGCCGGGGCAGTCCCTCAGCTCTGCCTTCCAGGGTCCTGGTCAGTCCTGGAGGGACCCTGAGCTGAGGTGCAGCCCAGGAGCCCCACTGCTTACCCCGACCCTGCCAGCGCCGGACTGACTGGAGGCAAGGGGGGAGCGGGCGGAGTCAGCACTGGTGGGGGGGAGTCCATGGCTAGGGCAGCAAGGAGTGCGGGGGAAGAGAGAGCCCAGGGCTGGGGTGGGGGGCAGACAAAAATGTTTTTGCTTGGGGTGGCAAAAAACCTAGAGCCGGCCCTGCTCCCAGGACTACTTCATACCACTCAAATACAGAACACTTTAGTGGCTAGCAGCAGGAAATCTTAGCTGTTGGGGCCAGGTGGGCTAATTACATATTTTCCAACCTGCAATGAGAGACAAGACTGGAATTGGTCTCTCAAGTGCTATATACCATCATGTCCAAGAACAAGCCTTTTAAGGAGGAACCATTATGGACTAGGATGAGCAGCAGCATTTGTTCAGACCAGTAACACTTCAGTGGATGTGCAGAATACGCTCACGTCAGAGGGCATTTGAGTATAACGTCCACAGTGAAATTACAAAATTTTGCAGCTGCAAAGTTTTGGATTCAAAACTTTAGGAAGCAAATTACACAGTTTTCAAATACTGGTTTTCCTAACATCTTCATTTTGTTTCTGAAGCGAAGTAGTCTTTTGTCAAGAAAATTAGTTATTTGAGCAATTAGCTCATTTTGAACATATTGGGGAAACAAAAAGAACACAAAGGCCACCAAGCAGAACTTCCTAGAAACTGGGGAGAAAACAACAGAATCCCACTGTGACATCTTCTATAGACAATTGCCAAGCAGGTCTAATTTACCTTGTTCTTCTCTTAAACACTATATAGATGGGTGCTATAGAAATACCTAAAATGATTGATTAGATACTTTCTGATTCATGTATTTTATACACCTTATAAAAAACAGATAGAAGTTACCAACCTTGATGTGTTTTGTCAACATATTCTTTATTCATTCCTTAAATCTTATTTACCATCTCGAAACTAGATAAGAGAAAAAAAAGGATCATCAACCAAATCAGTGTTTGCATAGTAGAGTTCCAGAAAAGGTCAAAATCTGCAGCTGTCTGCTGTAAGATAACATTTTATACAGAGCAACAGAGAGTCCTGTGGCACCTTTAAGACTAACAGATGTATTGGAGCATCCGACGAAGTGGGCATTCACCCACGAAAGCTTATGCTCCAATACATCTGTTAGTCTTAAAGGTGCCACACGACTCTCTGTTGCTTTTTACAGATCCAGACTAACACGGCTACCCCTCTGATATTTTATACAGATTGCTCCATATGTACAGATGCCTAAAGGCATCCTTAAGGGTGAGGGCAGCACAGGAATTATTAAAATCAAAACTGAGACAGACCAGTTAAAGGGAAACATCCAGTTGACAGCTCAAAAGTGCAATGCATCATTTCAAGAACCCTCTTTGTGTATGTATTCTCAGTGGTTACCCTTTCTCTCTAAATGCCAAATCCATTAGCTGCTCCTATTTTTAAAAATAGGAGCAACAGATATAAATGTGCAAAAGATTCAAGTATCTCTGGTAAAAGCAATTCAATGCTTGCATTTGTTTTACGTAAAAGAATATAAGAATGCCCATACTGGGTCAAACCAGTGGGTCATCTAGCCCAGTGTCCTTTTTTCTGACCGTGGCCAGTGTCAGATGCTGCAAAAGGAATGAACAGAACAGGGCAATTAGCAAGTGATCCATCCCATCATCCAGTCCCAGATTCTGGCAGTTGGAGGTTTAGGGACACTCAGACCATGGGGCTGCATCCCTGACCACCTTGGCTAATAGCTCTTGATGGACCTATCCTCCATGAACTTACCTAACTCCTTTCTGAATCTAATTATACTTTTCGCATTCACAACATCCCCCGGCACTGAGCTCCACAGGTTGATTGTGCATTATGTGAAGAAGTAATTCCTTATGTTTGTTTTAAACCTGCTGCTTTTTAATTTCATTGGGTGTCCCCCCTGATTCTTGTAATATGTGAAGGGGTAAATAACACTTCCTGATTTACTTTCTCCACACCAGTCATGATTTTATAGACTTGTCATATGCCTACCCCCAGTCATCTCTTTTCTAAACTGAGCATTCCTAGTCTTTTAAATCTCTCCTCATATAGAAGCTGGTCCATACTTCTCATCATTTTTGTTGCTTTTCTCTGTACCTTCTCTGATTCTCATTCATCTTTTTTGAAATGGGGTGACCAGAACTGCACACAGTATTCAGTAGTGTGTTTAAAAATTAATAGCTAGACTATACAAAATGGGGAAAAGGAACCAAGTATCTCAAATACTTTCTCACCATTATTTTAAATTGCATTTCTTTAATGGCTTTTAGATGTTGAGGTAGTATCAAATATATCCAACTTAAAAAAAAATAATAATTTGGAAGATTTTTATATAACTTGGTTGATAGCAATGGAAGACTGTTACCACAGTGGGATGGCTATCCCATAATTACCCCTCTTTCCCCAGAAATAGCACTGTTGACACTAATTAGCTGTTTCAGAAGACAGAGCAAGGACTGAGTCGGTCTGGTGTAGATGTCATCCACAAAATGCCGTGAGCTAACAGCAGGCCTGGGATAGTTATAAGAAATAAATGTTTTTATAACACTAGGACTACGCCTATAAGTTTAAAAGATCTGAATAGAATCCAAATTATTTGGTGTGGAGCCCTTCTCTGCTTAAATGCTTGTGATATCAAGTTAATTTTTCAAAACTGATTTAAGCATTTTGTACCCTAAATTCTATTGAGTTTCAGTTAGACCATCAACTATATGTTTTGGCAGACTGAAACTCCTTTCTATCCATATTTAATATACCATTATTTGTAAGTATATATCTTGAAAATCAACTTTACACACACAAAGCCTGAGTAGCTATCTTTGAGCAGAGAACTAAGCTGGGGGGAGGGAGAAGGGCTAGGAATTAAACTCTCTACCACGACCCCTGAACAGGCCCAAAGTTGCACGTGATTGTAAATTAATTGGGAACTTTGAACAGATGATGCTAAGAAGCGAAAGTATTGCTATTGCTTCCTTTCAAGCAAGAGGAACTACAAAAATATGCATTTTGTGAGGTGGATGCTATGGTCTTAAAAGTAGAAACTGCCAAGGAAGACAGCCTTGGTGCTCAAAATGGATGGAAATGGTGAATGGTGATACTTCAGCATAGAAATCTCTCTCCATTATACTATTATACTTTTTGTAGTGTATGTGGTTACTGTCTGGGGCTTTTTTCTGTGTACTGCACCTTTACATTTATAAAAATCAGAATACTCAAGCTTTTATTTCTGTTGTTCACAGATAAATACTGTGCAGAGTATGGATGTGAATAGAAACTTTCAATGTTAATAGTCACGATCCTTCCTTTAGTGTACATTCATATATATTGCAACGTGTGCATTACTTCCACTTAACCCGATACAGCAAAGTGTATCCCATATGTAGAGCCATCAGAAGCACGGATGGAAAGGGGAAACAACTTAATCAATGCTGTGTGAATCACATGGATACAGAGATGGAGCTTTCCTAGCAGAGGGTTGAAAAGCCCCACAACGCCTCCATTCCTTCAACAACAACAACAAAAAACAAAAAACTGCTACGTTGAGGCTTTACCTTCCTCACCCTCTTTCCCTTGGCCTATTACCGGCCAAATAAAAAACTAGTCAGAAAGAGAACATTAAACGTGGAGACTGGGAATTATCTCTTCCACAAAATGTAGACTGACCAGGTGCAGTTTCATACCTTTTCAAAGATTTTAAAACATTTTCAAACAAACAAAAAAAAAAATGTAGATAACAAAAGTAAGCCTGCCTGTACTATCTAGAACTCTAAACTAGAATAAAATGCCATTTGCAAATCCCCATACAACCCAATCATAGGATCCCAAACCCTCTCACTAATTTCCCATCAAACGATTTTAAAAAGAAAAGTCAATAAGCCAGAATCAATATCATAAAACAAACACTAATTCAAAGCAGGTTATCCCTTTCCCTCTAAGCAGGAGCATTTCTCTTACTCGCAGTCAACATAATCTCTTTAGGGCTGCCCTACAGAATATATCCCCTGACGTCTCCTGTCTAAAAATCAAAGGTTTATATTTGGTGGACAAGGAATTCAGCATTGGGCTCCAAATGGGGAATGTTTGGGGGGGGGATTACTTTATTTTTATTATTTATTTATTAATCCCCTTTTTGGGCTGAAAACTCTTGCTTTTAATATATATTTATGTAAGCACCCAAAGAGACAGCTTCTGGGAAAGAATCATTCACATACTTCTTGCAGTTCATTTTGAATTCCTCTCCGATTTCAGAGATGTAGAACTGAGTACAAATTCTGAAAGTTGCATAAACAATTACGGCTCTGATCCTGCAATTTTATCCAGATGGCCAGATCCTTATACCTCCACCAAGTCCTATTCAGATCAACTGGGAACCTCTTGGACATAAGGTTCCACTTGCATGGATCACATTGCAGGTGTGAGAACTAAGTTAGGTAAGAAAGCATTATATACAGTCAAAGAGTACTGTGTGAAGGACTGGAGTTACAGTGAGAGAGGCCCAGTTCAGGAGAAGTCTGAAGCAATTATAGGACAATGTGTCAAAGACTCGGTATATTAGCTCAGTAGGAGCTAGAGGCAACAACATTATGATGTGAAAGGGCAGGTACCATTACAATGTCATTAGAAGCTGATGGGAATTATATTACAATATGAATAAAAGTTTCCACTTTATGAGGTTAATAGAAGTAAATGGAAATTACATTATGACATGAAGGAGACCTGTTACCTTACAATGTCAGGAGTGGAATCAAAGAAAATTGCAATGAAGAAGAACATTCCCCTTACTACAACTATAGAAGTTAAGGAAAAATGTGCTCTCTTTCATTTAAGCTTAATCCTGTTGAGGGCAATCAGCACCTTGTGTCCATGAACCTCAGCACCTTGCAGGCTATAACTTTGCCTGAAAAGTTTGGGGGCGGGTGCTGGGGACAACTCCTTTCTCCACACAGTATTATAAGGTCCCAATTCCATGAGACTGCTGGGTTCCCGCTAGCCTCTCTCTCTCCCCTATCTCTGAAACAACCCACATTCTCCCTTCCCTATACTATAACCCCTCATCACTTCTCTTCCCTGACACCCTTCTGTCATTTCCCCTTTTTCTCCCAGAATCCCCTAATTCTCTCATCTTCTTCTCCCAAACCCATACTCTCCTCCTTCATTCCCTGAAAGACCCCACATCCCCCAGTGCCCTGTCCCTGCACTTCTCTGCCTCTTCTAACATCCATCTACCAGCAAGGTGTCACAGAAACCTAGACCCATGATGTCCCCCCACTCTGCCCCCAAGATACCACTTATCACTCCAATTACCCCTCTCTTCTTCCTAAAGTTGCCAATTCTCCCTCTCCTAGATTTCCCAGCTCTCCCCTTCAAGTCTCTGGCTTCCTCTCCCTACTCCCCAGCTCCCCTCTCTTCTGTCCCCAAGGTCCCACTCTTGTTGCTCCCTTCACAAGGCAGCTGCATGTCCCCAGCTCTCCTTTGCATGTGTCCACAAGGTTCCCCTTGTCCTCTTACAGGCTCCCTCTCCCCAAGAATTCCCTTAGAATGGCCTCAGTTTCCAAGAGGCCATCCAGATCTCACCTTCCCCCACCTCAAGTTCACCTTCTCTCCCTGCCCCCATACCTGCTCCTCCACCCACACGGTTCCTATCCCCAGCCCAAGTGCCTCCTCCAGGTGTCCCCTTCCAAGGATCAATCCCCCAAGGGACCCTACCGGTCTGCTAAAAGGTGGGAGGAGAAGCTGCTGCTGGGTGGGCAGCCAGTGGCTTTAACTCCTGCCTCCCCTGCTCTCAAGCCCTGTGAGCCAGGAGGAGAGAGGCCCTGGCAAGACAGAGAGAGGAATAGGGCAGCTGTGGAGAGAATCTGTCTGCAGCTTCCTGCAGGCCCAGGGAGGCTTCTGCTCAGCTTCCTGAGCACTCCTTTCCCAAAGCAGCAGCCCCAGCTTGATACCTGTTCTTTCTGGTCCATCCCTACCCTCCTTATTTGGCCAAAACCAGTGGGAAGAGGAAAAGATATTGTCGTCCCCCCGAAGCTGAAAGCTGGGGAGTGAGAAATGCCCCCTTTCTACATCCCTTATAATTGGGCCTGTGTAGCTCCACCCCACATCTACTGGCCCAGTATGAGGTTTTCAAGACAGGGTAAGGCTGCCTTGTGAGCAGAGGAGACTTTGTATCAAATGATCCTCCCCCCCCCCCCAATAACTAACCCCCAAACAAACAAGCTAGTGTGCTCCTGTGATGTCGTTTAAACTCCTCTCAGGGGGCTCTTGTAACCCTTTTTGGTCCTACCTGTAAAGAAACACAAACAGGATTACAGTCCAGCAGCCTCCTCTCTGCTTGCCTGCCTCATGCTCCCAGCTACAGCCAGTGCTGAAACTTCCTGCTGGGAGGGGCAGAGGGGACTTCCTTCCTGGCAGGAACCAGGGAGTTCTCCCAGCATGCTGCCATTTGTAGTCCACAACTTGTAGTTCCCATGGCAGCTGTTGAAGCACACTGGACCTTGGGCTAGACACCTGTATTAGTGTCTCAAACTCCCTTTTACATCCTGCCCTGCAGCAGCCCCCAGTGCTCCACATAAATTCTGATTGCCCCACTTCAGAAGCTGGAATCAGTTGCAAATCCCCCATTTGTGGCCTATGTGCCGGCCTGTCTCTGGCACACAAGCACAGTACTGTGATTCCTGATCCTGGCATGTCAGGACTGGGGGCCCATTTTTCTGGGTGCTGTACAAACATACACAAGACTAAAAACCATTTTCATGAGACCTTTCAAGCAAGTTGCTGAGGCAGCCCACATTAGTAAAGTGGAGGCAGCAGAGAATAAAGTGCTATCAGCGGAAAAGTAAGGAAAAGCAGCATTGTCAAGGGCCTTGAAATGAGAGCAAGAGGTTTGAACTTGAGGGGGTGAAGCAAAGGGAGCCATTTTATGAATTCAAAAGAGGCCAGGGGTGGTGTGATGTGGTCAGTGACACACACAAAAAAGATGGTTTTAGCCAGTGTCATTGACTGAGTAGAGGAAGGTAATGTGAGTGTTAGAAAAGAAAACCAGGCAACTCTAAAAAAGCAGCTACCTTATAGTCAAATAAGTGAAGTGCCAGAAATCCAATTGTTAGAGGGCTGGATCATAGCCTGCTATTTGCTTCCGGTTTATATAAAGCCATATTTCCTTTTGTTACATGCTGTATGCAACCTAAACCTCAAAGTTGTTCATTGAAAGATTTTTTGTGTGTGCTTTGTTGGCTGGGGTCGCCGGTCCACTCACATGCCTGTTGTCCCATCACAGTGTGAGCCCCCAATTGGAACATATGCCAGCATCTCTAGGTCACTATGTGAAAGCAAGTAGCTTTGCTCTTTCAAGGCACCTGATCAACTTGACCATTAATTGAATCCTAAATGCAGAGTGAAGTGTGGTAAATCTGAATTTTAACATAAGCTTAACTGACTAAAATTGCCATCCTGTTTTGTGAGTCTTCTGTTAATTTTAATTAAAAAGAAAAGAGAAGTAGTCTTGGGGACATGCAAGAGTTATGAAATCCATCCAACCAGTTGCATGTGCATGTATGTGTGACAGATCTATTTAGCTTCTAAAAATCTATTTAATGCCAAAAACTACGTTAGAGAATTCAAACAAAAGCTCATGGGGAGCCATGTAATAAGACTGCTTTGATTATTCTTGTGATTAGTCCAGTCTCCTCAGGACTTTCATTTAGAAGAGTAGTAATTTTAAGATTATGCAGATTTGGATTGCTAGTTTGCTATGAAACTGGCAAGAGGCCAGCCTTCTGTGAAACTTGATCGTATCCAAGGAAACAACTAGCTGAGTTAAATATGTGCAGTCCAGCATGATTTTGATCCAGTGCCATAGATTTCCAGTAATTCTACATGTATAATATCCAATCCCATCTACTACCAGGTTAATTATTCTGGATGTGAGGTGTCTCTAATATAATGTAATGATCCCATAAAATTCAGTGGTTCTCAAACTGTGGATCAGGACCCCAAATGGGTCACGACTCTGTTTTAATGGGGTCACCAGAGCTGGTGTTAGACTTCCTGTGGCCGAAGCTGAAGCTGGAGTCCCACCGCCCAGGGCTGAAGCTGAAGCCCGAGGGCTTTAGCCCTGGGTGGCAGGGCTCAGGTTACAGGCCCCCTGCCTGGGGCTGAAGCCCTTGGGCTTCAGCTTTGCCCCCCCACCCCTTGTGGGGCAATTGGGATCAGGCTTGGGCTTTGCCCCCCCCCCCCCCACACACACACACACCTGGCGCGTCAGGACTCAGGTGGACTCAAACTTTGGTCCCCCCCTCCTGGGGTCATGTAGTAATTTTTGTTGTCAGAAGGGGGTCGCTGTGCAATGAAGTTTGACAAGCCCTGCCATAGATCTTGAAGCTGGGCTCCCACTCAGCTGTTAGCCTACACATTCACACCCAGCAGCTTACTACTAATCAACCAAGCAGGAGAGACCATGTAACCTGAAGTAACATCAGGAAGGGCTTCCCTGGGCCTGACTGGAGAAACACCATGAAGTCTGATTGGTCAGGGCTTCCTATTTAAACCCCAGGAGAATCAGCCCAAATGGGTTTCACTGGGTTGCTACATTGGACCCTGCTTTCCTCTCTGATGCCTGAACCCTGCCATGCTCCTCGTCCTTGCCCCTGGTCTCTGAATCTGGCTCTGACCCTTGCACAGACTCCTGACTATGACTCTGGCTCCAACCACTACACCTGTTCACCTATGTCCCAACCCTGACACATTGTAATTAAATTACTTACCACTTTAGTGCTCAGTGATCTTGTAGACTCCAGTACCCTTCACCCCCTCTATTTTGGCAAGGGCTTGAGTAGAAGTCAATGTGTTATCCATGGAAAATCCATGACAAGTGTATACATCCTTCAAATGAAGGATGGAAAATGGCCTTGTACTGACAGCAGCATGACATTTATAGTAAAATTGCGCGAGCCTACTCTGACCAAGAATGTGGGGAATAAAAAGCAATATTTTGTATAAATGTATTTGACAGTAAAGTATTAATTGATGCTCGTAGCAATAGCCAATTGCCTGAGAGACACTGCACATAATCAGTTGCCACTAAAATGTTGACTGTATCGCAAGGTTGTGAAGTAAAATCATAAAATACATTATTCTGAGAAAATGACATAAACATTTTGAACCTAAAAAATTTGAACCCAAAGGGCCAGAGTCTGAGCTCATTTATGCTAGGGGAAACCCAGAGTAATGCCATACTATTTTTTTTTCCATTTAGAAACAAACTTTAAGGGAATAGGGGTACTGTTAAGATGAGAAAAAAAGTAAAGTATTTCAAAGAAAATGATAGCACTACCTTAGAGTATTAAAACTGAATGCATTTTAAACATTAGATTAAAAATGAGAATGCATTTTAAAAATGGGCCTGATTTGTTCATTCTTTCAATTTCACCCAGACGTTGGCTCCTGTTCTGACTACTTGACACCACGGAGGATTCCCCATTATGTGAAGGGAATCTCCAGGTGGCATAGAGCAGCCATAAATGCTTTGCTACTCCTCTCCTAGCCTCTGGCCTAGGGGATGTTTCCAGGGGAAGTGGGCCTGGCTAGAATGCCTCTATACACTAGCTATCCCACACTGCTGGAATGAACCCCTTGGGGCCATAGGCAGCCAGACATAAATTAAAAAACGCTTTTAGGCTGGCCTATCTTATGCCAGCGATTGTACTCTTCCCCAGACAGCTCCAGGAGCCAGGGGTCACAAAGGCATCATGAAGTTTTCTCTGCCTGCCCTCAGCTTCCCCAATCTGATCTTGTGCCAAGCACAGGTTGGCTGGACCAAAGAATTTGGACCTTGCACAGTCACTTTATAATGGTGTAAACTGCATTGAAAGTGGGTGTAAAACATGACCATTCTGCTTTGTTAGTATTTTATACCTATTTTGCACTCACTAGCCACAGTTATAAATAGCTACACGATGCAGAGGAGAATCAAGCCTTTTGGATACTTTTTTTGCATTTCTTTAAGCTTAAAGAGTGAAACTAGGGTGGTCTACTTAGTTGCCCTTTCTATTTGCAGATAATATCACTTCCTGATTCTCATGCATTGGCACCTTTCTATTAAGCAGTTGGCTTTGGATTTCTGCCATTGTAGGGTGCTGTTGAAATAAAAACAAAACAAACAAATGATAAATACCTGTTTTCCCTGAGAAAAATGATACTAATGAAAATGTTTCTTGCCATTAGGTTTTGACTAATTTTTTAAATAAAACATTATATATGTTACTTAACAATGTTCCTTTCATACTGAAGCATGTGTGATATCATTCATGTAAAAATATTTCCAAGTAAACAGTTATTTATAGAGTAATTCCAAGCAATCACTATTATTAGGATCCATACAGGCAGAGGTCAAGTTCCAGCCAGAAGGTGAAGAGAGATTTTTAATGTGGTGGATGCAGGGATGTGCAGGATTGGAGGAAAATATATAGCAATTATTAGCACAATCAAACCACAAACACTTACCCATTACTTAAAGACAGGATAACATGCACAAATTTATACTTGCTAATCTGGCACTGAATAAAAACATGCATTAGCCCAGAATCTCTGTCTGTGGAACTCCATCCAGCTGCAATTGGGCTGATGTGAGAAGAGAGTATGAAATGGCATCAGGTCACCAATTTCCAGCCATTTGCATTCCCAGCACTGGGGCAGGAGATGGTGGATTTTCTTACAGGAATGCCATGCAAATAAAACTGGGCAGACACACATCCTGACAAGTATCCTTGAATGTCAATTCCTACACTCCACTGAATGCTTTGACTGCACACTCTAGGGTTTCTTCTCTTCCATCTTCTCAGTCTGCTCTGAAGTAGGGTGACCGGCCAGGGGGTGAAAAATCGGGATGGAGGTGGGGGGTAATAAGAGCCTATATAAGAAACAGACCTCAAAATCGGGACTGTCCCTATAAAATCAGGACATCTGGTCACCCTACTCTGAAGTATCTCCGGTCTTATCTCTCCCGCTCTGCCTCCTGGTCCCTCCTCCAACCCAGTCCCGTTTCCCCTCTGGCGTCTAATTTCCTTCACCTTTTTTCCTTTCCCCCATCTCAGGAGCCTTCCTGGAAGATGGCTGCAGTGTGGGAGGCTGGGGGTCAGTGAATGTAGAAACTGGAAGCAGAGCACCAAAGAAAGAAGCCAGGAGAGATTGCTTGGCAGCTGCCAAGCAACAAAAGCCACAGGAGCCCCTGACACAGGAATAATACTGCTCCTAATGAAGTCTGGCTAGTTATAAGTGATTTCATGAAGATGGCTAAAGTCAGGCTTGTGTAAACATGGCTGTGTAGCAAAGATATGCTGCCTACACTTGAAAATCATCCAGTGATTTTAATTTTACAGCACCTCCTGCTAAATATTCATATTTCAAGAAAGTCATGTCAGGCTATTCCACAGGAAAGGAACCAGGCAAAGAAACTAATAACCCTGCTTTCATAAAGCATTTATTTTTTATTTGAAAACATTATACAGGCATTACATTGCCACAGCCAGTCCATATAGGAGCATGCAAATATCAAAACAGAGAAAGGTTTGTTCAGCTTGGTGCAGGAGTTTGGGGTTGGAGTGTTTTTGTTTGGTTGGTTTTGGTTCATATTTCCATTTGCAGTGCCAAGATTAGTGTGCTTAATTATGACATTTAACAATAAAATCCTACCCATGGGGTAAAATTTATATTTGTATCTAGCTTGGGAATACTAATTATTTTTAAAAGGGAAAGAAAACAATACGACACGCTTGTCAAAATGTTAATAGCACACGTTAGCAATATCTAAACTATACATTGAAACTTTTCCATATGACATAGTGGTGCAAAATTTTCAATTGCTTTGTCTATTGTTGTTGTGTATTTAAAAAGTTTATAGCTGGGGGAAAAAAAAGACAAGTTCTGATTCCCAGTGCAAATTTCCACCCAGTAGCAGAAAATTACATCAGCCTTGCTAAGGGCCACTCACTGCCAATGGGTAGTAGAGGCTCAGTTTTTTCAAGGAAAAGATATACACAGAGCTGGCGAAGTCCTAATTCAACCAGTAGAGTCGCTGCCAGTTGGATAGCTGAACCTTGCTGGTGTCCACTGAGGTCTGGAATTGCAGGAAATGAAACATCTAGAAATAACAGTTTTCCCTGCTGGACCTCAGCTTTCATTCAGAGTATTCGTAAAGCTATACCACTATTTTCCTTTGAGGTCCATCCATTACTGGCAAATTGGGACAATTCAACACATCCTCTTTAGCTGGAGCCCATTAAATAAAATAAAACTAAAATAAAAAATAAAATAAAACAACCCCATACTAAGTTATCTTAGTGACATGAACCTCTTCATGTGCAAGAACACACAGGACGGTTGTTGAGTGCACAGGGCACATGTGAACAGTTGCAATTTATTTTCATACAATTAAGTCATTTAAGATATCCGATAACAATTATCTCAGATGGCACCTCTTAGCCATCAGTTGATTTCAAACCCTTATATGTATAAACTTCTGGGTCAGTGAGCTGACCTGGATATGCCTTCGATCCAGTTGTTCCTAGTAAGACTTTAATAAACATCTACAAATTATTGTAATAAAAATGAGAGAAGAGAGAGAAAAAGACTACAGACATTTGGCTTAGAAAATAAATACTAAGAATGAAGTAAACCAAAACAATTATGCAAAATGAAGGAATGTAAACATGAAACAAACATGCACACATACACTCCCAGTCTTCAAAGGTCTCAAGACTAACATGGGAATAATGCTCAGAGAAAGGTATTTAATTGGTATAAAAGGTAGCAAAAAGACTGGGAGATGACAGGTGCCCACCAATGCTCTTCAGGGTACCTGAGAGAACAATGAGAGTTGTGACAAGAACATACTGCAGGGGCTTGAACTGTACAGTGACTACACAAAGCCTATGCACCAAATAAGCCCATGCACCAAGTAAGCCCTGATTTAAGGACTTCAGTGATTCCTTGGTCTTGTGCTGGCCCTCTGCACAAGGGTGAATTGACTGGTCACCTAAATCCCACTTAAAACCTATTTTGAGGTCTTAACTGGGAATGGAGGTCCAACAAACAGGGATTAATGTGAAAAATCTCAGTGTTGCCAACTCTTGTAATTTTAGAATGTGAATCTCACAATATTTGCAGTTTCTCTTAAAGCCCCAGATCCTGGAGTCACATTCTATGAAAACCTCAGCTTTTTGTTTTTGTTTTTTGGGGAGGTTTTTTGTTTGTTTAAGTTTCCAGTCCTTATGGTTGCAGGGAAAAGCTTGAAAACATGATCACTAAAAGTTCCCAACGAGAAGTAAAAAATAAAAAACCCAGCATTTTGTGAGAGTGTGTGTAAATCTCATGATTTCTGAACACGACTGTGTGTGAGGGGGGGTTGACAATATTACAATCCCCTCTTTTTCAACTGCAGTGGGATCATAGAAGGCAGCATAATCATGATGAGATGGACTGTGTCTCTCTTCCTCATCAACAGGAAGAATGAGATTAAACAGATGTCAGTAATTTATTAGCATATTGGCATGTCACCATTTTTATACTTGTATGTAAACTTCCCTCAGGCTGCTTCAGAGAAATCCTTTTTATAGCTTTGCAGAACAGGACTATAAGACAATTGTTACTTCAGCAGAAATCCATCCTGCTTGGTTGATTTGCATGGCCTTTTCCAATCTCGAGTGTGTGCGGTTTCTTTTTCTCATAAAATAGGTGAGTTGTATTTTTTTTTTTTACAGAAAGCCTTACGTTTTCATTTAAAACTGACTTCTTCAGAATACTGTAATTCAACTAAAATACATTTCATATGCCCACCAGCAGAAAATGCAGCAATTTACCACAACCTTGCTGCACACCCTGTTTTCCAATATAATGAATATATAAAAGCTATTATTATAATATGTCCTACTTCCTTGGCTCCTTTTTTCTGAAGATCTTAAAGCACTTTAAAAAAAATATAGTCCCACAATACTTCTGTGAGGGAGGTAAAGAATTACTATCCCTGTATATAAAAATTAGGAAACTAACCCACACAGAGGTTAAATGACATGTCTAAGATCACACAAGAGGTCTGTAGCAGATCTGTGAATAAAACTGTTGTCTATCCTATTCTTTAAACACAAGACTATCCCTCCTTTCCTTAATTTTAAGAAGAAAATGGACTGAGGCTGTATGAAGCAATGACTTCTGTCTTTCACTGTGCTCTTAAAAGGGCAAAAAAAAAAATCAAGACAGGCTACAGATTTGCAGGGTTCTGCTTCAGATTCAATAGAAGTGTTTTAAATGCTCCACATTTCTGATGAGTTTCCTGCAGCAGAAGTACAGCGTAGAGCACATCCTTATTTCAGAGGGACTGTCACATTTCCTAGTGAATATCAGAAAACTGCTGAATTCTTCTACTTTTGTAGACAAATGAAAAAAAATTGGCTACACCTCTCTGGCATGAATACCATCATGCTGCTGCAGTACCACCAGCAGATGGGTCAGTCTTATTCTTAATATTCATGAGGTCACTGCATTATCATACTAATATTTATGATTGTGGCACAAGAAGGTTCTAATGAAAAATTTACATATTTCCAGATTAGCGTGGTTAGGAAAAGGAACTCAAAGCCTCCTGTACCACACAGGACTGAGAACTGGAATAGTAGAAGGTTCCTGAACATGCACTTAGCATTGAAAATAAGTGCCCTGGTCTGACTGATATATCATTACCAATAAGAGCTACAATATGTAGGAAAATAGAAAATGAAAATTTGTTACAGATTTAATTTTAAAAGTAAGAAATTTGTTCTGTTTTGTTTCTGCAGGTTAGACACAGCTACAGAAATGTAATTCCTCTGGCACCTGGTACAGAACCTCAGCCACCAGGAAACCCTCCATGAAACATAAAAAGGTCAATGCTTCAGTAATTCACTTCTGTAAATATAGAAAGGCTAAAATGCTCATTTTACACCTATTCCTAGAATAGAGACTGATATTGTAAGTTGTCCCTCCCCTGCATTCATAGCAGAGATTACATATAAAGTGGGCTACCAGACAGATACCCTGTTTCCCCGAAAATAAGACAGTGTCTTATATTAATTTTTGCTCCCAAAGATGCGCTAGGTCTTATTTTCAGGGGATGTCTTATTTTTCAGAAATGAAAAATGCCTTATTATCGGTGGATGCCTTATTATCGGGGAGGTCTTATTATCGGGGGGATGCCTTATATTACAACGAGAGGCAAAACTGTAAGTAGGCCTTATTTTCGGAGGATGTCTTATTTTCGGGGAAACAGGGTAGTACAGCTGAACTCATTAATCCTTTCTCCCAAAAGATCCAGGTGCTACCAAAAATGCATCAGGGTGTAGCTACCAGAAGTATCCCTCCTATTTGTGCAAAACAAACACATTTTAAAAAGAGAAAATAACAGTGATTGTACAAGTGGACTTGCTGTAAAAAATGTGGCTTTTCCACAACTCGGTGTGGCCTTGGCAAAGTATCACACAATAGGTGCAAAAATACCCTTTTGATTTCTATGTAATTTCAGCTTGTATTTTGAATATCTTCACAGATCATTTGATAGTGAGCGATTCACATAGAACATTCTGTTGAGACCAGCATAATGCTAACACCCTAAATAAGGGACTGTCACCTCTTTGCAATGTACACCCAGTGACAATTAGTTTGTAACTTTTACAAGCTTTCCCTATTGCTACCTTGAAGCTCACCTGTGTAACTGTACCCAGTAAATACCTTTCTCTATGTACAATACAGGGATCATGGATATACAAACTCCACTGAAATCATCAGTGGGAGACAAGTGCCTGGGTTTAGGCAACTCTGACGTGAGGCTCCTCTTCTGTCTCCTGGCCTAGACTGGTATACGTTACTGAAGGTTCCAGCTGTCCGGTTGCTGGCAAGTCTACAACAGGTCCTGAAGGGTTTCGAAACTGCTTATACACCCGTGGATCCTGGGCTACGTACGTAGACGTGGAGGAGTACAGCACCAGCCCAACAAGGATAGTGAAGAATGACAGCAGATAAAGTCCTGAAAACTAAACATAAATAAGAGTTAAGTCATTAGAAAGTTTCACCGGTTATTCTGTGCTCACGAGGGCTAGTGGAAAATTGCAGGCACAGATCCTTGTTTTTATATGCACAGCATAGAGCACTGTTAGTCGTTCCTTGTTTGACTGTAGATTTTGAGGAGATACTGGAAGTTTGTTTCCATTACTCGTGCCACCTATTTTATCAAAAATATGAGTGCAATTCTCCTGTGGCCCTAGCAATAGGTAAATATGAGTTTGTTAACTGGGACTCAGAAGATCTGGGTTTTGTTCTCAGCTCTGACACTTATCTGCTATATGACTTTGCCCAAGTCACTTCCTCTCTCTGGAGTTCAGTTTCTCCTTCCGCAAAATAGAGATAATGCTATTTACCAATATTTGTAAAATGTTTTGAGATCTATGGATGAAAGGTGCAGTTTTAAGTATGAGGTTTTATTGTTTTCAAACCACGTGGCCTTAAAGTATAACACATAGTCAGTGCTATATAAATAGCAGTGATACCATGAATTTAAAATAGCATTTAAAAAGTACCCTTAGAAAATATATTTTTAGTAAAGGCTCTTTTGACATTTACTTAACCACATATTGGTGCCTGGTAGTACATCAATATTTATTCACCTCTGTGAAAGCCCAAGGTAGTTCACTTGCAGCAATAAATATTGTGTGTGTAAGCTGAATTCAGAAAGCAGATAATAGGGCTGCACATGCTTTAATGTGATTTCAGAAAAGTCAGAGACTTTAGCTTTAAGAATCCCTGGGATGACTTCAAAAGGTTGAAATGTACACGCAGAAGATCAGATATTTATCCAAAGCTTGAGTCTGCATAATCTGATAGGCAATTTCACAAGCCCAGACCTTCTCTTGAGTTTTCTGATATATCCTGCTTCAGATTGGGCTGGAAATATCACGCAAATAGCCTTTTTGGCAATATTTCAGCACTTGCAGGTGAGATAGAGGCAGGAACCCAGAAGTCCATAGGAATTAGAAATAAAGTATTTGATACTTAGTCTCCTGTAAGGTCACTGTATGCTGCTGGAACAGCTGCCCTAAAGGGGAAGCTGAGGCTTTCCTCAGCAATGGACGAATGTTTGGATGGTGGGAAGGCGGCATAAACCGTTTTATGTTGTCTGCTTCTCCCACATCAGCAGAAGGAATATGAATTATACCAGAGCTGGAGCACAATGTACTCCGCTAATTTCCAGCCAGTGGAATGGTCCCTACTGGTCCATTCTAGTTGGCATAAGTCAGAGCAACCATGTGGCCACTCCAGCTTGTCTAGGATCAAAAGAGAAGTAAAGGGGGCTTAAAGTCACCTTTATGCTCACCACAAGCTGTACCAACCATGAACCCAATAAAGGAAGAAAAATTAACTTTCGGAATCTTTAAACAGTACACGCGTAGAAATGGGCAAAGATGTGATGTGAGGGTACATGTGCACCCCTAATCAACTCCCACAAAGCAATCAAAAGTGATCTGAATTCAAGACTCAGAGGACAAACTGCATGGAGCAACTTGCTGGTCAAAGGATATAGAACTGATTTTGTATTTAGCAAGAATTCTAAAAGTGCAAGTGTTCAGCAGTGGTCAGGAATACAAGAATGAATAAAAATGCCAACAGTTAACTACAATTGTAATCAATTATGGGCTACCTCAAGAGGTGGATATATTATTCTGAACAAAAGGGAGCTGCAAATCTGTTCTCTAATCCTAGCTGACTATGGGACTATGACAAGTGCCAAATGTGTTTCTCTTGGTTCATTTAGATGCAGTGCTTGAAGGCCAGACTAAGTTAAATTATTCAAGCAAGAGCTTCAGCAGTTCTGCCCCACTTCTTTATGCTTGTAAGGAAATAATTTTGTCAAATGCAAATTCTCTTTAAAGGTGCAAACTTTTTCCTGTTATTAATTTGCTACCACAGCACTGAGCTACAGAGTTTGTGTCCAACATTCCTACTTGTGATTAATCCTGCTGCATTTGGCATTTTTCAGAAATAGCCCCTCTGAAGGGCTTCTGAAAATGCTAGAAGCATAACCCCTGATAAGTCTGTATCTGCTGTCATTTTGCACAGCGAGAGTGTAATAAATACACTTCAGAAGGGAATGCACCATAATGGGGAAAGTTTAAAGATGTCAGGTCTGTAGCTGGAAAGAAGACAGGGCTCTGCTTTTCGTCAGTCATTAATTCCTTTTTTCCAAGCATGTCACCAGGTCTTCACGTGTCATCTGGCAGTGTGATCTGATGTAATCACCCAGCCAAAAACACAATGCAGAATGCGAGAGCTAGTCTGCTGAAAGATTCCTTCCATGTGTCACAAGCCTGCAAGGAGTGGCTGGGTAGAGATCTCCCCCCTGTGGTAATCAAACCCCAAGTCAAATTGATCCAATGTTTTTTTCCTCTCTGTTTCATTTTAATTTTCACTCCCTGAGAATGTCTCAGTTCTCTCCTTTTCTCCTCATACATAAATTTTGGCACCTCTTGGCTGTAGCAGAGGGTCTGCTTTTCAGTCTCAAATAAGCCCAAACTAAATCCCAGGCACAAACTTTCCCAAAAGGTTTTAGGGTGGGAGGAAGAGTTTCAAGAATCTGAGCCCTGATCCGACAATCCGGCTAGTCTCTACTGTGGTATTAGGCTGAACGAAAACCCAAGGTCCAATTACCATCCAGACTTCAGGAGTTTTACACTGGGTTGGCAGTTGAATTTCATTTTTATTGCTGCTTGCTAGGTCAAGACACCTCTGAGCACCAGAAACTGAAGAAGGGAAGCAGTGGGGAGGACAGATGTGCGTGTCCCCAATCCCATATTCTGCAAGGGCCTATAAGGCCCCTACCCACTGCCAGATGCCTGGCTCCTTCACTGAGTTGCTAGTGCAATTGCCAGTCACAGGGACAGTGGGGAAAAGCAGCTCAGGGAGCAACAGCATCATACAGATTGCAGTAGCCTTAGAAAAATGGAGCTGAGCACAAAACTGTCTTGGGGTGAGGACCCCTACCGAGAACTCATCCCTACACTATGGAAGCTAGGGGACCAGACAGCAAATGTGAAAAATCGGGACGGGGTGGAGGGTAATAGGAGCCTATATAAAAAGAAGACCCAAAAATCAGGACTGTCCCTATAAAATCAGGATATCTGGTCACCCTAATGGAAGCTGGGGGTACAGTTATCCAGGAGTAAGGAGGGAGAGACAAAGAGGATGAGGGGAGTGGTGAGAGAGAAGACAGCCGGGGGTGGAGGTAGGAGAGGAAAGGTAACAAGGGAAATGGGAGAGAACAGGAAATTTTTTAAATTACATAATATTTACAAAAATAAAGCCTATTTTGACTGCATCCCTCTCCCCACTTTCACATTGGTGTCTGGGAACATGATGAAGGAAACAAACTAACAAGATGTGCCTCTCCTTCTCTGGACACTTGGCATATATGCTGTTATCCTCTCCCCCAGCCCTTGGTCTGCTTTTATCATTTGAAAATGGTAAGCTCTTCGGGGCCAGGGTTATCACTGGGGCTATGTTTACACCGTGCCATGGCATGCACTATAGGGGAGCGCACCAAGTGTTGTGCACTAACTTCCCCAGGAGGACGCTGCTGGTGCAAATGAAAAGGTGCCTTGTTCACGTTAACACAGTCCTGTTGAAAGAGGATTATGTTAACACGAACTAGGTACCTTTTGGGTCACACCAGCAGCGCTGGCACGGGACAGTTAGCACTCAACACTTTGTGTGCTGCAATTCAGAGCCCTGTAGCCCACACGATGGCAGAGCGTACAAAGGTCTGAGTGTCTAGCTTACTCAGTGCAATGAGGCCCTACAACAACAAAATATAATAATAATCGTTAACACTTTCCTGGTTAGAAACAAGAGGATACAGGCTGGAGCTGCATTTGTTTATTTTCTCTCTTTTCTATCATAATCACTTTCTTAGAAGTTTAGTCACTGGCTCTCTGCCAGGGCCGGCTCAGGCTTTTTGGCTGCCCCAAGCAAAAAACAAAAACAAAAACAAAAAAACCCTGCGGCACGGCCGGAGCACGGGTGCAGGGGGACTGGCTGGGGGGGAGGGGAAGGGAGCGGGTGGGAGAGAGAGAAGGAGGCGCCAGGGCTACAGCGGGGGCGCTGCCACGCGGCCCCTCCCGCTGCGCGGGCTCCGCTCCGGTCGGCGGGGAGGGAAGGAAAAGGACTGCCCTGCAGGGCACTCTGGTTCTCCGCGCCGCTGCCCCCTACGGGGCGGCCGGAGCGGAACAACAACAAAAAAGTGGCCGTACCACCCTAGGATTGGGCAGAATGCCGCCTTGAACAATCTGCCGCCCCAAGCATCAGTTTGCTCAGCTGGTGCCTGGAGCCAGCCCTGCTCTCTGCAGTGCTAAGGTGATAAAAGTTGTTCATAGCATTGCTGGGGTTTCAGCCTATTTCATTCAACGGAGGTAAAGCAATATATATATATATAGCAGGCTAGTGAGGGAGAGCAATCGTTGATTGGATAATTTTTCCAGCAGCTTTTGGGCCCCATCCAAAGCCCACTAAAATCAATGGAAATCTTTCAATTGATTTCATGGGCTTTGAAATCAGCACTCTGAAGAGCTTAAGACAGACTATGTTAATCAAATGAAAATTGAGTACAAATGCTATTCGCTGTGCAGAGTTTGTTAGATTTCCCAAATGAAATCTTTTTGTTTTACTGAAACTTGTATTCACTGAAGTACTCTACTGCTGTGTCTGTGTAAGGAATTTTTATCTTGACCCGCGAACCTCATTTCCTTTAGATTAAGTGTTAATAGACAGTAAAAGAAACAACTTCAAAAATAGCTGTTCCATAAACTATTCTAAAAAATGGAGTTTGAGTGCATCATTTTGTATTGCTACCCTACATATAACTGAACTAGAGCTCTCAGAGGTTGTGTAATTCCTCTTTTGGGGTGAACCATTGCTTGAAAAAGATATTGCTGTTCATTTTTCTAACTTCTCTTATTTTCTCTCATCTATGTCTCATAAGCCTCGCAAAAAATATAAAAATTCGGACTGTTGATTAATTGCAGTTAACTCACATGTTTAACTCAAAAAAATTAATCACAATTAATCACACTGTTAAACAATAAAATACCCATTGAAATTCATTAAATATTTGTGGATGTTTTTCTGCATTTTCAAATATATTGATTTCTATTACAACACAGAATACAAACTGTACTGTGCTCACTTTATATTATTTATTACAATTATTTGCACCAAATGCATTTGCATTAAAAATGATAAACAAAAGAAATAGTATTTTTCAATTCACCTCCTACAAGTACTGTAGTGCAATCTCTTCACTGCGGTAATGGGCCAGCGAGAGGGAGACAATCCCCCAGATAGTTAGCTCTTTAATCAAATTATTTCTTTTAAGCAGGTACATCACAACTGGCATTCTGCCCTTCCACAGGGAAGCATTAGTAATCTGTCAATAATGAGCTCAAAACTTCTCTGCTGTCCTTGACCAGTGCAAAGGTCTCTCTCATTGGTGGTGGACCACAATTCCCCTTCAACAGTGGTTCTCAGCTTTTCATATTCCATCCCCCCCCTTCCATTTAGCAAATGTGAGAAGAGCCGGGGGGCATGACCCCTAGGTTGAGAACACTTGCCTTAGTGACCTAAGACCACACTTAACAAAACACAGAATGAAACTCAGCAAGAGAAGGTCGTATAGTTATAATCTCCAGCCGATACCAAATCCACAGCACTGGCCAAATCAGTCAGGAGAAGCCAGCTGTTTTTCAGTGCAGTAGATGGAAATTTCCTTACAGTGAAAAAAGGAACTCTGAAATAGAGCTAAAGCCAGCTGGAATCACCACGCTGCCTATTTTTGCTAGGGGCACCTTGTTGATACTATGGCAGATAAATAATGGAGGATTAAAATGAACTTCTCTGTGTATTTGCATAGATAGGTCAGAACCCTCCGTGGGGTTAATGATAATTACATGGATGAAGGTAGCACCTAGAGAACTCAACCAAGTCAGCCTCCATCCATTATGCTGGTACACACACACACACACACACACACACACACCCCTCCTGTCCTGAAGAGTTTGATTTCCAGCCTGAACTGGAGCTGTAAATGCTGTAATGTAGTCAGGTTGAATGAATGCATCATGTTGCTCAGTATCGACCACTTCTACCAATTAATGAGCAGTGCTGGTGGGTTTCTAAGGACTTTCATCCAAACTTCTTTAATCAGAAAAAGGATGACGGGCATAGCATGGGAATTGATGACAAAGAAATGGAAACAGAGACATCCTCCTGGATCTGATAAGGATGCAGAGATCTCTTCTATAGAGAAAGAAAATAAATACCTCTGTTTTAGTTAATTTCATACTCTTATCATAATGAACATTTATGACATTCCCCAAAACATGTGAACTAGTCAGCACTAAATCACTCTACACATCACCGCCTGCCTGCTATGCTTGACAGAAGTTATTAGAGGATCTATCTAAAGGCAAAGATGGTGGAGTAGCATTGTATATCAATGATGAGGTAGACTGTAAAGAAATAAGAAGTGATGGAATGGATAAGACAGTCTCTTTGGGCAAAAATCACATTGGGGAAGAAAGCTACTAGACCCTCCCCTGGGATAGTGCTTAGAGTGTGCTACAGACCACGGAGATCTGATTTGGATATGGATAGAGACCTCTTTAATGAAATAAATACTAATGGGAAATGTGTGATCATGGGAGACTTTAACTTCCCAGATATAGACTGGAGGACAAGTGCTAATAAATAATAATAGGGATCAGATTTTCCTGGATGCAATAGCTGATGGATTCCTTCACCAAGTAGTTGCTGTACCAACAAGAGGGGAGGCCATTTTAGATTTGGTTTTGGTGAGTAGTGAAGACCTCATAGAAGAAATGGTTGTAGGGGACAATCTTGGTTTGAGCAATCAATTAATGGAGATATCCTATCTCCTAGAACTGGAAGGGACCTTGAAAGGTCATTGAGTCCAGGCCCCTGCCTGACCAAGTACTGATTTTACCCCAGCTCCCTAAGTGGCCTCCCTCAAGGATTGAACTCACAACCCTGGGTTTAACAGGCTAATGCTTAAACCACTGAGCTATTCCTCCCCCAATCATAAGCTAATTCAGGTCAAACTAAATGGAAGGATAAACAAAAATAGATCTGTGACTAGTGTTTTTTATTTCAAAAGGGCTAATTAAAAAAAATTAAGGAAATTAGTTAGGGAAGTGGATTGGACTGAAGAACTTGTGGAATTAAAGGTGGAGGAGGCCTGGAATAACTTCAAGTCAAAGTTGCAGAAACTATTAGAAGCCTGCATTCCAAGAAAGGGGAAAAATTCATAGGCAGGAGTTGTAGACCAAGCATCTCAGGGAGGTGATTAAGAAAAAGCAGAAAGCCTACAAGTGGGTTTGTAGGATCAGCAAGGAAAGCTCCCTTATTGAGGTCAGAACATGTAGGGATAAAGTGAGAAAGGCCAAAAGCCATGTAGAGTTGGACCTTGCAAAGGGAATTAAAACCAATAGTAAAAAGTTCTATAGCCATATAAATAAGAAGAAAGAAGAAGAAGTGGGACTACTAAATACTGAGGCTGGAGTGGAGGTTAAGGATAATCTAGGCATGGCCCAATAGCTAAACAAATACTTTGCCTCAATCTTTAATGAGGCTAAAGAGGAGCTTAGGGATAATGGCAGGATGACACATGGGAATGAGGATATGGAGGCAGATATTACCACATCCGCAGTAGAAGCCAAACTCGAACAGCTTAATGGGACTAAATCGGGGGCCCCAGATAATCCTCATTCAAGAATATTAAAGGAACTGGCACATGAAATTGCAAGCCCATTAGCAAGAATTTTTAATGAATCTGTAAACTCAGGGCTTGTACCGTATGACTGGAGAATGCTAACATAGTTCCTATTTTTAAGAAAGGGGGGAAATGTGATCTGGGTAACTACAGGCCTGTTAGTTTAACATCTGTAGTATGCAAGGTCTTGGAAAAAAATTTGAAGGAGAAAGTAGTTAAGGACATTGAGGTCAATGGTAATTGGGGCAAAATACAACATGGTTTTACAAAAGGTAGATCATGCCAAACCAACCTGATCTCCTTCTTTGAGAAGGTAACCAATTTTTTAGACAAAGGAAACGCGGTGGATCTAATTTACTTCGATTTCAGTAAGGCATTTGATATAGTTCCACATGGGGAATTATTAGTTAAATGGGAAAAGATGGGGATCAATATGAAAATTGAAAGGTGGATAAGGAACTGGTTAAAGGGGAGACTACAACAGGTCACACTGAAAGGTGAACCGTAAAGCTGGAGGGAGGTTACTAGTGGAGTTCCTCAGGGATTGGTTTTGGGACTTTTTATTACTGACCTTCGCACAAAAAAGTGGGAGTGTGCAAATAAAGTTTGCAGATGACACAAAGCTGGGAGGTATTGCCAATACAGAGAAGGACCTGGATACCATACAGGAAGATCTGGATGGCCTTGTAAACTGGAATAATAGTAATAGGATGAAATTTAATTGTGAAAAGTGCAAGGTCATGCATTTAGGGATTAACAACAAGAATTTTTGTTATAAGCAGGGGACTCATCAGTTGGAAGTAACAGAGGAGAAGGACCTCAGAGTATTGGTTAATCACAGGATGACTATGAGCTGCCAATGTGATATGACCGTGAAAAAAGCTAATGTGGTCTTGGGAAGCATCAGGCAAGGTATTTCCAGTAGAGTTAAGGAGGCGTTAGTACCATCATACAAGGCACTGGTAAGACCTCATCTGGAATACTGTGTACAGTTCTGGTCTCCCATGTTTAAGAAGGATGAATTCAAACTGGAACAGGTACACAGAAGGGCTACTAGGATGAGCCAAGGAAAGGAAAACCTGTCTTATGAAAGGAGACTCAGAGAGCTTGGCTTCTTTAGCCTAACCAAAAGAAGGCTGAAGGGCGATATGATTGCTCTTTATAAATAGATCAGTGGGATAAATACCAGGGGGGGTGAGAGGAATTATTTAAGCTCAGTACCAATGTGGACACAAGAACAAGTGGATATAAACTGGCCATCAGGAAGTTTAGACTTGAAATTAGATGAAGGTTTCTAACCATCAGAGGAGTGAAGTTCTGGAACAGCCTTCCAACGGGAAGTGGGAGCAAAAGACATATCTGGCTTCAAGACTAAGCTTGATAAATTTATGGAGGGGATGGTATGATGGGAAAGCCTAATTTTGCCAATTAATTGACCTTTGACTATTAGCGGTAAATACGCCCAATGGCCTTTGATGGGATGTTAGATGGGGTGGGATCTCAGTTACTACAGAAAATTCTTTCCTAGGTGTCTGGCTGGTGAGTCTTGCCCATATGCTCAGGGTTTAGCTGATCACCGTATTTGGGGTCGGGAAGGAATTTTCCTACAGGGCAGATTGGCAGAGGACCTGGAGGTTTTTCACCTTCCTCTGCAGCATGGGGCACGGGTCACTTGCTGGAGGATTCTCTGCACCTTGAAGTCTTTAAACCATGATTTGAGGACTTCAATAACTCAGACATAGGTTAGGGGGTTATTACAGGAATGGGTGGGTGAGATTCTGTGGCCTCCTGCACAACGCTGGTCAGACTAGACAATCATAATGGTCCCTTCTGCCCTTAAAGTCTGAGTCTAAATCTCAGCCTAATCTAAGCCCTCAGTATAGATTACTTGATGCTACTGAAATTTGCAAAATATTAGGAAGCCATAAAGATTACTTCTCACCTTATTCGGTACCTGCAGTGAAAATAAACTATACAACACTTACAATACACTTTTTATAAATCAAAAATTTTAATGTGCTTGTCAAACTGAAGATAATCATACAAAACAAGGTCTAGATAATATGTATGACATGACATGCTTAGTGTATGCAGCAAACCTACTGAGTTTGAGTGGCTGGATGTTTCAGCTATATATCCTAGGGATGTTCCATAGGGAATTGATGCCAGAATACATTCACCCAGTCAGGGTTAGTGTTAAAGATAACATCTGATTTAGCTGCATGACCTGGGGTTCAAGGCAATAGTTCTGATGTTTGGTTACTATAGGCTCCTGCCAGGAAACTAGTGAAGCACTATGATTTAGTGATCAAAGAAGATGAATGGGCTTGACCACCTAAGTTTCTGCTATAGGTGGGTGAACCAGTTCACATAAATTAAGAAAAGACCAAAACCATTTTGCAGATTGGCCAAAAAGGTTTGGTTATTTTTAAAAACCAACATTACACATCTCTAGTTATGGCTGGAAATGAAAGTTCCTAAAAAGTGTGAAAATCTGTTCTTGCAGTATCTTTCCCATCTGGATCCATGAAACTAGACATTTTATGGAAAAGCCTGATAGTGCAAGGTTTCCAAATTAAATGAAGTTTGGATAAATGCATCTGAAGTTCTGGGTGTTTATCCAGAATGAACCTCTAAACCTTTCAAAGTTTGTTCTTATCCGTACTTGAGATCCTTGTGCCTCAAAATGGTGTTTCTCAACCCTTTTGATATAGGGGGTCAGCTTGCAACCTTCCTAAACTGTGTCAGGAAGATCTCAGGGACTGGCACTGGTCCACACAGACCAGTCACTGAGAAACACTGCCTCAAAGTAATCTAGTTGAGAAACTGGGTGCAAAGGTGGGTCCTTGCTGAGGAGCAAATAGTGCTTTGGATTTCATCTTTCCTGAATAACTACGAAGAAAGTAGATGAAAATAAAAGGAAAAACCATAAAAAGGGAGGAAAATACATTTCTGGGTCTGACAAGAGAAAGTCATTCTTCATATCTCATGAAGTTAGATGGAAAATCAGAACAAAAGGAAATAAAAGTGTGTTTGCAACTAAGGGGAATTTCTGCTGCAAGAGGGAATTTGCAGACAAGTGCTTCTGCCTGTCACTGCTGAACAGAGCCACATTGTTTCTGGCACTGGAGCAAAACAATAGTGTAAATGACAAAGACAGACAGATGTGCTTCTGCAGAAAAGCCCACACAAACAAAGAAACTCAGTGATTTGCTAATTTTGGTTTTGCACTAAACCATCATGATAATGATCATGACCATTATTTTTTATGGTTATGAAAATGCAAATTCTCTTTTATCCAGCCCATTGAACTGGAAATAGCCTGCAAGAGCAGTGCAGATTTTTCCGCTGGGGTTCTCCAATTACAATTTTATTTAATAAGAATAGCAGCAGTCTAAGCCTCTTGGGGGCTGATATGAAACATCAGACTACCTGCTGATGGCAACCTAACTGCGTTGAAGTCTTGAGATGAGAAAATGTAAATGTCTATTAGATGACTAGCTGAAGTCAAAACTTGGAGACATTATCTGCCTCATATTACATGATAAGCATCTGAAATGTAAGAACCACTACCTTTTTCCCTCTCCAGTTGAGAAACGGTGGAGAAGCAAATCATTTCAACAAGAATTAACAAACAAACCAGGCCAATTAATCCATGGAATATTAACCCTTTTAGAGAAGTAACTTCCTGAGAACATGCTTCTGAAGAGCAACAAAATCTACACAAAACCTTTCACTGGAGCACAGTTCATTTCATTCCATATTCCTCTTTACATTCTTGATGCTGTGAGGACTGGCAGTCCCCAGCAGTGCTTTATTCTAATCAGCAATCCTGTGTAGTTTGGCGAGGCCCTCTGTTTTCAAAACTAATTCATTTTGCAGCATAATCTGCACAGCCGATCAAATCAGAGGCCAATGAGGGTTCCTTTACAGACTTGTATCCTCCCCCCTTGGGTAATTTCACACATGAGTACATGAACTGACTGAGCTAACAGAACTAAAAACGAATTTCTCTCATTATCTTTTATATGGCAGACAGACATTTCCACTTGGGTTGATGAATTGATCGAGAGTCTGAGCTTGTTTGCGCACTGCTCTCTATTTTCACCTCAAATACAGCAAATGAACTGCACTATAACAAAATCCAGAAGTTGCATGGAATGAGTTCTCCGTGGGATGCAAGTCTAGTCAGTAAGAATACCTGTTACAGCTGAAAGGTCAGATATCTGGAGATTTTACATAAATTACCTAATTTGCATTGAGTATTATGCATTCTTATTTACATGAATGACAGCAAATGTCCTAATTAACAGCATTGAAGTCTGACAAGGCTGCAGCTTGGAATGAGCTCTAGGAACATAGCAGTGCTCAGTTCCTGGCTTTCTCTGGAATCTCCCTGGGTTCCTGTTCAGCTCCTTAAGGCTCTGCACCTGGATGTCCCTTGCCCAGGACTGGGTGGAGGGCTGTGGTTGCGTGGCTATCCCCCAGTGCTGGCTGCTGCCACTCTAGCCTGGGAGGAGGATCTGGCTGCTTCCAGTCATTGGCTGAGGTTGCTCTGGCTGGGCTTCTGGTCCCTAGCTGCCCCTTGCCAGGGGAAAAAAAATTCTGTCCCTGCCTGCTGATTTGGGAGGTGGGAAGCTATGGCCATGGCTTCTAGCTGTGGAAGGTTCTGGCTCCTAATTTCTGATAACTGGTCACAGACCAGAGAGTTGTTATAACCAGAACACTCCCCAGTGTCACTCTAGCCATATCTCCAAGTCTATGAATGTGGGTTGGGTAGGGGAACATAAGAATGGCCATACTGGGTCAGACCAAAGGTCCGTCTAGCCCAATATCCTGTCTTCCGACAGTGGCCAATGCCAGGTGCCCCAGAGGGAATGAACAGAACAGGTAATCAAGTGATCCATCCCCAGTTGCCCATTCCCAGCTTCTGGCAAACACAGGCTAGGGACACCATCCCTGTCCATCCTGGCTAATAGCCATTGATGGACCTATCCTCCATGAACTTATCTAGTTCTTTTTTGAACGCTGTTATAGTCTTGGCCTTCACAACATCCTCTGGCAAGGAATTCCATAGGTTGACTGTGCGTTGTGTGAAGAAATACCTCCTTTTGTTGGTTTTAAACCTGCTGCCTATTAATTTCATTTGGTGACCTCTAGTTCTTGTATTATGAGAAGGAGTAAATAACACTTCCTTATTTACTTTCTCCATACCAGTCGTGATTTTATAGACCTCTATCATATCCACACTTAGTTGTCTCTTTTCCAAGCTGAAAAGTCTCAGTCTTATTAATCTCCTCTCATATGTCAGCCATTCCATACCCCTAATCTTTAGTGTTGTCCTTTTCTGAAGCGTTTCCAATATATTTTTTTTTGAAATGGGGCGACCACATCTGCACACAGAATTCAAGATGTGGGCATCCCATGAATTTATTAGAGGCAATGTGGGGGCATACCATGGATTTATATAAAGGCAGTATGATATTTTCTGTCTTATCTACCCCTTTCTTAATGATTCCCAACATTCAGTTCGCTTTTTTGACTGCTGCTCAGGGGTGGCTCCAGGCCAGCAAGCGCGTGCCTGGGGCGGCAAGCTGCGGGGGGCGGCGTGCCGGTTGCTGTGAGGGCGGCAGGCTGGTGGCTTTCGGCAGCATGCCTGCGGGAGGTCTGCCCGTCCCTCGGCTTCGGCGGCAATTCGGCAGCGGGGATGCCAATGGTGCGACACCAGTGGACCTCCCGCAGGCATGCCACCAAATGCGCGTGACCAGCGGACCTCCCGCAGGCGCGCCGCTGAAAGCCACCTGACTGCCATGCTCGGGGCAACAAAAAACAGAGCCGCCCTGCTGCCGCTGCACATTGCATGGATGTTTTCAGAGAACTATCCACAATATGACTCCAAGATCTTTTTCTTGAGTGGTAACGGCTAATTTAGACTCCACAATTTTATATGTATTTAAATGGATTAACTTGAAAAAGCAGCTCTTATGGTTCACAGCCATTAGACACAACAGGGAAAGCTCTTGTAAAGTTTTCTTAATTTCTTAGCAAGTGGAGCGCAGATCCATGGGACCATGTGGTGGGGAAGCAGAACTCTCAGAATCAGGAGAAAAGCAGGAGGATCACCCGAATGAGCTCTAGAGATCTTAGTTTGAAAACAACTTACTGTGTAGCTAGAAGACAATTTTACTGTAATACATCAAGATACCTATAGGTGTGCAAACTCTTACATTGATAAGAATGGGAAAGGTACTTGCATAAGTAATCCATGCTTCTGTCACTGTTCCTTTTAAACAGTAGTAGTCAGAGCATATTTATTTTTGCCAGAAGAGTGGAGCAACTGTCCATGGACTCCAGCTAATCTGGGACTAGCAGGTAAACAAAGGAAAGTGTTCATGAGCCCTTGCAGCATGCTCAGTAGGGTATCTCCAAGGGTAGGGCCATTTCCGCTCCTAAGTGTAAAGCAAAAAAGGCACCCAACTCTTCAGTTGTTTCAACCAGACCCAGAGTGAGACAGCCATATCAGAGGGGAGGTGAAGATCTCTGTCCTGAGGGCTGATGCTTACAGGGCTGCTTTCACTAACTGCAGCAAGAAGACAACCACAAGGAGAAGGATACCAGTCATGTAAAAGAAATAGATTCTTGCTGCCTGTTCAGCTCAGGATGGTGTAGGGACATTAATACCAAAGCAGGGGTGCATGTTTTAAACACATAGGATTTGTTTATGTTTTGGTACTGAAGAAATCTATAGGTTTGATACTGTGCAAATAAAAATAGTATTTGCTGTATTGATGTAATAAGATTGCATTTAGATTCATGAGTCATAGTTAACACTCAAAATTGACCTCTTTTAAACTTGAAGATTTTTTTTTTAAGTCTGAGTAGCTCTACTACATGCATTATGGTGTTTTTGTTCCAAACTGGAGCAACTCAGAGTATGGGCATCCACAACTGTTCAAATTTGCATATTTATCGTATGTGTTATTATCCACAGGTAGAAGTTCTGCTGTCAAAACAGACTGAACCAGCTCATTATTCTTACAGTAAAATGGAATTATAGTGACTACTTGTGTAATCAAAGGCTAGTTGGTTACACATAAGCTCCAGGTACCTACAGTACTGACCTTCTGAGACAAAGCCCACTAAATTAAAGTAGCACACATTGAAAATCAAATAAAATAGATATTTAAATGCTCATAATACTATGGGAATAAGCACCATAGAAATGCTTATGAATAACATACTCCGCTCCCCCTATTATTTTTTTAATATGCTCTAGTGATTCATTTGATCAGCTGTCAGTTGTCATGACTGCTTTTTGTTTGTGTGCCTAAGAATTTAATAAAGCACCAGCTGCCTGCAGTAATCAATTCTCTATTGCTGTATTTGAGGCTAATGGTGTTCAAAAGCAAGGTTACTGCAATTGATTCTTCTTGGGACCTTTGTTTATACGTTTTCTGCTGAGTGTTACAATACGTGAAAACAGCATAGCTTCATTAGAATGGCATTCTTTATCTCAGCAATACAACTAGAGAACATTCCCACACTGACACAAAGAATCTGCAGCTGCAATTCATTACCTTCAATGTAAGTTATTGTAAATCACCTGGGGGTGTGGGGGGGAGAATACAATGCCATGCTTTCTCATTAGGATTCTAAGAGTTTGGTGTATTTGCTCCTGAGAACATGACTGAAAATGTTAGACCCTCCCATAGCCTTGAACAGAGTCAACTCAAACATATTCAGCCACTCTTGCTTGTTCCCTCTCCTTTTCTTGCCCTGAATCCTTTCCACACCATCAAATCTCTTAGGGCACAAATGGGGTTCTGTCATCCCTATCATAGACTACTCTTTGCGTGTCCTTATGTTGTTAAGTCCCATAAATTCGCCCACTCTGAATACTGTTTGACAGAGGAATGCTTTCCGTTAGCCCTGTTTGTGTGTTCCTCAAGCTGCCTGATGAAATGCCTGCCAGGGCAAATGCTCTGGCTTCATTCTTAATGCACGTCCCAGATATTTCCATCTTCTATTCTGGATAACTTTAGTGATCCAAGGGTGTTGAATTCTCTGATGAATCTCAGCATTTTTGACAAATTCCATAAAAATATTGAATACTTTCAAATGCATTAAGACATGAGTCTATACCCTTTGTGTATTTGCAGCTTTCACGTCCATCTAATAAGGCTGAAAGAACATTGAGTTGAAGATTCATAGTTTGGTCTTTAAGTGATAGATTTTTTGATGACCAAATCTTGGGTAAGCTGGTGAATGCAGCTGCCTCTTGGCCAATTTGTGACATTATTTCCTTCTGGATATTCCTACTGGCTTGCATGTTAATACCAAGGGGTGAGAAGTGACCCACCTTTTGTATCCCTTTGCCTTCTAATGTACTATTAAGTCATGCAATGTTTTTGTTGTATCCGTCTACATTTTCTCTCGTGAAGTCAATGGCAATGCCAAACAGGAGAGGTGAGAGACTGCATCTTTGTTTGTCTCCAGTGTCTATGTAAAACCATTCTTATGCATTGCTGTTTGAAATTTAGTTGACCTGCTTTCCAGAAATTCATGCAAATCTTTTTCTTTGTTTCTATTTGCATTAGCCCAACCCCTAAAATTTCCCAAATAAATCTGAAAACAAATTAAATTGAGCAAAAAAGTCTACTAAGCTTTGCCTGGTTTTGGGTGGAAATTACTGAATTTCAAATGGCTTCTATCCAAAAACTGGCCCGTGTATACTGGAAATTCAGCTCATGTTCACTGACACTTTTACAAACCCCACCCAGTTCCATCTGCAAGAATTAAGTACGCTGAATAGGTCAAGATCCATAGAAGTGGGATGGATCTAGAAAATGCAGATGATAGAAGAGCAGCATGACCATGAAAAGATCATTATGGGCAGACAGACCCCAGGAGACAGAGACCAGTACCTGGCCAGACCAGGAGAGAGTACCGAAGATGGGCCCTGCTGGTCTGGTTAAAGATTGAACATAGGGAGACTACTCCTCGCAGATTAGGCCTCAACTGGAGTATTATGTCTAGTTCTGGGCACCACATTTCAGGAAAAATGTGGACAAATTGGAGAAAATCCAGGAAAGAGCAACAAAAATGATTGAATGTCTAGAAAACATGACCTATGAGGGAAGATTGAAAAAGAGTTTGTTTAGTCTGGAAAAGAGAAGACTGAGAGGGGGACATGATAACAGTTTTCAAGTACATTAAAGATTGTTATGAGGAGGAGAGAGAAAAATGGTTCTTCTTAACCTCTGAGGATAGGACAAATAGCAATGGGCTTAAATTACAGCAAGGGAGGTTTAGGTTGGACATTAGGAAAAACTTCCTAACTGTCATGGTGGTTAAGCACTGGAATAAATTGCCTAGGGAGGTTGTGGAATCTCCATCATTGGAGATTTTTAAGAGCAGGTTTAACAAACACCTGTCAGGAATGGTCTACATAATACTTAGTCCTGCCATGAGTGCAGGGGACTGGACTAGATGACCTCTTGAGGTCCCTTCCAGTCCTATGATGCCAGCTAATAGCTGCACTTTCACATTCAGTAGAAACCATGAGCTGCTCTCCTCCACTTTCTACTTGACTCTTCACTTCAGTTTTCAAAATGCAGCTCATCCATTGCAGTATTTCCTGGAGAATGGAAAAAGGACTAACCTTGCCTACTTCATAGTTTGTCCTTGTAATGGGATCAGCACTCCCCTCTCATGGGCACCTCCTTTCTCTGACCGATATGCCTGCAATCAGTATTTTTTTCAGAGTGGCACCCATTTTTCGTGGGCAGCCCCCTTTTGGTTGGTTGGGTGTGAGCCTGCTTTTGATTTTAGTTCTTTCAATGGGGTGGCACCTGTCTCTCATGGGCACCCACCAGTCAATGGTTATCTCAGCAGGTCTTCAGTCAAGCTGCATATGCTGTTCCCCCCTTCTGGGGTACACAGTCCTGAGTTCTATTCCTGGTATGGGGCCATAGCCCTAAAGCTTCTTCCCAGAAGCACTACCTTCTTCAACAACCAACTGGGGCCCATCTTGGTACCCTAGGCTGGTGTCCTTTCAGCAGCCCTCCCTAGGCTCAGTCTTTAACCAGACCAGCAGGGCCCATCTCGATACCCTCGCCTGGTCTGACCAGGTCCTGGTTTCAGTCCCCTGGGCTCAGCCTGCCCGCACTGACCTTTTCATAGCCCTGCTGCTTTTCTATCCAGCCAGCCAGGCACAAGGTCTTTGATAGCCTTCCCTGGACTCAGTTCTGCCTCCAGTGAGCTTTCTGCAGTGAGCTATCCACAGTCCTGCTGCTCAGCCAGGTACCAGGTCCTCCCTCTCTGCACTCCAGGCAGGAAATAAAGGCTCTGCTCTGCTGCTTGCTTTTTATCTGCCCCTTCTGGCCCCTTATTGGTTGCTCTCACTGCCCTTCTGATTGGCTGCTCCTCTGCAGCCACTCTAGGCTGCCTGGAGAACTTCTCACTGCTCTATTCTGGGGCAGGGTTATGCAGAGCCACAAGGCCTCCAGCAGGGGGCTTCCAGACCTAGTGCACCTTGCCACAGTCCTACAGCAATTTTAATGGAGCACTGACCAACTCAGCAGATGAATTTTCTTATATCCAAGAACAAAACTGTCCAACAAAACAGAGAACTAGAAGGTTGTCATACAGAGTGACTACAAGCCACTATGGCCAATTAGTTTTACATTTTTAATGTTAATGTTAAAAATGTAAAAATGTTAACAATATTTTAAAAAAGTGAGATGTCTTTCCAAGGAACTGATTGATGGTTGCACAATTGCCAACCCTAAGTTACACAGCATGGATTTTTTCCATTAGTTCCCTAAACATCCTTCTCCATTTTCTGCCCCTTCTTATTGTATGCAGAAGTCCTAGTGATAATGGTCTGAATATTCTGCAGGTTGTCCAACCTTGAAGTTCCATGATCCTGATGTAATGTGTTGAGTCAGCTTCCCAAGATAATTCAAATATACCTCTTCTTTTATTCATCCATATCTAAATTCATCCTCCAAAGAACTAATTTGCATGAACTAGGAACAATTTTACATGCATAATCCAAACCCTCTTGAAGTCAAAGGAAAGATTCCCATGGGTTTTGGACAAGGCTGTAGGAACTGTAAAAACAGTTAGTGCTTCAAACTTCAGTCTGTGAGGGCAGCAGACCCTCCTGTAAATACCAGCCTATACATCTGATTTTTGGAAAGTCTATACAAAGCTTTGCAAATGTCAAAAAGCTAATATTCATTAAAAAGTGACTGATATCAGATGAAGAACAGGAGTACTTGTGGCACCTTAGAGACGAACAAATTTATTTGAGCATAAGCTTTCGTGGGCTATAGCCCACTTCATCCGATGTATGGCTATATCTTCCTACTGTATTTTCCACTGCATGCATCCAATGAAGTGGGCTGTAGCCCACAAAAGCTTATGCTCAAATAAATTTGTTAGTCTCTAAGGTGCCACAAGTACTCCTGTTCTTTTTGCGGATACAGACTAACACGGCTGCTACTCTGAAACCTGATATTGGATGGTACACTAGTTTCCATTAGAACAGAATTGGGTTTATTTACATAGTATCTTTCACCTCAAGGTAATTTACAAAGCAATGAGTTGAATTCTGGTGGTACAGTGCCAGATCATCTTCACTGATATACATGGGAAGCGGACTCTCATCGGACAGAACTCCCCACCTCTTTGGAAGGACGGGGTGTGCCACTTCTGCATAGAACTCCAGTGTATGGTCCTATGTGGGTGCTGGGGAAGATTCTGGAGTAGGAGGATTTGCTGCAGGGATTGGTTGTCCCTGAAGAATGTCTAGATTTCCCCATGGAAATCTGTCTGGGTGTTAATACAGCTTGGATTCTTGGGTTTCTGGGTCTTCTGTGAAGCTGAAAAGGACATAGCCACCTGGTGCTAGAGGAGGAATAGGTAGTGGATCTGTATGGAGGTTCACTCTGCCTTGCTGATAGCTTCTATTTCAGTGGAATTGAGGGGTCCTTTCTTGGTGGACCCTCAGGTCTGCAGGGTGAGGGGTTTTACTCTTTCTCACCTCCACACCACACCAAATCCCTTCTGCTTTAGGTGATAGTTTACAGCTAAATCTGCAAGATCAACCTCATGGAGTTTTGCTTCAGTTCTGTCCCATTTCTCCAGGCTTCCTCCTAGGATTAGGTAATCGAATGCACAGTCAAATAGAAGTAAGGTAAGTTAGTAAGGTAAGAAGTAAGGTAACCTAAACTGTGAAAACCTGTTTCATATAGAGAAAAAAATATTGGCTAAGATCTGGGGTTCATCTTTGTATCTTTAAAATAAATTCCATAAGACCAATAGATTCTATTAGGACACTCGCAACCTTGGTTCAAAATTTCACTGGAAATCAGCACCTCTTGGACTACAAAGCACGTGATTTTGGCAATGTACCTTCTTTCCCAGAAGATAATTATTTTGAGAATGTAAATCTTTCAGCTCAAGTAAATCTGAGCAAACAATTGGACAATGGACAACATAGCTAATTTAGATTTTTTTTTCTTCTTCCCAAATTGTCCATGAACAGACTGATTTTTACATTTGTTTGCTATTTGTACCTCTTCAATTCATTTTCACTGCAAGTATTCTTTTGAAGTAGTCAATATCTGCAATGTGATATTTGAGCTGTTCAGATAAGTCATATGCTTCTTTACCCTGACTGGATAGATTCACCTTCAAACTATTTCTGCTTCAGCCTAAAATTAATGTTGTTTCACCACAAATTTCATTTATGATTAAATGAATTTCAGTTCATTCAAAATTCCCTTTCTGTGAATATCTGTATGAACAAAACCGAACTTGAACAAATGATCACGAAAAGTGTTTATTTTAAAAGGAGTGCAAATGTATTTAGGTTGAACTATTTACTATTCTCCCATCTTTCAGATCATCCACAGTCTTGCTTAAAAATTAAGATGACTAAATTACACGAGTTGGACTCACCAAATAACACTTCAGCATCTCTGGTGCTATTATATTCTCTACAGTACCTTTTTGGGATAAACATAGTTAAAGAATTCCTTCTGGTGATGGGGATATGCTGTTCAACACACACACACACACACCCTACTTCAACAAGGCAGTACTACCTCTGCAGTGTGTAGGACCAGGGAATAATAAGGTTTGGTGTTCATTTTTTACATGTTGGAGAAGCAGCATCTTTCTCCCTTTCAGAGGACAGCAGGTTAAAAAAAGATACTCTGGCCAATGATCTACTGATTCTCAAAAGTAAGGCACATAGTAGAGACATCACTACAATTTCATATACAACTTTGGAGTATCAAAGTTCAGAACACTGCTATCATCTTTTGTCTTTATCAATCATACACTCAACCTAGAATAATAAGAGGTCTAAATCATGAAGTCAACATACCATTAATCTTGTATCAGAAAAAAGGCAGATATAGTACCCTGACAAGGAAGTAGATGCAATCAAAGGCTTGGTGTTGTGTTACACTAATTGTGAACAGTCTTTTTAAAACTAAAATCCAAAAATCTAAATTGAAACAATTCATTAAAACATTATTTTAGCCTATGTCAATTGATGTTTATGAAGTAACAGCATCTGAAAAAGTGATTTATTGGAACTGAAACCTCCATATTACCTCTGCGTTACATTTGCAGCCTATTATGCAGTATATTTTGATGGCCAGAAAATGGCAGTTATAAATTATTTCACAATTCATTGGTTTATGATTTATGAATAATAAATTTAAATACAAGATAGCATGCAAAAGAAGGAGCATTGATAATGCAAGTTTCTCAGAGAACTAGCATCTCAGTGCGAAGTTGCAAACAATCTACTGCCAGACTATGAAATGTCTTGTTAGGGAGCATGTTATTTTCCATTTTGCGCCCTCCCCTGAAGTTCACTTTAGAATTTTATACTATGAGTTAGCGCTCTACAGAGTCATACCAGAGGATAACCTGGTATGGTCCTACCAAAACTAGCTCCTGTTTCCTTCCAATGAAGAGAGAGCAAAGAATGAGAAGGGGCTCTCATTGCAACTGAAAACACCTCTAACTCGCTTGAATTGCAAGCCAGTTTTTCAAGATTAGAAGTCTGATTTTTCTCTAGAATTGGTCTCTAATTGATTTAAAAAAATGTCAGGCATTGATCTGGAACTCTGTCTGCTCAGATGAAAGGCACATAAACAGCACAATTTCAGCACTTGTTGCTTAATAGTAACTGCATTATTGAGGGTGAGTTACAGTAAGGGGGATTTCATAGTTTGGAAGAGAAAGTAAAAGTAAAATAAACTATCAGGTTGCTATATATTATCAATAGCTTGAATCACTAATAATGGTATTTGTCATTAGCATAATTATTATGAAATATTTATAGTGGTAGTGCCCAGAGGCCCTTATCAGGATAGGGGCCCAATTGTTTTAGATTCTGTTCAAGCTCACAGATAGACATGGTCCCTAGCTCAAAGAGCTTGCAGTATAAACTTATCTATAGAGAAAATATCCTGAAATACAGGTTCTTGACATTTGAAAAATCAGTGGATAACTGTAAACAAATGTTTTGAGTTATAATAATTCGTCCGGGATAGAAAAGGAATTGTGAAAGCTTGCCTGTTCTCAAGCAAAAGCAGCCAGCAGTAGTAACATCTGAGCCACACACCTGTATTCATTTATAATCCCATTTCTTATCACTGCTGGCCCTTATCCCTTGCACTATCTGCTTAGCCTTCCCTGACTCCCACTCAACCTATAATAATGGTCCAGCGGCACAGCACCTGTCAGATCTTGAAATTTAGTGCTCAATCCATTGGCAATTGAAGGGAATGGAAAGACTCCCATTGACTTAAATCAGTCTTGGTCCAGGCCCTAGTGTGGCAGAAGAAAAAGCAACATGTATATTGGTTCAAACCTTTTCTCCTACTCTGGTTTACAAAGAAAATCCCGCAAAAGCAACACCTTTTTCTGAAACTGTTTGATCACTCTCAGATGTTTAGGACATTCTTTCAAATGATCAATTTGACTGACTATTGCTAGGGGAAAAAATAGACAAAATAACCATCTTTTGTGAACAGAAGAAAAAGGGCTGTTTGAACTCTTTGTTGTAAAGTACTTTGGGGTTTCTTAGTGAAAAAGTGAAGACTGAGGAATTCCAGTATTTTTAACCATGCTGGCACCTAACTGCTTAACTGCTTCATTTATATTCTTCATATGTTAAAATGGAACATATGAGGGGGGGGTCATAAGGCAGCCTTCTATAGTCATTAAGCTATCAAGTACTTTTACATTTCCTTCTCAAGTATCAGATTTTGCCAATTTAGGATGTGACCCAAAGTCCATTGAAGTCCGCTGAAAGACTCTTATTGACTTCACGGGCCTTGGCTCAGATATTTAGAGACTTTCTTTTTAACCGAAGCTCCTAATTCTTCTGCTGCAATTCTACGGGGTTTTTGTTTGTTTGTTTGTTTTTAAATAGCTTCTTACTCGGGGCCAGATTGCTCAGTTAAGCCAGTGTATATCCAAAGCTCATTGGGGTTACTTTGGATTGACACTGGCATAAATGAGATCAGAATCTAGCACTCTGTATTTTTTTATCATGTTAGAAAAACAGCTTTTTATTGTGTTAGGTTTCTTGAACTCTTTATGAAATACCTATCCACAGTTTTCAACGGAGAAACTCTGATATTAGAGCTAATATGAAATATGTCCTCTGCTGAACCTATAACACTTACAAGACTCTAGTACTAAAAGGGTTTTGAACGTCATATGTTTATTTGTACATTCTTGATTCATTTGTAATCCCTATTTTATTAGCTTTTACAGCAGGATTTGTGACTTTTTTGGTTATCCATGTAATAGCCAAATTGTCCTGATTAATAAATTGTTGCTATGTCCAGAATATCTGAAATTTCATGGCTAAATCTTGGATAAAACAAGATTTGCCAGTTCAGAATATAATTTATTGTGTTTGGCTTGCTAGGTAATGATATAATATAGTGTGACTGGGCCTGCTGATGCAAAATGTAATCAGCATGCATGGTCTACCTAGTGGAAAATGTAAAATAAACTGCTTAGATTACTTAGTGAGAATACAATTTACTTAAAATAACTAAAGTACAACATATGCTTGAAAATTAAGAGCATGAAATTTTAAAAGCTGACATTAACATTAAGTTAAGGCTGAGACAAAAAAAAAATCCCAAACAATAAAAAAGCCAAACAAAAAACCAAGAGAAATAATAAACCCAGGGATATCATACATTAATTTCCTGGCATTGATGGTACTGGTGCATCACTGACAGACAGAAAATACTGTATTCTACAATCGGGAAATTAATGTTTTGATGGAAATAGCCCTTGTCTAATAAAACTGATTTAATCCTTTGAGGAGATTACTAATTTTGTTGATAAAGGTAACTGTGTAGATCAGGGGTGGGCAAACTATCCGCGGGCTGGATCCGGCCTGCGAGCTGTTTTAAGCTGGCCCATGAGCTCCCACTGGGCAGCAGGCTCTGGGGCTTGCTGGCACTCCAGCTGGGGCACAGTATCGTGGCCCCTATCACATGGCTCCCAGAAGCAGATGCATGGCCCTGCTCCAGCACTCCAGCCTGTGCGCAGGGTCGGGGGCCACATCACGCGGCTCCTGGAAGCAGCCGCATGTCCCCTCTCCGACACTCCAGCCGGGGCGCAGGGTCAGGAGCTGCACCATGTGGCTCCCGGAAGCCACAGCCTAGCCCCTCTCCAGCTCCTACGCACTCCAATGGCCCCCTGTGGTGCTCCAATGAGAGCTGCAGGGGTGGTGCCTGCGGATGGGGTAATGTGCAGAGCCGGCTGGCCGCGCCACCGCGTAGGAAGGGAGAAAGGACATGATGCTGCTTCCGGGAGCCGCTTGAGGTAAGTGCCACTCGGAGCCTGCACCCCTGAACCTCTCCCTGCACCCCAACCCCCTGTCCCAGAATCAACATGTAATTTCTAGTGGAGTTCCACAGGAACCTGGTGCTGTTCAACATTTTCATCAGTGATCTGGAAGTAAATATAAAATCACTGATGATAAACTTTGCAGATGACACAAAGACTAGCGGAGTGGTAAAAAAATATAAGAACAGGGCAGTCACATAGAGCAATCCCGATTGCTTGGTAGTCTGGGCCTATTCAAACAAAACACATTTTAATAGAGCCAAACGCAGTCATACATCTATGAACATGAAATGCAGGCCATACCTACCAAATGGGGGACTGTATCCTGGAAAGCAATAACTCTGAAAAGAATTTAGGAGTTATAGTGTACAAACAACTCTCAACTTGAGCTCCCAATGCGATGCTGTAGAAAAAGGGCTAATGCGATTCTTGGCTGTATAAACAGTGAGGAGTACGGAGGTGATTTTACCTCTGTGTGGCACAGGTGGGATGGATACTGGATTACGCTGTACAGTTCTGGTGTCCACATTTTAGAAAGGATGTTGAAACATTGGACAAAGCACAGAAAAGAGTCACAAAAATGATTCAAGGGCTGAAGAAAATGCCTTACAGTGAGTGACTCAAAGAGATCAATCCGTTTATCTTATCAAAAAGAAAATTGAGAGGTAACTTGATTACAGCATGTAAGTAGTGTCACCCTAAAAATGCTGGGTGCTATAGGGCTCTTTAATCTGGCAGAGAAAGGCATAATGAGACCCAATTGCTGGAAGCTGAAGCCAGACAAATTCAAACTGGAAAAAGGCACAATTTTTTAACAGTGAGGGTGATGAACAAACTACCAAGGGAAGTGGTAGAATCTCCATCTCTTGATCTTCTTAAATCAAGACTGGATGCCTTTCTGTATATATAGGAAGTCCATTATGGCCTATAACTCTATGAATCTATTAAATTATACTTTCCAGGATCATGTCACTAAGGCTACCTTGATGTCCTTATTTCAGCCCATAGTATGCCTAAGCATTGCAATACTGATATGGTATAAAAATATCTTGGATTTATTTAGCATCTTCCATTCTGGGTGATCTCATGGCACTTTCCAAATCTTGGATATGGAAAACATCTCCAAAACAGAGCTAGCTTAGTGTGGAAGGTGAAAGCTTTTTAAGAGACTACAGCAATATGACACAATAGTTTAGGGCAGGAGATGAAGAACTGAAACTGCAAGATGAAGGTAAAATGTAATGCTAAGTACAGTAAATAACATCCCCTCTACTGATTCTTCACACTAAAGGGCTACCTATGCTGCAGGACTTTGGTAAAATGCACGTGACTATGAGGGGCATAGCTCACTCTATTCTTGCCTTCATTGTTTCATGTCCATACATTTTCTTTATATAGTTTTAAAATAATTAAAATCCCTTATATATAAATTGTAGTTAGTCTGGAATATAGCAACAACCTTGACACTATAATGAAACTAAGGGACAGTACGTGGCTGGCCCTGCACAAGTGTGAATGGCAGGAGAGAGGGCAAGAACTTTCCCTCCCCTTACACATTTGCAGAGGGGACAGACACAATCCCAGTGTGAATTGCAAGAACAGGGGAAGTATTAGCTTCACAGATGTTTCCACTCAGGAAAAGACGGGTAACTTGGAATACATATGAAGAGCCAGTTAGGCTCCACTATAAGACCAGAGACCTGATTCTCTCTCTTCTCTGCTCCCATCTCTGCTCCAAGTAAATTCCATTAAAGTAAATGGGAATTACTCATATCTAAGGCCATGTTTTAGTTGTGGGTATTTTTAGTAAAAGTCATGGACAGGTCACAGGCAGTAAACAAAAAATCATGGCCCGTGACCTGTCCATGACTTGTACTATATACCCCTGACTAAATCTTGGGGAGTGGGGCGGCCCGGAGGTGCCATGGATGCAGGGGGGTGGGTGCTTGGGGGAGCACCAGAGGTGCTCAGGGGGAGGTTCGTGAGGGGGTGAGGGGTGGGGTGCTGCAGGTGCTCAGGGGGGCCTGGAACCCCTGCTGGTGCTGTGGAGAGCGGGTGGCGGTGCGTTGCCCGGGGCGCATGCTGGGGCGGGGGGGGGGGGGGGGGGGGGGGGGGGGGTTGGCGGGGCTGGCAGGCTCCCTACCATGCTTCATGGCCTGATTCAATATTATAGAAATAAGAAAACCAAACAGCTCCTTTAATTCCTTATCTTATTTCAATTTTAGGATCCTGATGGATCTTATTTTTCAAGTAGGGAGATGGCTAGATCACTCTTGAGAGACAGGTCAAAGGGTTGCACCTGGGCCAGAAGGTTCAGAAGGCAGGGGGATAAATGGGATGAAAATGTGTAATGCTGTGCTTATGCTGTTAATTCAGTAATGGGAATTATGCAGCTACTGGACAGGGCATTGATAAACATCTTTCTCTCACAAGCAGAACATTTGGACTCAGTTACTAATTTAAAAAAAAAAGACTTCCAGAGCATTATTTAGCAGAATTCAAATAGTTTGATTTGTTTTTTAAAAAAGAACTGCAATTTGCATATTCAGTTAGAAATCTATCTCAAGTTGCAAGCCACAAATAATTATATTTTATTAATATATAAAATTCACTTCTTACATTATTAATCCTCCATTAGAGTTGACTCTGAGAAACATGCTATATTTTTGGTTTACTACAGACTAACATTTGGGGACTGGCCAATATAATACAGAGACACTAGCATATGGCGTTCATATAATACATATAGATGTTGGTTTATTTATAAGCATACTGTCCTGTATATCAAGATAGCATGAGTCCTTGTTGTAAGAAGATGAAATATTAACAAATCAAAACACTTCAAATATAATCTCATCTTCAGTTTGGTTTCTGAGGCTGTAAGCCCAGTAAAACTCATTTCCTGTATTTTCCATGGATTTTCATAGATTTACTGCTATAGGTGCAATAAAGCTGTCAGGTGATAAAAGTAGTGGCACAGGGAAAAATCATAACTGTTTCTTGAAAGCCTCATAAAATTATATTCTGTAAGGGGCACTAAACCATTCAGATGATTCTAATTTAGCATAAAGCCATTTGCTGTGAAGTGGGGCTTCACCCATTGGTCAGCACAGCAATAAATAGAAAGAACAGTGCATCAGAAGAAGAGGTACAGCTGGGCTAGGAACAGAACAGCTTTTCTGAAATTAGAAAACATGCTGTCCTAGAAGGGGAATTAATTTAGGTCATTTAATGCATATGTATTAGACTTCATTATTTCATGCAAGGAGTCCACTTTATAGCTCTTCTTCATATAAAAATCATACCTGATAGTAAACCAGAGAAAAAGATCAGATTAAGGATCAGAACAAGAGAAATTAATTTGATATGTAAAAAATGTTCAGACAGCTAGAGCCAGAATTTTAATCCAGCTCTTTTGCCAACCCCTTTTCCTCTTTTTGAATTTTCCTCCCCAGTGACCATGAAGATTGTGAAAGGAGACAGATTGACAGCACTGAGATTGGTACTGCATTGGTGTAGAGGCAGGGAAAGCTTCTCCACACTTCCCAACTGGGCTTCCAACTGGAGGGATCATGTTACTATTGTTATTAATTATATCTCTCATGGTAGCAATCACCGTCTCTGAGTGGAGACCGAGGCCGCATTGTGCTAGGCACTGCACACATGCATATAACAGAAAATTCATGCCCACAAGAGCTTATGAATGTGGGTCAATCTTCATGATAATTCAGTCCTCAAAGTCTGGGCTGGGACTCCTGGCAACGGTATCAATTGATTATTTTTTTAAATATATTTTATAGAAATGAAACAAAACTGGAACCATTTATCCATCCCCTGTACTTTAGGGTTCAGGTAAAACTGGACTAAGATCCAGCACCAGGGTTTGTTTTGCAAAACCAAAATCACACATTTCTTTTGTCCATCTCTATCTGGAGCAGACATGGGCAAACTAAAATCACATATCCAATTCTTGCTACCCTCCAGAATTATAATGATTTGGACAAAATGGGACCTGGATCTGACTCTGCTGTTGTGGAATACGGGTGGCTTTGTTAAGGTAAAATGACCAATGACATTGTGAAACCAAATCCACCTTGGGTTTGCCCATCTCTGTTTTTTGTGATGTGGCCACTTGTCTACAAGAAACTGGACTGACACCACTAAGCACATTTCACTATAAGACTCCAAGCAGCCATCAGATAGTAACACATTTCAGTCACTAGTGATTTGAACTGGTGATCTAGAAGTAAGGGACTCCATATCCCTTAACCAGTGCCGTGGTCCAGCAAGTGCCCTCTACAGTGTGTTTTTATTTTAGTTTTGGATTCCATATGCATCTTTATTTGGTATCTTGAAGAGTCATTAGCATGAAATAATAGGCAAATAAGAAATTTTGTTCTTGGGTTGGGCCCTGAAGTTTCGCATGTGGACATTTCCTCACCATTCAGATACATGAAACCCTGACTCTAGATTGTTTGCCAGGCTGGCATCATCGGGTTTTCATTTTCCTCCACTCATTTCCAGGCCACCATTTCCCCCATTAAGTCACCTCCCTTTTCTGAATAAATCATGGCTACATAGCCATCGCCTCCAAGAGCATAATGCCATTTTTAAGATGGCCACCCAGATAGGGTTGTGAATAGTGTGACATAATCCCTTGCAACTGGAGGCCTGGAGTGTGGCCTATGCCATGTTCTAAATATCAGATGGCTTGAGAGCTAGAGGTTTGACTTTAACATAAGTCTCCTTCACATTCTGATACCCTAACAGCCAATCCATTGGGACAGCTGACCAAAAGGACATTTTTGCAGCTATATTTTGGACAGCTAAGAGGCATCATGCAAAAATAATTCAACAGTTAAAACTATTTCAGATACAGTGTGAAACACAAAACAAGCTCATCACCTTGCAAAAATATGTTAAGGGATCTGTTAATGGTTTATAAAGTGATTTTTCTTTCATACACCAGTTTGGATCTGGTCAAGGATGGGGGTCAGGGATTAAGTAGGCATGGAGACTGAATTAGGTTCTCCCTCAGAGGTAGTAATTTCAGAACAAGGGAGAAGCACACAAAAAGTGGTTTACATTGGGGGAAAGGAGAGTATGGGGAAGAGTGCACTTTTAATAAGTAATAACAGATACATCAAAAGTTCTCCACTTCACTGCATAGTCCCATCAAAAAACAAAACAAAACAGCAGTTCTGGTTGTGGTCCTTAGACTGAATCATTTCTCTGCATTGACACTACTTCAGACAAAGTCATCATTCAAATACATAATCTATTCAATTTACCTTGTAGTTAAAGAGGAATAATCCACAGAATAGGCTGTACAGGTCTGCTGTGAGCAGGGAGAGGTTGACTGCAGTAGCGCTGGTTTTCTTAATGACCACTGGCATGAAGCTGTAGAGGCCAAACATACAGGCACTAAAGCCAACATACAGCAACCCTGGGGGAAGAGGAACAAGATAAAATGATCTACCACAGTCTATCCAAAGATCCCATATTACCTGAATTTGTGTTGTGAGAAAGAAGAAAACCACACTGTTTAAAAAAGAATTAAGAATATTTTTTTCAAAGAGCATTTATTTAAATTATTAACCTGTGTATATATTTATAGACATACTTGGAGCATTAATATAAATATGTACTATACCAGTGGAAATGTAAAATCCTCTAATAAATCATGTAATCACTACAAATGTCTAAATCACACAGGACCAGATCCCCAGTTGATGTAAGCTGTTACAGATCCATTGAAGTCAGTGAGCTACATCAATTTAAATCAACCGAGAATATGGCTGATTAAATATGAGAAATGTGTACCAAAACCTGTATACTAATAACCGCTTTGCAGATATCTTGCCTGGTGTGGTATAAATAGCATAAGTGATGGGACACGGCAGACTACAGGTTTGTCATTCATTAGGACAATCACACAATCAATAGAACTTGGTGTCTAATTCATAATGAATTATTTATTGGACAAATTACACCTGTTCTTCTGTTTTTGAATTGTCTGTGAGCTCATCCCAATTTATTCAAATGTGCTGGATATTCAAAATTATTCAAATAATAAATTCTGTGAATAATTTTTGGACTGTAGCTTGTTTGACAGGGGTTTTCTGTGAATATTCTAAATTAGACATTCATGCTGTTTTGACTGGGCACATAGTTTGTATGCTGCCCGCTGGGTGCCCATATTTTTGTGCCCTGACTGGATTAATGCAATTCTTCAATGCTGCTTCACCTTGACATCAGATGCTATGGTTGGATAGCCCATCTGGATTGTTGTCAGGCAGTCTGCATTGAGACACTGAAGTTTCTCCATGACATTTAGAGTACCAGTCACTCAAGCAGGTTTTCATCAAAACTCTCTTTACTCATTCAGAAGATCACCAGGTGACTGTGTGTGGCTGGCTTCATTTTTACATGACAGAATATTTTCATCCCCTCTTAGACATGTTAAGCAGCTATGCTGTGTGTCTTGCAGATGCCCCTGCCATCGAGCAGGAAGCAAGATAACTACCCATCCCTGTGCAGATATTGCCTTTTCAACAGTTTTGGACTAGACCAATAACACAAAGTGTTCTGTAGTTCCCATGAGAATAGCTTTACTATTAAAATAGTATCTTCTATTAATTGTGAATTCCTCTTAATGGGAAATGAAACAGTGTGTTCTGGGGCATTCTCCAAACTGGACCTAATCCTCTAAGGTTCTGAACATGCTCAGTTCCCACTAAATTCAACAGGAGTTGAGGGCACTCAGCACATTGCAGGATTAGGCCCATAAAATGGATTATACTGCACTTGCAGATGAAGTACTGTCCAATGGACAGGGCACTGCGCTGGGAATAAAGAGACCTGGACTCTGTTCCTGGCTCTGCCACTGATCTTTCATGTGAACTGGGCAAATCACTGTACATCTCTGTGCCTCTATTTACTCTCCCACCCTTCGTCTGAATTGTCTATTTAAATTGCATGTTTTTCAGGACAAGGACTGTCTTTTACTATGTGTCTGTACAGTTCCTAACACAGTGGGACATCTAGGCACTGATGTAATATAAATAATACATTCTATTAAAAAAGTAATTTCATTTAAAAAAAAACATCTGAAGCCTTACCAGGGAAGAATTCACAGCAGCAATTATTTGGTGGTAAATCCCAAAGCAAGTTTAAAAAAAAAACCCTCAACTTCTTCACTCATCTGCACTCAAGCAAATGATAATTCCACTGCTACTGGATGTTGCAATGTGTGCATGAACTAAATTTAGACTCATGCTAGCCCTTCAGAGGCATTGACTTAAAACTGCAGAGAGTCTGATACCCAGAGCCTTGAAATTACAAAATAGGGAATTAACTGATAATAACAATAAATAAAGTCCTGCTGATTTTGTATCTTTTTTTTAAAAAAAAAGCTACCCAGCAGACAAATGCTGCCATAATACTCATGGTTTGGATCTCATAGAAGCAGTTCAGCAGAAGTATAGCTTTGTATAAAACATATATAGTGGTCATCCTAAGAGATCAGCAAATGTCCAGTTACCACACACTGATATCTGAGATATCACAGTTTCAATCTATACTAAGAATATGACATCACTGTTGTGAATGTTGTATCTGTTAGCAAATAGTGACATTTTAATGGTTAGCACTGTACATGGGTATCCATGGGATTCTCCCACATACAGTACTTAAAGGAGTGCTTTATGCCAGCTCTGCCATTCTGTGTTGGGACAATGATTCCACAAAAGGGAGTATAATTTGGTCTAATGACAAATTTTCAACATATTGCACTACTTCAGCTTCTTTCTTCCTGGCTTCAGACCAGTTAAGGTAAAGAAGTTATTCCAGCCTTTAGGTGAGCAGTTCTCAAACAGTAGTCATCAGATCAATGGTGCTCCATGAAACACTCTGCAAACCACCAGAGAGGTGGCAGGGCACAGGTGCAAATACTCATTGCAAAGAGCAGTCTGTATGCCTGTAAAAGCAACTGGAAATGAAGAATATATCATAGAGCTGTCTTCAATGGGACTTAAGTACATGCTTAAAGTTAAGTGCTTTGCTGAATTGGGGTCTCTATGAACAATAGCATTTTACATTATTTTCTTCATATTAAGATACTCTGTCAGGGAATTAACTGCATTTTCATAGAGTCACTTTTTCAAACTATGTTCTGGTTCCAGCAGAAGAATGCTTACACTGTAGTTATACTCTGAAGGTTGAGTGTAAAAAATGGCATCTTATTTGCCTCTTAACTATACCTATAATCCACCTCAGTTGGGTGACAGTTATTGGTGACTATGTGTGAGCTAGAAAGAATGCCATTTGACTTTCACATCCCAAGTTTACAAGGCTAGCAGCTCCAGGAAAAAAATACTTATTTTACTTGTAAACTGATCAAATTCGATCTGGAAGTTACTGAGAGACCATAAAGTTGGAACCCCCAATGTGATTTTTACAGAGTCAGTTTTCAGAGTAGAAATGCCTCAGCATGTTAGATGGTTCTTATCAGCTTGTTTTAGCCTTGACCATTGTACTAGGAAATCCAGAGTTCCACTGGTATTTGACAGTCCGAGACCATTTCACGCAAAGATTTCTTAAACTTGCTTCTTAGAACAAACAACAAAGGACGCCAGAGAAAAATTCATACCTCTCATTGTGAGGGATGTGCCTCTTTGAGACCCAAATTTACTTCTCTCTCACATCAAATTACTGTTTTCATATTTGTTACTGTTTCATTATTCACCTCACAAATGAATTATAGTGCTCCACTTGAGTCGTACAGTCAAATTGTTTCCTTTTGGGGAAGATCTTCAGCTGATAGAAGTTGGCATAGCTTCACTGATTAAAATGGAGCTACACTGGTTTACAGCAGCTGAAGATGTGGTCTTGTGTACGAAGGAAACTTGCAGGAGAAGAACTAAGTAGCTAAGAGGGCTACAGCCTATGTTAAATGTGTTATATGCTAGGATGGATTTGGACCTTCCTAAGACAAAAGCATTTCCATTTTACATCAGCTGAATGTTAGTTCCTACATTCTTAATGACACAATTATGGTAGATGGCAAGAGGCCATCTTTAGTTATTTATTAGGTTGCCTGCTTTATTACTTTATCACTTTATAACTTTACCACTACCATTCAAAGGCCTGAAGATTTAACCGTGCTAGGCCACAGGTTTAAATCTGCTGCACAGGATAACTATTTAGGACAAGCAAGGTTGTGTCCTCCTTGATGTAGTCTTGTCAATCACTACTTGACAAACTTACAATGCTGCCAACGCAATGGGAAATGCACCAAGTACAGCGGAAGCCAGGGAAGAATTCAAAACTATACAAAGTTATCATCATTTTATCCATATTCTTTGGCAACTCAACCACATTTCAAATTATTGTACTCACAAAACAAATACAGCTGTACACCATTCTTGGCAGGTTGATTTCCTCCTTCTACGCTTATAAATTGTGACTAACTTGGGAAGACATTTTAATGGCAGTGGAGACCACCGAGTTTGACTTTATTTTAAGGGCACATTTAACTAATCCTGGATTACAACAGAACTCTTGTGGAACTACATATGACATCCAAATAACTAGGAGATGAATTCACTATGATGATTGCTAGTACCATCAGTACCAAATTAATTCATGATCATAGGCTTCTTAACATGAAGTGTTACCAAGCTCTGTTACAGCTTTGTTAAGGATCTCAGACGAATGAAGGCAAATGAATCTACAATCTGCAGCAGGGTTTATTCCTCAGCTGATACTTTAACTGATTTGTCATTTAGTTTTCAATCTCGTGTAAAATTTCCAAGACTTGTAGTGACGATGCTTCATGACAGATGCATTGCTCTATTAAGGTTCAGGATAATTAATGGAAATAGTGAATAAAGAGGTAAAGAAAGCAACAAACTACTATGTTACTTACCACTCCACATCTCAGAGATTCCCTGTATAACCAGCTGATTTCCATATTTCTAAGGTGATACCTTGATGCTCATTTTGAAACTAGGTTAACAAGATGCTGTTGCTGTATAATCAAAGCCTGACCTCCTGCTCAGTATTTCAACCTCTTGCACAGAATGCGGTATTGTGTGTTATCAGCATTTGATTAAATGCTTCTATTGTCACAGATGCCAACTGTGGAACTATCTGTCCCTAAATGTTGATTTTTTTAAAGAGGGGAAATAATTTGCTTGAGTTATCAGAACAGAATCTTAGACTCAAAATCATTTTCCAACTTGAAAAGGGAATAAGCCACCCAGTGTGCAAAGTGAATCACTGTACGAATTTCATCGTCCAGCTATGCTGGAAGGACAGGAGGCACTGGATGTGGTTTAATTAGGCCACAACTTTATTCTTAACTGTCTGGGAGTAGTTGGCAGATAAATGTATACAGTGCAGGTTGTTATACATACCTGGGGGGCTTCCAACAGCCCTCCCCCTTACCCACCCTGGACCCCAGCCAACCTGCTGTTGGGACCTTGCCATCCCCCCTCCTCGAATGAGGGTTGGATGGGGCTACTAAGGAGGGGGAGTTGGCTCCCTGCTGTGCAGTCATAAGAACCCTGAACCCCGCCCCCCGCCATGTTTCTGCTCCTTAAAACAAATACCCCCTCTAAATCTTTTACCAATCCATTTTATCTGGTCCAAATAAAAGAGGGCTTTTTCTGACTGGCATGGACCTCTATAGTATCCCTTCTCTTCTGGTCACCTGTGGGGAGGGATGGGTCAGTGTTCCCACATTGACCTGCTCTGCAGCATCTGTAAAAGTCACTCCATGCCTCTCTAGCCCTTTAGTGAGGTACATGCCTTCCTCCAACAAGCCAGACAATGGTGCCCCCACCCCCTGCTTAATATGCAGTATAGTCATTGTGCATGATGCTACCAAAAACTTACTTGAAATACATATCTGCTAAAACTCACCAAGTTCACTTGGAGAGCAATTAACTATTTGCATGCAGAAATGCTCCCCTCCGAAAAGGTTTTATGGACCTGCAAAATCCAGTGCAGGCAATTTTCTTTTATAGTTTTTTGTTAAGTTCTGTTTTCTTTCCTTTGCATTGAGTGTAAAATGCTGGTTTTTAACAACCACTCTGGTTATTTGTCTCAGCGCTGCACTGAATCTTGGAACGAGAAGCCTGTTATTGGTTAAGTCACTCTGCTGCCAGAATGATCTACTCATGACATTCACATGGTTCTTCTCTGCCTAACCTAATGGTGCAGGGAATATATAAAATGGCAGTGGGAGGAGTGGGGGCATAGATCATTTCAAAAGGTTCTGAGGCATGCAGTTCCAACCTTTGACAGTAGCATGCATGAACATAGCAAACCTTGCCTCCTTTCACCCTCCCACACTCCTCCCTAAGCATTATTCCTCTTGTTGCTTTCTTCAGCAACAGTCTTCAAAGAAGTGAATTATCTTCTTACCTATTTGCCAATCCCAGGGAACTTTTAACAACTCCTTGTGTTCCATTATTGCACTGGAAAAGAAAAGAAGGCAAAGTTTGATGGGAAGGAACAGAACTTAAATTACTTCCGCTCATGCAATTCATATGGTGGACAACACAAAATGAATAGCCTTATAACAACAGACTCTGGAAACAGCTATACAAACCAAATGCAGTCGGACCTAGTTAACCCACTTTGGTTTTATCCCTATATCTGTGTGTTGGAAAGATCTTTGGTGCAGTAATCAGACTTGATAGCATGTGATTTGCCCTGTTTTATCTTCAGATCTCTGGCTGTTAATCCAGAGCTGCCCACCCCCCTCACTTTCATACTAGCCTGCCCTTTGGGACTTAATATTCCTAAAGCTCTTGAACGTTAAAGATTGATAATGTATTGCAGGGCCGGCTCCAGGCACCAGGCAACCAAGCACATGCTTGGGGCGGCACCTGGTAAGGGGCGGCCAATCTTGGAGTGGCAGGGGGCAGCGCCGTGCGGCATTCTGCGGGGGGGGGGTTCGCTCCAGCAGTGTGGTGCTCGGCGGGGGGGGCGGCGGAGGGCGGGGCGGGGGGGGGGGGGCGGGGGGGCGCAGCGCGGGGGGGGGGGGCGGCGCGCGGTGCGGTGCTCAGGGATGGGGTTCTGGCGGCGTGGCGCAGTGCTTTTTTTTGCTGCTTGGGGCAGCAAAAAAGTTAGAGCTGGCCCTGTGTATTGGCATGAGTTATACACCCTTCAAAGCTCCTCTGCACTGTAGAATAAATACAGTGATGAGTAAATCACAGACTTAAGGTGGCAGATTTCATAGCATGGTCTTGGGGAAAACATCCAGCGCTACGATTTGTCAAACATTAAGAGAGAAACCAAGTAATCATAGCAATAAAACTCGAGAAACAAAACTAAGGGTGGGCCAAACTGAAGGAGTCAAGTTCAGGATTTAGTTTCAAGGTTAACTGAATGTTAAAAACCCATTAACACTAAGACCCTTATTGTTTGTGTTATTGTAGCGCATATTGGTCCCTGCTATGGACGAAGACCCCATTGTGCTTGGCACAGACACGGAACAAAAAAGCAGTCCCTGCCTCAAAGAACTTATAGAGACAAAAGACAAGAGATGGATACGGACAGATGGGGGAGTAAAAGGAAACAGTGAGGTGCCAATAAGGCCTCCCATGCTCTAAGGATGGGATCCTACAGGTCAGGACTCCTCCTAGCTAGTTCTCCACTCAACTAGCCTTCTCTGGTCTGTGATTTGGGGATGAAACCCTGCTGTGCAGGGTTCTTATGCATTTGTGCCTCTTAAAGTGAAGATCCCCCTTTCCTGTCATTTACAGAGAGACTTAAAATAATTCTGAAACAATTTTCAGAAAGCATAATATGCTGCTACCACTTTTCTTTATTATTATTATTAGTTTCCATCTGCACCCATCAGGCACAAGACAAATGGACGCAAGGTTCCTGTCCCAAAGAACTTGCACTCCAAAAAATACAAAACAAATAGAGAGATGCATGGGAAAGGAAAGAGGACCCACAAACAAGTGATAGGACACACTATGTATGCTTCAGAGTTTTCATGACAATACTTTTACTTAGCTTTTTAATGTATAAATATTTAAGAATATAAGAATGGCCCATACTGGGTCAGACCAATTGTGCATCTAGCCCAGTGTCCTATCTTTTGACAGTGGCCAATGCCAGATTCTTCAAAAGGGAATGAACAGAATAGGGCAATTTTGGGTGATCCATTCCCTGTCATCCAGTCCCAGTTTCTTGCAGTTGGAAGTTTAGGGACAACCGCAGCATGGGGTTGAGTCTCTGACCATCTTGGCTAATCGGCATTGTTGGACTTATCCTCCAGGACTTATTTAATTATTTTTTTTACCCAATTATACTTTTGGCCTTCAGAACATCCCCCGGCAACGAGTTCTACAGGATTACTGTGCATTGTGTGAAGAAGTATTTGATGGTGCGGACCATGGAAGGGGAGCTCGGAGGATTGTAGTCAGGAGGCTTTCACTTAAACTGTGATCCTTACCCTGGAGGTCTTTTCCTCCCCTGTGGGTTATTAATTTGTTCACAGAAGCAGCTTTTCCTCTCCTGGAATTGACACCTCCTCATCTATTATTGGGAGTGGACTACATCCACCCTGATTGAATTGGCCCTGTCAACACTGGTTCTCCACTTGTGAAGTAACTCCCTGCTCTCCATGTGTCAGTATATAATGCCTGCATCTGTAACTTTCACTCTATGCATCTGAAGAAGTGAGGTTTTTACCCATGAAAGCTTATGCCCAAATAAATCTGTTAGTCTTTAAGGTGCCACCAGATTCCTTGTTATTTCTCTTTGTTTGTTTTAAAACTGCTCACTATTAATTTCACTGGGTGACCCCTAGTTCTTGTGTTAAATGAAGGGGTAAATAACATTCTTTCTATACCATTCATGATTTTATACACCTCATCATACCTCCCTTAGTTGTCTCTTTCTTAAGCTGAACAGTTCCACTCTTTTTAACCTTTCCTTGTATGGAAGGTGTGCGGGTACCACAGATTTATATAGTGGCATTATGTTATTTTCAGGCTTATTAGCTAGTCTTTTCCTAATGGTTCCTAACATTCTGTTTTTTGTTTTTTTGTTTTACTGCTGCTGCACACTGAACAGATGTTTTCAGAGAACTATTCACATTAACTCCAAAATCTTTCTTGAGTGGTAACAGCAAATTTAGACCCCATCATTTTGTAGGTATAGTTGGGATTTATGTTTTCCAATGTGCATAACTTTACACTTATTAATAGTGAATTACATCTGCCACTTCGTTGCCCAGTTTAGTGAGATCCCTTTGTAACTCTTCGCAGTCACTTTTGAACTTAACTACTGTATCTTGAGTAATTTTGTATTGCCTGCAAATTTTGCCACCTCAGTGTTAACTCCCTTTCCCAGATCATTTATTAATATGATGAACAGTTCAGATCCTTGGGAAACTAACCATTTATTTCTATCCTTTGTTTCCTATCTTTTAACCAGTTACTAATCCATGAGAGGACCTTACCTCTTATCCCATGACTGCTTAGTTTTCTTAAGAGCCGTTGGTGAGATACCTTGTCAAAGGCTTTCTGAAAGTCCAAGTTCACTACACCTACTGGATCACCCTGGTCCACATATTTGTTGATACCCACAAAGAATTCTAATAGATTGGTGAAGCATGATTTCCCTTTATAAAAGCTGTGTTGACTCCACCCCAACATATGTTTAGCTGTGTGTTTGATCATTTTGTTCTTTACTATAATATCAGCCGCTTTCCCTAGTACTGAAGTTAGGCTTACTGGCCAGAATCACCTCTGGAAGCTTTTTAAAAAATGGGTGTTACATTAGCTACCTCCAATCACCCACAAAGGCTGATTTAAGTTAGTAGTTCTGCAATTTCATATTTGAATTTCTTCAGAACTCTTGGGTGAATACCATCTGGTCCTGATGACCCACTACTGTTTAATTTATCAGTTTGTGCCAAAACCTCCTCTATTTGACACATCAATGTGGGACAGTCCCTCAGATTTGTCACCCCCCCCACCAATAAATAAAAAAACAGCTCAAGTGCAGGAATTTCCCTCATCCTCTGCAGTGAAGACTGATGCAAAGAATTCACTTAGTTTCTCCTCAATGGCCTTGTCTTTCTTGAGTGCTCCATTAGCAGCACATTGATAGTCCAATGGGCCCACAGACTGTTTGGCAGCTTCCTGCTTCTTATGTACTTAAAAAAATTTGCTGTTAGTTTTTGTGTCTTTTGGTATTTGCTCTTTCAAATTCTTTCTTGGTCTGGTTTATTACACTTTTACACCTGACATGCCAGAGTTATTATGGTATTTTTACAGAGTTTCTGTGCAGTTTGCAGGCATTTCACTCTTGTGACTGTTGCTTTTACTTTCTGTTTAGCTAGCTTCCTCATTTTTGCATAACTCTCGTTTTTGAAGTTAAATTCTACAATGGTGTGTGTCTTTGGCATTTTCCCCCCTGCAAGGATATTCAATTTAATTACACCATGGTCGTTATTATTGAACCATTCAGCTATATTCACCTCTTAGACCAAATCGTGTGCTCGGCTCAGGACTAAATCAAAAATTGCCTCTCCCCTTGTGGGTTCCAGGACAAGCTCTCCAAGAAGCAGTCATTAATGTTGTCCAAAAGTTTTATCTCTACATCCCTTCCTGAGGTGACATATACCCAGCCAATATGAGGATAGTTGAAATCCATCATTATTATTATTATGTATTCTGTCTGTAATCTCCTTGAGCATTTCACAATTACTGTCACCATCCTGGTCAGGTGGTTGGTAGTATATTCCTACTGCAATAGTCTTATTGTTCAAGTATGGAATTTCTATCCATAGAGATTCTATAGTACAGTTTGATTCATTTAAGATTTTTACTTTATTTGACTCCATGCTTTCTTTCACATACAGTGCCACTCCCCCACCAGTGCAACATACTCTATCACTCCGATATATTTTGATCCCTGATATTACCATGTCCTGTTGATTATCATCATTCTAACAAGTTTCTGCTGTGCCTTATTATATCAATATCCTCATTTAATGCCAGGCACTACTGTTCATCTGTCTAGCATTTGTATATAAACACTTGTATGTTTTGCCAGTAATCAGTTGCTTGCCTTTGTGTGTTATATTCAAATAAGACTCCTTTGGTTGACTGTTCCTCATTAGTTCCTACCTGTATTTTATCAACTTTTTTCTTATCCTCTTTACTAGGATATAGAGTTTCCCCTTTAATACACTCTTCCCTAAGGGATGTCTCCACCTGAATTGTGCACTCCATCATACCTGTCAGCTTTTCTCCAGCCCTTAATTTTAAAAAATCTTCTACAATAATTTTATTTTACATGCCAGCAGGCTAGTTCCATTTTGCTTTAGGTGGAGCCCATCTTTCCTATATAGGCTCCCACTTTCCCAAAAGGTTCCCCAGTTCCTAATAAACCTAAAACCCTCCTCTCAAAACCATTATATCATCCACACTTTGAGACCCCACAGTTCCACCTGTCTTTCTGGCCCTGTGCACGGAACTGGAGTATTTCAGAAAACACTACCATGGAGGTCTTAGACTTAATCTCTAACCTAGCAGCCTAAATTGGTCATCCAGGAGCTCTCTTTTACTTTTCCTTGTGTCACTGGTACTTACATGTACCATGACCATCAGCTCCTCCCCAGCACTGCACATAAATCTGCCTAGATGTCTCATGAGATCTGCAACCTTTGCATCCAGAAGGCAATTCACCATGCGGTTCTCCTGATCATCATAAACACAAATATATATATTTATAATAAGCAAATCTCCCATCACTATTACCTGGCTCTTCCTAATAACTGGGGTTCCCTCCCCAGAAGGAAATCATGATGTCCTCTAGAAGGACATTCCAACTATAGAATCACTTCCCTAGCTTGATATTCTCCCTTTCCTGAGATTTTCATCCTCCTGAACAGCACAGACGCTGTCAAACTGGGGGTGGGATGCTCTAGTGTGTTTCCTGAAACTCCCTTCTATGTACCTCTCTGTCTTCCTTAGCTCCTTCAGTTCCGCCACTCTAGCCTCAAGAGCTCATACTGTGTCTCTTTGGCCATGAATTTCTTGCATCAAATGCACATATACACCACCTGCCCATGCTGCATTCAGTGCAATAAACTGGAGAACACCCACTCTGTGATGGACTTCTGCCTGCATTCTTTTTACTTTTGCAGGAGTGGTTTGGGGGTTTTTTTGGGGTGGAGTTATTGGCCTAAGTTTAGAGTATGTTTGCTAGGTGTCTCTCTCTCCACCCTCCCTTCCCCATACTCATTCCCCTTTCTCCCTTACCTTCTGTGTGTTTTTTTTCTAGAAGGCTTTTCTGGCACTCTTCAGTAGTTATGTTATAGCCACCTCTCCCTGCTGCTGAACTCTCCCCACCTAGCCTTGGTATCTCACTCTGTCATGGAACTCTCTCTGCTTGAGAGCTGGACCTGGAAGGAATGTCTTTCAAACTCCCTCACAAAACTTCCCTGTTCGCTAGCTTCTCTGGTTGCTGTGGAGCTGGCTTTTTAAACCCTTATTCTACCTGAGTTAGCCCCGCCCCCTTGTCAACATATCCTAAAGAGGTTAGGGATCAAGAGATCGCAGGCTAGAGCCTCATTAATAAGCTCTCAGCCTAGCCTAGCAGGCCACTTGGCTCAGCACAGAGCCCCCCAGAACAGACCATATTATAATCTTCAAGCAAGCAAGCAATATTTAAAGAAAGAGAGATAAATTATTCTACTTTTAACCATTGCAGTAGAGGTGTGTCTCCAGGAGGGGTTTCAATAAGGAGAAGGCTGTGGTTTTGTGGACTAGCTCAGGAAGGGTATCCCACGTATAGAGGACAGCATACATAGAATAAGGCAAGTTAATGATTGTTGAAGAAGCAAATGGTGCCTCAAAGCTGCAGAGCAAACAAGGAGGTGAGGGTAGGGAGACAAGAGGCTAAGTGACCCAGTACTCTGGAAGTTGAAGTGTAGAGGATGAGGGTGGGAGACAATGAAGAGAGGAAGAGGGAGAGCTAGGTGTCAAAACCAGAAGAGGAAGTTAGCTGGTGAGGAGAGGACTGTTCATGATCTATAACAACTACATGGTAAATGACGGGGAGATACAACGTAATGGAGTGTTGTTCCACAGAACATAATTTACTGCCATGTACTTCTTCTGTATTGCCTTTTCCTGACCTGGGGCCTTGCAGCAAAGTTCTTAAATTTAACTTCATTTAAAATTTTGCTCAGCAGGTTAACCTCCTGAGTTGCAACATTTTGTTTTCAAGACAATCCTGGGGGACAACCCGTAAACAGAGACTTAAGTCTCATGCATACAAAGGCACATATAATTCCATTCTTTTACAGATAAAATTATCTCATTATTTTATGCATAGCATTAGATTTACAATATATCAACAGCAAACAAATACAATTTCTTCTTCCTTCCCCTACCCCCCTCCTCAGGATGCAACTCTCCAGACAAGAGTAAGCTAAAAGGAAATGAAATATTGCAGTTTTACTATCAAACTCACTCTTCCTCACACTGGGTTTTGTAGTAGATGCTTCATTTTTCAATCTATGTTTTATGTTTCCTCATTATAATGTCCAGATTAGCATCCATTAATTTCTATCCCAGCACCCATGAATGCCACCAAAATAGATGCTGCTGCTGACGTGCTGGGCAATTGTCTAATTTCCAACACAGATTCCTTCTCCAGACTGTTCCCATCTATTTTAGATCCTCATTGCACTGAAATAGCTAATAATCACCCACAGCTTTTCAAGCTATGCTTCTATAAATTTAATGCAGAAAACTCAAATGGTAGATTGAATTATTATTTTAATATAATATATAGTATTTTTCATCCATAGGTTTTAAAGCAATTTATAAAGGAGGTCACAGTATCAGTACCCCCATTTTACAAATGGGAAAACTGAGGTACAGTTATGAAGTGAACTCCCAAAGGTCAGCAGCAGAGCTGGGACCAGAACCTCACTCTCCTGAGTCACAGCCCTGTACTGTCTCCTTCAGGCAACACTGCTTCCTAGATGTGTCCAAGTTGACATACACTTAGTAAGACTCCACATTGACTGTCTTCTATATCATTACCTATTGTTGACCATGTATACCAAGGCAATAAAAATGATTCTCCCCAAGCAAATCAAACAGTTTTACCAGTTCTTATTTCCTTTATGCAGTTTACTTGTGCAGCGAGCAGTTAATTTAAAACATTTAAGTCATGTGCCCAGATGCCACAACAATGGGTATACAAAAATAATAAACTAGTCTACTAAACAAATGTAGTTGGTCCAGTGGGACTCAATAGAGATTTATTGCTGATCATTCTCTATTTTTGGAGGCTGAACAGTTCATCTGTGCAGATAAACCACCAGTTTTGATTAATAATTGCAAGTTATTTTGGGCACCACAATAATCAGATCTGCATAAAATTTAGCAATATTACCTAGTGATGGTTTGGAGTGGTATTTTCCTTTACCAGCCACATTTTCAAAGGCTGGTGCCTACCCTCCTGCTACAAAGTCTGGATCTGGAGTGCAAAATGGACACTTGCGCAGATCACTACTCATTTGTGTGAATATATGTGGGCTTTATAGGTGCAATGGGTGTGCCTGCATGAGCCATGCTTTTGAACATTTGGCCCTTTCTATGTTATCACAGCAAAGTAACTGTTTCTGTGTTTCCTTTCATATCTTTCTAAATATCATAAATCATTTACATGGAGTAAAACTATTAATGAAATACCTTCTGGCAGCGTCAGTGCTTCCATCTGCTTATAATTCTAGGTGACTTTTTATAAACATGAATCACAATTAGAGATAGGTGTGGCCTGTATCATTCCTAATACAGTTCAAGATGCTAAACTGCCATTTGTCTTGAAATAACAAATAGCTGGATACAATTTTTTACATCTGAGTCTACATTTGGTACTTCTAGAACACAATTCACTGTAGTGCCTCGGTGCAAATTTAGATAATTATTTAGATCCTTGCTGAAATGTACTGACCTGACGGGAAATATTAAAACTGACCAAGTAAAGACTTAAAACACAAGAATTTAAACAGTCTACTCTCCACAGTAAATGTCTGGATAAGAAGAAAGGAGAACGAAACTAAGAAAAAGCTAACTGGTGAATTAGTTTCAATAGGCTCAAACCGCAAACCCTCTCACTTACAGCTGAATTCCACTGAAGAAGGAGCCAAACAGCCCAATCATGCCCAAGAACTCCACCCGACTCATGTTTCGGACAATGTACTCCTCACAAGCATTGGAGATGCCGTAGAGTGTTGCTCCACCTAGTACTAAGAGATCCCCTATCAGCTTATTTTCACCTAGGAATAAACACAGGAGAAAAAACACAGGAGGCTTCAAAATAGTGATCATTTGCCTAGAACTATTGCAAGCTCTTCCCCACAGACTCGAAACCTAGCCAAATAGCCCACATCTGTGTAAACAACCTGCATGCAAATATACTGTTGTTTGCCCATTTGCATTCAAAATGTAAAGGAAACCTAGCAGAGACAGAGGGAGAGATTTAATTGTTTTGTGAAGGAGATAAACTGGAGGAGAAGATGACTTTGGAAAGCTCAGGAGAAAAATAGCGCATTTCAGAGACTAAGCTTTTTTGTTTTTTGGTGTGAAGTATAGAGCAGTGATGATGGAGATTTTTACACTGTATTTAATGACTGTAGTGCTATCTAATGTACCGCACACAGGGAAAAACATAGCAGTGCATTGCCACTGAAGTACTGGCAGTCTCAAAGAGCGTTCGAAACCGCCTTAAATCTTGGAGGCTTTTATTGTTATTTTAGCAGAGAGCTTTCGGGTAGGTTTATTCAAGTTCCAACTATTCCAGAAAACTTAGGCACTGATCCTGCAAAGACTTATGAGCGTGATTAACTTTAAGCATGTGACTAATCCCAGTTATTTCATTAGGACTACTGACTAAATTAGGTTGAAGAGATTCAAAAGAACCGTGTTCCATCAAAATATGCAGTTCTGTCAACAATGAAATGCTTTGCAAAATAGGGTAGATTTTGCCAGAATTTCATTTTGGAAGAAAATGGAGAGGAAAACAGTCCCAACAATGTCAAAACATCCCATTTCCACACTTTTGGAACACCACATTTTGATTTTTCATTTGGAATGACTTTTCATTTTGAAATATTTTTCATTAGTATTATAGTATGAAACAGCACTATGTTATAGTGCACTAAGGAACTTCTAGTTCATGCCAGCAGAGTCTATACGGACCAATTGACATGCAACACTTTAGAACGCTTTAGAAATCACACACCTGTAGAGTGCATTACCCCGCCATGTAGACAAGCCCTTAGGCAGCTGGGTAACTTTACTCACATGAGTTCAATGACCCAGAAGTGCCTAAGTCTTTGTAGGATCAAACCTTATATTGTTATATACACAATTTCTCATTCAGCTTACGCCTAGCACATTTTGGGGGACTGTTAACATAATAAATATCTTTATGAGAGACTATGCTACGGTGATATTAGGTATGTCCTGTAACTGTATAAATTCACTGCCCTTGAACATAAACAGTTTGTGCACAAGAGGAGAAGGGATGTATTGAGAAATAATAAAAGTGTAATTGTTTCTGGTTCATCCCCTTCTTTTGTTTGCCTAGCCAAGGAAAATATCCTATAAACAGCACAGCACTTTTTAGTGAAGAGCCTCCTGAAGCCTTTTATTTCACCACCAGCATTTATTTATTTATTTAGAGTCTGTCTTGACCACGTTACATAAATAGAACCAGCTCATACATTTTACTTCATTAAAGGGGACACGGAACATAGAAGTTATTCCCTGAATTTTAATAAAGCCATTTTACAATTTTAAAAGAGCTGTGATACTTGGCATGAAAGGCAGATGCTTGTGGTTGAATTTCTTCTTCTTGCATACCAATAAACACAGATACAGACAGTCCTTCAGGTTCAGGTCTACATTAGAAGCAGGCAATAGTGCGAGTACAGAATGTTCTGGGATCAAAATACCTAGTAGCCTTATCTGTATATTACCAATGAATATGACAAAAATACCTGCTTCTTGCCAGTAACCTGCCAAGTGACTACCTCAATCTAATGGCTTACTCTAGTTAGTATGGGATTGTCTCTAACTTTTTCTTTCCCTAAATAGAACAAGTGAAATCAAGTGAACTAATTAAAGTTGCTAGGGGGGAAGGGCACGTGATGGATTCCACACATATCTAGTTTCAATTTCCAAGTTTCCTCACATTCCTCCAGGCTTCTGTCTCCAAGTTTCCTGAACAGCAATCTCCATAGCTGCACACCTGCTAAGGAGCAAAGGATAGAACCCCTGGTCCCTGGCTCCTTTACCTAAGGGGCAGATCTTTTAGTACATTCCTAAGTTGTTTAGAACTCCACTGGACAGACTCCTTTTGTGTATGGTTCTCTCTCCTCCCTGCCCTTTTCCACAGCTGCTTCACTGGCCCCTGAATCTCCGCATGCCCTCTCCACCCTGGTCCACAGACCCGCAAGTTCCCAGTGATCCACAGTGCATCCACCCAGTGAGGAGCAGGTGAATTGGTAGCTAGGATGTTTCCTTTGGGGCCTGAGGGTGAAATCCTGACCTTGCTGATGTCAACGGGTGTTTTGCCATAGACTTCTATCGGGCCGGGATTGCATCCCAAAGTGTACAGCAGTTGAGGACTATCTCTTGAGAAATTTTTAAGGAGCACCGACGGGAGCCCTGCTCTGGTGCATCTGAGCCAAAATATTTAAGTCATTAAAGATATACTGGATCATTATGACAATGAAAACTGTAAAGGAATGAAAAAAATTGCAAGACACTATAGGTGTTTCTGTAAGGGTGTTGAAGCACTGTATGATATTGTATTGTATTGACTGAGAAACAGGCTATGATCTTGTAACTAAGCTTACAATGCATCACACACATGTCCATGCAACCTTAACTTTGGCCTTTCCTGACTTTTGAGTGTAGGCAACGCTGCTGTTTTCTGAATGTAGTTTTATTTTTTGTGTAGAATTTTTCTCAATGCAGCTCTGATTTGCTGATTCATGGGACAGAGCAGATCTTCTCTTTTGTAACTGGGACAGAGTTGCTTCTTGGGTAGGGAGATGAAGTGAAAGTCTTCAGGACAGGAAAAGAGTAAGTGATGGGACAACACGGGCTGGGCTGCTCTCTATAAACCTGCTCAGTTTTTGTTCTGTAGCATCTTGGCAAGTGCAGTTTCCCCTGCACTTACATTTGTATTCAGAACACTGACTTTAAAACCCCAGTGCATTATGCTCAGCTCAAAATTCAATACTTATAATTTAGAATGAAAACGGCATCCAACTGCCAATTTTTGAAAAGAACTTGTTCTCTTCCCACATCAGTTGGGCTAGCACTAGAAAAATCAATGTGACAGAAGATATTGATTGATAAAATGTAGCCCCTTCCATATTGCCATCAGTGTGCTGTAATTGTGGCTAAACACACATTATTCATATAATCCAAAAAAAAAAAAGCGTGTTTTACATATAAACAAGTTATTTCAGGTATGATGCAGGCATCTCCACAATTAACCTTTATTTCAGATTTGGTGCAGCACACGATGGAGATTGTTAATTTGTGGGTTGGATGTGTCTGAGTATGTGACCAGTGAAGTAGGCTGTGTGCAGAAAGTGAGTAAAAGGGAACAGCACTGAGAAAACAGACTGGAGGGGCTGAGAGAGAATAGGGGGCTGTAGCTCAAAGATGCAGCCAAAAGCTGAGCAAGATTGCTGCTGAGGCTTGAAGTAAAAGTGTTTCAAGTCATCTCCCTAAGTGGCACTGACCCTCATTAGTTGGGGTCATTTTATTCTATGGCTCCTTCCCTCAATGAATGGATGTTGAGCCACGGAGATGGTTGAAAACTCAGAAACACATTTAAACCCACACATGATCTCTTGGGGCCTTTCCCTTCTTTGCCCCCTTCCTACCCTCTTGGATCACCTCAGAGTTACATAGCTTTCCCTGAATGAAATCACACAAATGTATCCAAAGACTCACCTGCTCCTTGTTGTCTCCCGACAAGGACGTCTGCTCCTGCCATACAGCCCATGCCCAGAATGCAGACCACAATTCCAATGAAATGAACTGCCTTGTATCGGACCAGCAGGAAGAACCAGGACAGTAATATCACCACTGGGATAACAAAACAATCTAGGAGCTGTCAAGGAGGAGAACAACAACAAAAAAGCATTGCTGCACAGGTTACTCTAAAAACACTAACCCATTAACGATTAAAGGAGCAGAACAGAGGACTATTTACTGATAGTTTTGCTTACCAGAAACAATGTGATCTAGTGGTTAAAACACAAGACAGGGAGCCACTGCATTTGATTCCCAGCTGTGCCACTGACTCACTATGTGACCTTGGTTAGATCATCCAAGGCCAGATTGTCGGTAGTGTTCATCATCCACAATTTGGGCCACATTTTGAAAATCTGGGTACAAGTGTCACAGTGAGAGCTGAGCACTTTTGAAAACCTGGCCCTTATTATGGATGATGAGCACTTGAAAAATCAAGCTCTGAGCTCATCTAAAGAAAAAAAAATTAGACCATTAATGCATATCAGTTTTCTCATCCATAAAATCTGGATAGTACCTCTTTCAAAGGGGTCTTGTAAGAATTAATCATGAATTGGCCTGATTTTCAGAGACCCACCAGCTAAGAAAATCAGATCAAATATTTGTAAAAGATCTACCAGCATGCCATTGAAAGCCAAAGACTTTGATCAAAATATTTGAAAGTGCCTAAGTAACTTAGAAGCCTAAGTTCCATTTTCAAGAGTGATTTAGGCCGAGATCCTCAAAGGGACTCAGGTGTTTAACTCCCTTAACCAATGGGAGTTATGTATCCAAATCCCTTTGAGAATCTGGGCCTTAGTCATATAGAAGCTTAAATCCCATTAATTTACTCCTTAATGCTTAAGTAACTTTTGAAAATGGGACTTAAGCTCCTAAATCACTTAGCTGCTTTTGAATATTTTTAGGAGAAAGTATAATGGACTTCATGTGAAACTGGTTGTTCGACTTACATGATGGGTTTTCTGCTTCCATAAAAACAGTGGTTCACAGTACAGTTAATCAGTAAAATGAAAAGGTAAAAGTATGTCTACACTATGGAGACCATACCAGCATAGCTATGCCAGCACAGTTCCACTAATAGAAGTTCCCCGCCCCGCATCAGAGGAACACCATCCCTGAACAATTTTAGCTATGTTGATGGAAGCATTCTTTCTGTGACCTGGCTGTGTCTACACTGGGGGTCAGGGTGGGATCTATTGGCATCGCAACATTGATGTGGGATATGGTTTTAACCCACACCTCACCAACGTAGCAATGCAGATCCAACTTTCAAGTGTAGGCAAAACCAAAGATTTTGAAAGACATGAAGTGAAGTTTAGCACCCATGTGCCATTAAACTTCAGTGGGAGCTGGTGCTGAATCCCACTTTGTGCTTTTCAGAATCTCTCCCTGAGTGTTTAATTGCAAGTTATATGGCTAGTAAGGCAAGGTATTTCACTATCTCGCTTATCCTTAAAGAAATTTATTACTTAGGGCTCCAGTGTATGCAGACTGTCTGTGAAACACTGGGAAGTTTTATTCTGTATATTTCTCTGGATGTTATTCCCTTCATTTTTGAAATTTTGGGGAATGCAGGGTGTTTTTTTTCCATTGGAGCAATGGGCCTAGCCTCTGTATGTGTCTGCACTCTATTCTCTCAGTCTCGGTAACCATTACACTTAGAAAATATTACTAAATAATGACTATATCCCATTAAACTTCTGTTGCCTCTTCATGGAATTAGCAAAATATAATTTCTGACTGGGATCGGAATCCTGGATAGTTTTCAAAGTGGCTAAAAATGTTTTCTTATAATATAGGTACCTATGCATTCAGCACATCCATTGGTGCTTCACTTTGGGATGAAGGAGTAAAAGAGCCAATTTTTTAGTTTAGATCAAAAAATATTCTCTCTATAGTCACACAAACAAGAGCATGCAATAAAACAACATTAATTTCAAAGGTTTCCTATTCAGAAGGTGTACCAGCAGCATTTTGAAAGAGAAAAACATCAGAAGTGCTACATACAGCTCCAAGGATATGTGGCTCAAACTGCTCCCCAAAATACTGGGGAGAAGAAGAGCAGAATTACAAATTCTATTACAAACGTATATTAGGTGTAATACACAGCTACAACTGAATCAATTAAGGACAGAATTTCAGCCTAAAAACATTGACTAAAAAAGCAAAATAAAATGCCAAGATGTGTTTCCTTTGCTCGGACGCACTTGCTATTTGTATTATGCTGCTGAATTCATGTAATAGGATGAATAGTAGCACAAGCACGAGCTTAACAATTCAAAATGGTATGTGAATATGACACTGGAGGATTTTATTGATCTCCTTACTTACGGTTTCAAAATGGAAAGTAAGCTTAAAAGAAGGTGCGACTGTTTCTCTAAGTACCATGTGCCATGAGGATTCAGATTTACACAAGAGAACAGGCATTTCCTGATCTGTCATGTTAGAAATGACCAAAGGGGAACTGCCAATTAGAAGAGGAGAGGTGGGGGCAGAGAAATCCCTCTCCACATTCTACAGTACCTCAGGGCCAGTCACTGACAGGTGGCAGCTGTGAGGGGAAGCTCTCACCACACGATTTGCTTGAGGGCAGTGCTAATGAGGAGCCCTAACACAAGGAAGGGGAGTGTGTAATTGGACGAAAATCCAATGAATGTTTGGAAAGGAAGAATCAGCTCAGCTGTTTCTTGCTGTTCTCCACTGGGAGTTTGCTGACCAGCACTTTTTCCTTTTGATATTGACACAGATCAGCAATTACTCCTGCACATTAGTGACCTTATTTCTAAAGCTTTCTCTTTCCCCTTTTCCAGAGACTTACAATACATTCCAGTTACGTCCTTGCATGCACACTCTGTTTGCACAGATCGGAGAATAGATGTCACTGTCAGCAAGAGGATATATGTTTGCAATTCACAAATCTGATCAAATATAGTAATTGTTAAAAATGTTATCACCAGTGGGGGAAAAAAATTCTCTCAAATGTCTGTTATCAACCCTGGCTCAGAGTCAGTGCAATGTCTTTTAATCATCAACCACCTAGAAAAGTTTTGTCTGGCATATTAACATAAGAATACAAGAATTGCCACACCAGAACAGATCAGTGGATTGGTTAGTCTGGTACCCTGCCTCCCAAAATAATTTAAATCACAATTGTCACTAGAGGAATCTACAGAAGGGGATAGCAGGGTCTAGGTAAAATGAACCCATCCTCTACCTCAGCATCATGTGCAAGGAATGTTTAAATTGTGTGCACCGTATATGATGACAAGTTTACCATCTTCCCATGACAAAAAGAGAGAATTTATTTGATGACATCTGACCTGATTCTACCCTGGGTTTGGGTAGAATCAGGTCACTTTAACTTGGAAATATGGTATGTACAGTAGTTCTTTATAACATTTTAAATTAATTTTCCCATTGTATGCACATTTCAAAATAAAAAAAAAATCAATTGCATACTGGAAATGGAAAAATTAGCATGACAAGATATGTGCTTCTCAAATATCAACCCAGGACCAACTTCACATATTTCACGATAATTATTTGTTTAAAAAAAAGCATACGGTGATTAGAACTTCCTGAAGATAATGATGATAATGTGTCCCTTTGGGTTAATTTTGATCATGTAGAGACATTTCACTGGCAACAAAGAGACAAAATGTAGAAAATTATACCAAATGGGATATTCTGTAGTCAGTCAAATTGCTGTCTGATGACTGACCCTTATTTACTAATAATAAGTTAAATACCAGAACTGAAACACGAGTGAGGCATAGGTCATCTTAACACAATAAGTACTTCATATTCAGGAAAACAACAATTGTGCTTTTAGAGATACACAATTTTCTTAATGATTGGAGTAAACAACTATTCTGCTCTATAAATCAATCATAATGATTTATTTTATAGTGACAAATCTTGATATTGAAAGACAGGGAGATTTTAGGGAAGTATGATGACTGGGTGAGAACTGCTCAGTATAATCAACATAATTTGCTTGTTCTCTTTTGCATGACAGTTAATTGAACAACAAAAAGAGCCAGGCAGCAAGCAATACACAGCTTCACAGTGTATTTTGTCTGCAGGAATCAGGAATTATGTTCATTTTTCTCTTCTACCAAATAGGTTTATTTAAAAAAAAAAAGGACAGAGAAAGTGCCATTAGCACCCCCTCCCCCATGCAAAAATAAACCTGAACAACTGCTTGGCAACATGCACTAATTGCATGCTAAATTAATTAATCGCGATCTGTTCTGCCCTCTATTTACATATGTAAAATCAGCATAATTCATGGAAAAAATATGCAATGTAAGGATTACATGCATTGACTATGTGCTGACTGATGCTGCTGTACTGTAATTAAGACTGCTGGGTTTGCACTGTTCTAGTTAATAATTTATGGGTCAGATCCTGAACTACTGATGTCAGAGTTTTGCTATTGACTTCAGTGGCATCAGTATCAGACTTTATGGGTGAGATCCATCAACAGACTTAGGCACTGCAACACAGAGTGTCACAGAGCCTAATTTTTTGGTGCCTAGAATAATCGCAGGAACAAAACTGCAATCCACTTAGGCATTTAGATTCCTTATACAATGAATGGGGAGAGAGAGGTGCCTAAGAATGTGATCTACAAAAGCCAGCATGCTAGGCAGAGAGCCACCTGACCTAGCCTATGGGAGATGCTGAGGAGAGGCGTGTCCTAAATCCCACCCCTCTTTTGGAGATGGGTGCCTACGTCAGGGCTGCAGGGAGGCACCTATCTCTGCTTAATGATTCACAAATGGGAATTTCTCTCTCTCTCTCTCTATGACTGTTCCACTGTGGATAAATACTTACATAGTCACTGGGCCAGAGAAAGAGAAAGATTCTGTAGTCCAGTGGTTAGGGCACCCACCTGGGAGGTGGGAGACCCCAGGTATCATCCTCCTGCTCCATGACTCATTATTTATACACAGTAGAATAGCTTCACCAGGAGAGACTGAGGGAGCCCAAACAGAATATCTCAAAGCTCAGTAGTTAGAGCACCTTCATGAGACCCCCCTATTCAAATCCTTTCTCCCCATCTCCTAGAGATAGGGGGATTGAACCTGGGTAACCCACATCCCAGGTGAGTGCTCTCACCACTGGGTTAAAAGTTACAAGGTGTGCACCACCTGCTCCTCTAGTCACATTTTGAATGGGAACCAATCTAGTAGGTGTGCTCAGAGGCTACAGGATTGGACTCTGCACACGAGATAAGCGGACAAACGCCCATCATCTCCTGGTTCATGATTCATTCTGGGGCTTGGGCAGCAGTTAGGCATCCAGAAGCATGATCAGGGGCAGAAACATAGACACAGAGGGAACTTAGATATTGAGTAAGTTTAGGCCCACTGCAGGGTTAGGCAGGAATTTTGTGGGTTACAGAGGAGCCAAAACAGGCACAGAGGTGTATATACCTATAGCAGGGTGCTGGTGCAAAAGCACCTAATTAGCCCCTACCCCGTCAGCTCCAATCAAGGGAAGCAGATTGGAGCTGATGGAAAAGGCCTGATGCTGGTCTGAGGATTGGCAACACCTGCTGGCCTGACAAGCCAAGGGCTATAAAGGCTGGGAGGGAGCCAGAAGGCAGGGGACAGCAAGGGAGAATTCAGTCAGGGAGGGAGCTGGAGACCTCCTAGCTGAAGGCTGACTCTGCCTGTAAAGCTTGTCCATAGATGGACACTGGTGGTGGGATAACCTTAAGTAAATAAAGACACGGGAGTTGCACAACCCTGAAGCCTCTCTGAGCCTTATTGGGGCCAGCAAGTGGGCCCCAGGAAGAGGGGCGGGTCGCAAACCCTGTTACAATACCCAAGATGTAGACCCCTAAGGTTTAGGCATCTAAATACATTTGTGGATCCTACCCTATGCACCTACTGTAATGTAACAAGGGTCTATCCTGTTTCTACTGTTTTAACGCTGAAAGGAGGCATATGTTTGTACACAATAGTATAGACGTGCTTAAATATATACAGAAATTCAGCCTAAATAGTGGCTTATTATGCTTTTCATTACCATCTCCACTTCAGTTTGCACATCTCTCCTCATAAAAGCACATATACTCAATTCAACTATACATCACACACACAAATGGATAATGAAAGCATCTCTTAACGAGTTACGACTGTGTCCCCCCCACCCCCCTAGTCCAGCCTCGAGCAGAACCATCAGCACTTCATATTGGATGGAATTGGGAAGAGATCTGCATCCAGGAGGTTCAAAGTAAGACAAATCTTTTGAAGTACCTCATTGTTCAGCTCCCACTTGTGGTCCTGGTGGAAGTGTCTTCTCAGAGAATCTGCTACAGTGTTCTGCAATTCTGGTAGGTAATCCACTGAGATCTCTATGTGTGAGATATGCACCAGTTCCATAGTTTTATGGATTCTGCACATAAGGTCATAGAATCATAGGGTTAAAAGGGACTGCAAGGGTCATCTAGTGTAACCCCCTACCAAGATGCAGGATTTGTTGTGTCTAAACCATCCAAGACAGATGCCTATCCAGCCTCCTTTTGAAAACCTCCAGTGAAGGAGCTTCCACAACCTCCAGTCTGTTCCATTGTCCTATTGTTCTTATAGTTAGGAAGCTTTTCCTGAGATTTAATCTAAAATCTGCTGTGATGTAGTTTGAACCCATTGCCTCTTGCCTGTCCTCTGTGGCAAGAGAGAACAACTTTTCTCCATCTTATTCCTCCTTGATGATTTATATAATACATTGCTGCTCTGTTGTCCAGCATTGCTCTGATCAAGTGGCCCTGATATGGGGGTAAGAAATGATGGCAGGCATAATGGACTGCCCTGATATGGAACGTGGTCTCATGTTGGGTCCATTTGCCTTGAGCTGTGAACTCCTGAAAACATGCACCCCAGCCTAGCAGGAAGGCATCTATTGTGATGATTTTCGCAGGAGGGTGGGGATGCAGGATTGGAAGTCCCACATAGACCTTTTGTGGATTCTTCTACCAATTGAAACAGTTGAGAACCCTTTGAGGTATTGATACCTGCTTGGATAGACTTTGTTTGTTGGATGCCTAGATTGTTCTCAGCCAAGTTTGAAGATAGCAGGAGTGTAGTCTTGCCAAAAAGATATTACAAACATATAGGCTGCCATGTGGCCCAGGAGTTGAAGGCAAGCCCTCACTGTGACTTGTGGGCTCTACTGTATTGTGGAAATAAGGCTGGACATTGTAGCAAACCTGTGTGTGGGTAATGATCTGGTGGTAGTGAAGGCCACAGTAGGCCCAGTTAAGGTGATTCATTGTGTAAGTGTGAGAGCTGACATTTCCAAGCTGAAGCTGAGGCCTAAGTGGAAGAATAGGGGTAGGATATTGTTGGTTGCTGAGAAATGAGTGACTCTTTACAAGCCAGTCATCCAGGTAGGGAAAGATAATTATTTCCATCTGGCAGAGATGGGCGGTTGTGGCTGAGAGGATCTTGGTAAAGACCCAGAGCTAGTGGAGAGGCCTAAAAGTAGGACACTGTATTGGTAGTGGTCTCTGCCAATGATGAAGCATAGAAAATGTCTGTGGGACAGGTGTATGGCTATAATAAACAAACCAGCATCCTGAAAATCAAGGGAGACAAACCAATCTCCAATTTCCAATGAGGAAATTATCTCTGGTAGGGTTACCACTCTGAACTGTTGAGAGAGGATGAAGGTGTTCAAACTCCTGAGATCCAGAATTGGTCTCCAACTCCAGGGCAAGATCAGAGCTGCCAGACCTCCACACCTTGCCAATGACACTGTGCAGAAGCTGGCGTTCCCCAGATGACCTGATCCTGACTATCCATCAAGAAAAGTACATCAGCCTTATTGGGAGTGGTGAGCATTGTATGCTTACCATGTGCATTCTGTTTTGGTGATTGGTAATAAATAGAGGTTAAGTAGGTAATTACGGTGTAAGGCTCTTTCACTGGTAAAAGACACGTAAACCTGCAAAAGATTAAGCCTTCAGTCCACAGGGAATGGTTGTTTGCTCTCAGTCCACAGGGAACGGGTGTTTGCTCTGAGCCCACAGAGGAGCAGAGCCCAGAGCCCACAGAAGGGTAAAGTTAGGTGCCTTTTGCCTGGAGCCCTAGGAACTGGGAAAGAGTGGGGGTGCCTAAATGAACAGGGTTACGCCTTGAGCCCTAGGCACTAGGTAGAGGTGGGATGTCCTAGAGTGTGCGGGCAACAAATGTAGGTTAAAATTGGGTGCCTTAGAGTGTGTGTAACAGAGAATTTTGTGCGAGTAACACTTCAGGGGCACTGGGTCTGGTACTGACAGTAATACTACTTGAGGTTGCTTACTAGAAGGCTTCTCAGTATGCGGCCTGGTCTTTTTAGTCAGTGCCAGATCTCGGTAGTCTAGGAGATAGAAGCATCAGTGGTACACATGCCAGGTCGTTTAGTCTCCTTGGTTCCAGTTTGAGAGGTGACTTAGCCCTTCTCTTGGTTTCTTCCTCTGGAGAACGGGGTCTCTTTTTTAAATTGTCTGGACAACTCTGAAGGATCCCCAAGGTCTTTGCTTACCAGAGCAAAAATATTCACAGAGGTGCACTGGGCAGTGAAGCCAAAATATGGGGGTAGAGAGATTTGTATCCTGTGGGTCATAGAAAATGCTCTAGAAGATGGAGTTTTAGTCGGTCCTCCCTCCATTTTCTTCATCTGCTTTTGAATCCAGAGCAGACCTTACATTTGGAAGGGATGTGAGTCTCTCCAAGGCAGTGGAGGCAGATAGAATGCCTGTTGCTGCAGGAAAAAGACCTGGTGCAGGTCTGACAGGGTTTGAAGTCCAGACTTTTGGGCATAACATTTTAGGAGGCTAGAGGAGGATGAGTCAGAATGCTGCTCCCCCCACCCCACCGCCCCAAAGCACACATTTTTGCTAAATAACCAAACATAAAGAAAAGTTAAGGAAAAAAGAAAGAGAACAATTAAGAGAAGAAAACAGCAAGCTGCATGGATAGCTAAAATGGACATTGTGACATTTCATATCAAGCCACAGGCAACTGAGAAGGAATGGGAGCCACAATGCGTCTGCCCTTCCTATATATGTGTCCTCGCTCTGGAGCACAAGACTGTGCAGGGCACAGTGGCAGGCTAATGGACACTGTTGACAAAATCTCTGACCAGCAATGCACGGAGGCACGCACATCCTGAAGTGGAAGCACCTACAGGGAAAATAACTCAAAGAACATACTTTTATTGTTGGTCTCCAGATGTCTATAAATCCGAGGTTTTATTATCTTCGTTTTTATCATGCCAGTCAAAGGCTTGAGTGCCCAAGGAATACATTACCAGATAAATTACCATTTAGAAAAATGGCTCTCCCTTCTGCAACGTTTTTTTTTTTTTGGTGGCTCTGTATGCATACACTATAATACTGTGGCAGAGAGCTTTGAAGAAGCAGCCTAAAGAGTTGTTTGATGTAGAATAAGGAAAACAATTAATACCAGATAATACAACAGAACAGCACTGCATGTAGATAAGACTCAGGGACTAATTAGGGCTGGCCTAAGTGATGAGTTGGTATTTGGCTGCTGTGCTGAAGACTGGATTTTGGAAATGAATGTGAGATTCTCAGTCTTTAGACATTTGGGACCAGATTTTCAAAAGAGCTCAAAGCTAGACTTTCAAATGTTCAGCACCCATGTATTCAAAGTTTGTTTCCTGCCAGCATCACAAAGCACATAAACTTTTAAAGAGATTGAATGATCTACCATCTTGGAGAAAGATAGGGCGTTATTATGAGGCCAATCAGATTGGAAAGGGTATTTCATCTAAGGAAATAGAGCCAGATCCCTTACTCATGGTGAATTACATCAAACTCTGCAAGCAATCTCATTGAAATGAATGAGACTGCCTGCTGGGAAAAAAAAGTACTACTGAATGTGAATAAACGGGGAGAGGGAGCAGAATCTGTCTCATAATGCTGTATGATAAAATGGAGAAGAACTGAGCTGGAAGGCAAAGTTAAGTATATTTGTATCACACACAATATGTTTAACAGAAAACTTTATAAGACTGGCAAGATGAGCATGATGTAATATCTTGTAAATACAGTACCAGGAACTGAAGTTCAAAAAAATATACTTTATGTGAATACTGAGTCTAGACCTAAACAACAAAGAAATTCAGAACTTCTTATTACCTTGGGGGAAAGAGTTTTATCTGAAGTGGAAAGTGGTATCTCTAACTGTACTTAAAACATCTCTTGAATAGTTATTAAACCTTCCATAGACCTACACCAGGGACATGTAAAAACAGCAAAGATAAATAGGGAAAGCAATACCTCATACAGTCCTAAAAGTTAACTGTATAATCTTAAAGTCAGCCCTAAGGGAGTTGGTTCGAATGCACACAGGACTATTAGATATGCTCTATACACCTGATACAGCTGAAATGCGAGAGGACTGCACCACTCAATGCAGTTTAGATTAATTTATCACAGCAAAATAGAAAATATTTTACAAGTTCATAGCTATTTGGGAATCAGGACTCAGCTGTCTGAGACAATTAAATGTGATCTACTTATAGACTATAGTACACTGGTGCATCTTGAATGGCCAGTTTCTGGTGTGTTCAAATTTACCGATTGGGTGAATTACTCTGCTCCAAACCATACTGCCCTTTTTCTTGGTTCGCTGCAGGAATTTTTAAATGAGAGAACATGGTTATGAGACATATCAGCTGGGAAGGAACAGCTTTTCTGTAGGGTAGCATCTGCTGCCCTCAGGCCATTCCTCAGTGGCCATGCTGTAGATACACAAAGGACAGCCTGAAACCATAAGAGGGCCAGACTGATTTTATGACTATTATGCCACAGTGCCAAGATGCCGGAGGCACAATGTAAATACTGCATTCTGGGTACACAGTAACTGCCATATTGGGTGAGTCCAATGGTCATTCTAGTCCCGTATCCTTTGCTCTAATCTTGGCCAATACCAGATGTTTAAAGGAAGATGGAAATGGAAAATTACATAATAATCTGCCCTGGTGGAAATTTCTTCCTAACTCCAGGCAGTTAGTGATTGGCTTGAACCCTGACATGTAAAATATGAAATTCAGAGTGGCTTTAAACCAAAGTGTTATACACAACCTACTCTACAGTATGAGTCTCCTGACATTTATATTTTTAAAAAGAGAGAATATTGTGGTAGTAGACATAACGCTGTTTTGTTTTAGTCTCACAATGGTGCATCGGGGAGCCAACTGAACTGAACAACTCACTGTCAGACAGTGACTGTGGAAGAACTTTGAAATATTTAATCAGAAGCACATCCAGAAGTTAATGATCTGGCCACATTCTCCTCTCATTCATGCCAGTGTAACCCCATTAGCTTGAACAACTGGCAGTTCTGAACAGATGTTATGAAATGTATCTGAAAAACTCACTAGAAACCCCATTCTATTCTAGCCCAAAGACCGAAGTCTATAAGGGGATGTTTTAGGGGATGTGTGAGTGTTGGGCAGTGGGGAAAGAGGGGTGGCATTTTGTCTTTCTCACAGATACTGTGGGATAACATGCATAGAAACAAGATTGAATTCCTGTTTACACTGGAAAATCTGACAATCCTAAAATGCATAATGTTGTTTGGCAAACACTACCACAGAGGGTTTGGAATTGTAAACTGAAACTAAAACAGCAAACTGGTTTTATTAAAGGTTTAATTTTCTAATTAAGCTTTGGATTTTTGCTGGGAGCAGCCTGATGTTTCTTTCCTAAAAGCACCCCAAGCTCAGTACATTTACACGTTAGTTTTGCATGATGGAGCAGAGACTCCATGTGATAAAGGGTGTATGTTGTAAAGCTGATTTTCTACTGAAATGGTCCATGTACCACTGCTATAAAAATAGTGAAAGATTTCTCATTCATTAAAGTGTCATTGTCAAGCTGTTAAAAAAGTGCAACGATACACTTATTCTCTGCATGTCAGTGAAGACTGAGTGTAAAATCTGTCCAGAATAAGATACTTATTAAACACAGTCAAAGGGCTAGATTCTCAGCTGTAATGATTTGCACCAGCTGAAAGTCTGACCCAAGGTTTCTTAGGACCATTTCTGAAAAGGACTGAACGCCTCCCACTATGTGTTGATGGCATGCAGCATCTCATAGGAGATGCTCTGAAGAGAATAGTCCTGTTCCCTTTCTAATAAATGAGTTCCTTGGAACAGCTTGATTTCATCAATCTCTTAACCAACTTCCCTTCTTCCATCTTCTTTCCCTGTCAGCAACCAGGGAACTTTTGTTCAAGCTTAATGATACACTATTTTTATGATATTTCCTGGGTATAGTAAAACTTGGGCCACAATTCATGAAATGTCTTATTTTGTTCATTCCTCATCTCAACCCATTGATTTATGCTCACCTCAGGCTGTCTGCTTTTAGGGCTCGTCTACACTTGAAAGTTAATTTGGATTAAGTTAGGGTGTGAATTGAAAGCACAAATCACTATTTCTGAATAACTCAATGTGTGGAGAAGCCCTAAGACAATCCAGGGCAGCTATGGGAATGGGAGACACTACAGTCTCCTTTTCTTGGCAAAAGGCCACATAGCATTTGAATGTCCAGCTTTTCTCTCCTCCAAGTCATGCAGGAAAGAGGATAGAATCCCTTTACCACCTCTGTGTGCAAGAGGACTAAAAGGGCCAGCAGTCTCTCTTCTATGGCATTTCTCCTATCTCCACCTTCACCACCTCCCTCAGCATGGACAGAGTGAGGATCCTAGCTCTACCCTCTTTCTCTGTTCTCCATAGGGGTAAGATCCACCATGGCAGAAACTAAGTGTTAATGAAACAACAGTAGCTTAATGAAATGAATAGATGAGACAACGTTGTGAGGAGCTGTGAACACCAGTGAGGATAAATGATGCAAGGGGACATAGAGAAACTAGAAATATGGGCAATAAACAACAAAAGAAAATTCAGTTTAGGAAAATTCAAGCTCAAAAATATTCAGTGAGACGTACAAATGTGGAAATATTGGGGTCTCAGTGGGCAGCAAATTGGATGGGAGATCACGATGCAATGTGGCAGCAAAAAATAAGCTTTTACAAAAATTGATTATATCACTAAATCTGTCACAGAGCTGGTCAAATAATTCCATCAAGTATTTAATTTGACAACATTTATGATATTTCAATTAATTATTTTAGGTACTTACCCAGTTTTTAGAACTGGACAAATAATTCACAAACCAGGCTGCTGAAGCACATTTATATGGGTGAATGAGAAAGGTAGATACATAGACAGATACAAAGACCTATAAAGACCAAGTACAGGGGGTTGTGTACCCATATATGTAGTGTAGAAACTTGCTCAGGGAGATCTATACAAAAGTAGCAGTATTGATTTTGGTTTTATTACGATAGATTTTTCCATTCCACTAGGTATAAAATAACAGAGTTATGTGTGTGTTGTGGGGGGTGGGAGGAGGATTGTTATTAAGTTCTCAGTAGTTGCCTTTGAAAAGGTGCTACAGGTAATTTTAAATATGTATTTGTGTTTCAAAGAAGTCTGAAAGCCAAATTTTGGAAGCAGAAGCACTTATAGTTGCTCACATTGATTCCAAATGTTCCATATAATCCTTAAAACTGCAAAGTTTTCCCTCATTCTTGCTTCTTATTCAGGCACAATTCGTTTTTTTCTACCCACGCTGCTCACTCAACCATGGGAGAAATATGTTCTTAATTATCTCTGCTTTTTCAGGACATTAACTACTGCTTATTTATTTTACTGGCTTTATAGTAAGTTTCAAGCAAGTAAGGTGTAAATACGATCAGAATATCTAAGGGTGCCATGCTATTTAGACATTATATAGAGTGGAAATGTGTTTTATTTCAGAATGATCAACATCAATTTGTGTAGCTATGTCCAGAGATATACATTTTCCATTATGAATTTCTATTACTTTTTCTCCACTACAATGGAAAAAACCTAAGTCTTTAAAATTTACAGGCTATACCTTTAAAGAAGACTGTTCCTATTGTGTGTGTGTGTGTGTGTGTGTGTGTGTGTGTGTGTGTGGGAGAGTTATGGGGTTTTGTTTTGGGAGTTTTTGGTGATTTTTGGAGAGGGCAAACTGTGCCTGAAATAAATGCATGTGATTACTTGATTTAGGACAGTGAAAAGTGTGGTTGTAATTTTCCAATTGCAAACTGAGTCTACGCAAATGGGTATTTACTCTTTAAAATATATTATTAAAGGACCAAGCCAAGTAGTTTAGCCCCAAACATGTGAGAATGAATAATTTACACAACATTTTCTTTTTCTACAGGTTGCAGAATGGTCAGCATTAAAATTAGCAAAAGATGGAAACAAAAAAAGACATCATTTTATGAGTGTGAGACATCATAAAGAGGAAGACAAAGAAGGAATTGGGTTCCTGATCCTGCCCTGTTGAAGTGAATGGGGACTTTACCATTAACTTAGTGTAGAATCAAACCCTGAGAGAGGAAATCATCTGAGTACTCACCTGTACACTAGTAAGAGTGGTGTATTGGTAAGCTTTGACTACCAGGTAATTGGCTTCTATATCTATTATCCCCAGGATCATGTACTTCCACCATCTCCGTTTCAAAATTGCCAACAAGTTTTCTTCTCCTGTGTTGGTAGATAAAAACAAACATACAATTACATATAAAGAGTTAGAAACACACCCACAACAAACTATGTCTCATGAGAGATTATACTATAGAATCTTTTGCAATCAAATTAGTGGATAGATTCAATTGAACATAAATCCAGATTGTGACTTAAATATAAATAAATAAATGGAGATATCCTATCTCCTAGAACTGGAAGGGACCTTGAAAGGTCATCAAGTCCAGCCCCCTGCCTTCACTAACAGGAACAAGTACTGATTTTGCCCTAGATCCCTAAGTGGCCCCCTCAAGAAGTGAACTCACAACCCTGGGTTTAGCAGACCAATGCTCAAACCACTGAGCTATCCCTCCCTCCAATATTACAAATAACTATATTTGAGTTATAGTTAAAACTCAAATATTTACAAGGTATTTTAAGTAGGTAAAAACTAACACCTTATTTATCTTGCAATTCAACACCACAAAGCAAGCTGGTTGCCTGGGTTTTCAGTTCACTTGGGTTTTAAAAACTTGCCATGAACAATGATTTGAACGTAAACAATTTTTGGTAATATTTCCTAAGAATATTTTATTGTTCAGTTTATGTATGCAAGTCATGACTACAGAATAATAAATACAATGTAAAACATGATGCAAGAGGTTCTCACTTAAAGTAGGAGACCAACAGTATGCAAGGGTATCAGAGTAACCAAGCAGAACAGTAACAGAATAATCAGGCTTATTATGAAGTTTAAAGGAAAGTTATTGTGATCTTAGGTGCAGATTCAAAAACATTGGACTAATTTAGAGAAAGGTTTCACAGAGACAAACAGATTTTGCGTGACTGGTATCTCTGCTTCCAAAATCAATTTTTGAGCAACCAGATTTGTTCTGCAATGCCCTGGCAATGGAATCCTGTCAGTCACACAATACTTAATTTCTACTACGTGAAGACTGTCAGCACAACATGGCTTGCAGATCAAATCCATAACTTCGGCAAGGTCAGACAGTTCTAATGTTGGGCCAAGGATTATTACTGTTCTCAGTTCAAAAGAAACCAAACACACATTCACCGGGGACAGATAACCCTATTATTTATGTGCACTGTGGTAGCACCTGCAGGGCCCCAATCATGATTGGGACCTCCTTGTGTGAGGAGTTGTACAAACCCATCGTAAGTGACAGCCACTGCCCTAAAGAGCTTATAGTCTAAATATGGATATTAGAGTTGACCTGAACCACTGTGATAAAGCTTGACCTGAACGAGAACCATTTGGGAAGTTAGAAAAAGTTCCATCAATTTAATATTTTTGTGTGTCTCCACAAATCCTTTTAGTGTCAGCTGTAACCACAATTACCAATGGGCAAAATAGGATAAAAAATAAACTGAACATTATTCCAAATAGACACCAAAACTTTTAAAAGATTTGAAAAAGTTTCATTGGCTTTCCCAACTGCACCCCCATTATTCTTCATTGTCATGTGTGCCCATGGATTTCTAGGTTCCAGCTGAAACGGGTAACAGATGTGCTACCATCTCCTAAGAAAAGGTGGCCTCTTGGCATTTCTGGAACAACCTGGAGGAGGACTTTCTGAAATCTCATGAGAATTCTAACCTACCATTGCAGATGAAAGAGGCAAATACTTCAGATACTCATCCAAAAGCTTGGACGTGAAAAACTGGCTTAATTGGAATCTATAGGAGTGGTGCCACTGACTTCAACGGGGCCAGGATTTCATCCTGAGCATTTTCCCCAACCAAACCTGTGATTCATAGGACGTTTGTTCATTAAGAAATACACTCACACGCACTCTTTGCAATGGGGGTATCATGAGGCAGCATCCTAATTATTTGCTATACTGGCATTGACATTGAGAATATAACTTTTGGTAGGTTAAGACCAGACTTTGTTTACTTGCAGAAAGAAGCACAGAAACAGCAGGAGTCAGGAATGTGATTACTTTGCTCAGATGACATCCAATAAGTAATTTAAGAATCTGGATTCGAATGAGTTGGTCCCTTCTACTACATCAGACATTTCCATTAACCTTTGTGCTTTAAGTGATTTTGGCTGCAAAAACACTCTGGTTTATGATGCTGCATAGCACAATATATTTGAAACATGCTATAACTTTATACCTCTGTGTTGATTTGAGGATGCAAAACAGAGTAACTTTTTCCTTTGAGTCTGCTTATTTTTTGAACATGAAAGTGATGAATTTTCAAAGCAGCACTTGGGGATTTAGCCACGTGATTAACATCAGTGCAAGTCACACAGGTAAATCCTTTCCCAGGATTTTGAAAATGTATCCCAAAAAGTTAAAGTGCCAAAATGATTTGACATACCCTAAACCACCGCATTGAAAAGTGCCAGTGTAATGAAAAGGCATATTAAAGCTTTGAAGTGATATTTTCCCTTACTTTTAAAGAGAGTTTAAAAATAATGAAATCAAGTTCTGGAACATTGTAGGATTCATTGAGTCACATAGTGTGCTGCAGTATTAGTGGGGGAATTAATGCTGATACTTGTCAATATTAAAGTTCTGTTTCAGCAAAGCACTTAAGCACCTGCAAGGCCAACCCCAGATGTGGTACCCCTGGAAGTTGGCACCCAGGACATCCATCCTCCTTTGCCTGCTCTTAAGGGTGTCCCTGAACACCTGCTTAAATCCATGCCTATTCAGGGGAGCGCATAAGCATGAAGTTAACTTTGAGAAGCTGTTGAAATCTCATTGCACATGCTTCAACTGTTTTCTGAATTGGGGCTTAATTCCTGTGCTCCAGAGATATGGGGTGCTTGAAATAGAACGAAAGAAAAGACCAAGGCGGAAAAAAGTGGTTTAGATTGAAAGATCAAGACTCTCTCAAAATATGAAGTGCTTCAGTAACTTTAGATTGCTAAATTCAGGGCAAAGTTATTTACAATTACATTAGGGCCCTCTTTCTGTTTTATAAATAGTACTATTGGGAAGTGAGTTGAGCATCAGTGGAGTTGACATCACACTGAACTAATTTAAATGTGAAGGGGTCTATTGTCTTATAAATGCAGTGGGGAGGAAAGTTTACACAGCTGACTACTATCAATGCTACTGGGAGTTCAGTCATAGATCTCCCCGCATCAACTGGAAAACTTGTGAAATTAATGGAAAATTACAATAAAGGCTGAAATAAAGAATCTTAAGACATAAAAAAAGCATTAGCTTGCACTGGTAAGTCATGAACAGCAAATCATTTGCTCTGAAACAAACCAAAGTGGGTCAGGTATGGTGAAATAGATTACCATGGCTTTAAATAATTACATTTACATATCAGATAAGATGGATACACATAATCTGACCAGGATGGCTTAAATTACTGTACAACACAATATAGACTCTCTTTACCAAACTGACCCCCAATGGACCAAGGGTAACATGTTTTCTCCTTTCTTCCTCTTTTTTGTGTGATTTAATGTGTATTGTCTTGATTTAGTATCACAAACTGAGAGGAGGAAGTTAAACAGAGGATAATGTACAATACAAGATTTTGTAATATGTATGTAATATATACAATCATTTTGAAAAAAAGAAAATACATTAAGAAATCAATGAAAGAATAGCAAAGGTCGCAACAGAACCCAAGTTCAAGAAAAGCAGAAATAAGACAGAGGAGATTAAATGAGTAAATAGACTAGAAATATCTACACCATTGCTGGGTAACAAAAAGTGTAGTTCAACAATACTGCACACTATATTTCATATTACTTGCAACTCTACTATCAATCATTAACATAATAAATGGCCATGATAGAAGGGAGGGATAGCTCAGTGGTTTGAGTATTGGTCTGCTAAAACCCAGAGTTGTGAGCTCAATCCTCGAGGAGGCCCTTTAGGGATCTGGGACAAAAAAAAAAAAAAATCTGTCTGGGGATTGGTCCTGCTTTGAGCAGGGGGTTGGACTAGATGACCTCCTGAGGTCTCTTCCAACCCTGATATTCTATGAAATCTATGACAAGAGTCCCAAGGCTCACTTCTCTTTCAAATACCAGAGGTTCATGAGGTGTCAGTTCTGACGGTCTATATTACCAATTCTCAGTTTGCTCCCTGGCTAGACTTCCACCTTTGGAGAGACAATCATCTGGCCATGAGGTCAGTCCACAGAAACAGGTTCTGATGTTTACTCAGCTGTCTGTTAAAACTAAGGAGAGCTGGTAGGAATATTTCTGGTTTTTACTCCAAGTCTTATATCTAAAATAAAGCTTCTCCTTGTGCATACATTATTCCAAAAGCCTCTCTTTTTAGGGAATTCTACACCAAGGTAATAGAGATGTTGGGGTGCCTGCCCATTGCCAACAGTTATCATTATTACTTAAAAAAATAACTAAGAGGGCCCCAATGCATGTAAAGGATAAATTGTGCTACATAGTCAATAAATGTAAATTCAAAAGGTGATTTTTTCCATATTGTGCCTTCTACTCTGCACTTAAGCACATCAACAGAAATTTCCAAATCTACATCCCAGTCAGCCCCTAGACTGTCCAAACTCACTTCTGAAACTGTAGGGCTTTTATTATTACTTTAGCACGCCCTCATCTCAAACATTGTGAGTCCATATGTGAACCCCCCATGTAGAAATGTAACCTCTGACAGCTCCAAGCCTGGATGTTAACCTCTGCAAAGTGTTCCCTACATGAGATGAACTGGTAGTAATTTTAATCTCAGTAACATCCTCTGACATGCATTTTTTCAAGGCCAGGACTCGTGGACATCTGCTTGTCATTTATATTCTACACTTGCTGAGGATTATCTAAGAGTTCTAGTTTTTTAGTCAACCTTTTGGGGAAGAAATGTAGCTACCCTTCTGACACCTCTCTGAAGTGGAAGATGAGGAAGTTGACTAAGATTTCCCCCCAAAATCATTCTGTAATCCAAAAGAATGGCAATCCATAGTGGGACCTCCTCTTAGAGCACCATTGTTCTTCATTGCCTCCCCTGGAAGTCTGTATTTTCCTCCTCATTGTATTCATCCTGGCCTGGGAAAAATAATTGCCTTACTTTGAGACTCCTAAGACTATATTCTTCTCTGTGTTGAGCAGAGTCCATTCCTTGACTGGGTATACCCAGACAGAAATTGTGGAGACCCCAGCTGGTGATAGGAGGCACATCAGGTTGTTTTAGCTAGTCTGGGAATTCCAGAATTTTGGAGACTCATCTCAGTTAATGCTCAATGGGCTAAGTCTTGATCTCTCTGGTGTTCCAATTAGGCCTGATGCTGAAAACATCTTCCTTCTCCAGTCAGTGCATTACAAGCAGAGATGTCCAATCAAGATCAGGATGTTACTACTGAAAGTTTTACTAGAAACCAGAGCAGAAAAATGGGAATACAGCTAGTTTTTCAGCATGTGGAGTTCAGACTTCATTGGAGGGTCGATCTGTTTTAATTAGCTCTGTACTCCAAGATTTCTGAGTATGGTAGTGAGCATGAGAACTCGCGAGTCCCTAACAATAGGATACGCTATGACAATATGAAACTTGTTTACCTTTTGGGGTGGAATAGGTACAAAAGTTATTGGAGACATCTATATTTTCCCTTTCTCATTTTTTCTTTAAGAAACTTTAAGCAGTTTAAAATCCAGAAGACCAAAACACTTTGCAAAGGACTTCAGAACCACAGATAGACTTCATAACCAATGATGAGATGGGCAGATTGATTAAATGATGGAGTGGTAGATCCATAGTCCAAGATGAATAGATATATCCATCCTCTGTTTGTAACCAAACACATGGATTTTTGATTGAGTTGGCATTGACTGAAGAAATGCCTGTCATGTCCAGAATCAGCTGCATCAATTGCTAAAGACATGTGTTTGCAATTATAAGAATGTCCAAGACCAATTACTAGGTTTTCTTCATGGAATATTGATCATTCCTTGAGAATCAGCAGCACAGAATCCTTTCATCATGTGTAAAGACTTTATAAATGGACTAGAGACATCGCTTAAGGAATCCCCTTGGCAGTGAGGCTTTGGCGATGTGTTTGTTACCAGCTTCAGCTTCCAACCATAAATCACTCTGTCTGTGGTGCTCAATCAAACTTAGCCAGAGTACGTTCCCTTTAAAAACAAATCTACTGACAAGACATCTGACTGAACAGCATATAGACAAAGCAATGTTTGGATGGAAATGAAACCAGCTACACTTTTAGCTGATATTATCAGTTGTTGCATTTTCTCTCTGTTTCTTTTGCTTTCACCGTCCTTTCTGGACTAATGACAGAACTTAACACAAAAGAAAAATGCTTATTTTGAGAGTGGTGTTTAACCTCAGATACAAGCTCTATCTTTTCCTGAGATATTCCAAACTGCAAAACACCAGGTTCAAAAGGGGAGGCTCTGAGCAGTGAACAGCAGTAATGAAAGGAATTTATGAAGCAAGTGTACAGCAGGGCTGGAGCTTGGTTTGCTCTCACTGAGGGTGTCAGGCTCACCCCTGGCAACCTGGGCAGTGTACACCGATTCAGCAGGACTGAATATATTCCTGACAAAAATCTCCTGATTAAACTGCATTTTCCTTCTTTTTTGCTTTCATTCACATGCTGTATTTCCTGCTATTTGGTTTGCCAGACTGGACTGTGTTCAGATCATGGAAACCACTTGGCATGCAATAATTATTTATTATACACAATATATATACCAAGGCAGTCACATTTAGCATTTGTCTTAATTTCATGATTTTTGTTTGATCCACGCCCCCAGTATGATCATTTATTTTACTAACATTTCCTTGATGCGCTAATTTATGTTTATTAATCCTGACCTATCTAAATTGGTCACCAAGAAAGAAATCTTCTCTTGGTATATGTGAGATAGCTATTTTCTACAAGTATTTTCATTAGATAGCACCTGAGCTGGCCAAGCACATGGGGCGGTGAGCTGCATCCCCTGATGGAGTGTAGCAGCATGCCTGCTTCCCCCTCTGCTGCCCCTTCCATGCATGCCAAGGAGTGCCAGAAGGAATGGGGGGTTAATTCGATTCTACATGCATGCTAGTGAGGGCCTGTGTATCAGTGGTACTGTGACAGGCACTAATAGTAGCACCCTGGTCACTGATGTGGCTGCAGCCTGCGGAAGGCTGCAGGCTCAGCTATGACCAACTGAACACTTTCTGTTGGGGGATTATGAGAACCTGGGTGGTAATCACTGGTCTAATGATGTAATTGGGAGGATAGAAGTGGAAAGAACTGGAAGCTAGGGGGAGTTTAGAAGGTGAAACTGGGCTGAGGAGTTAAGGCTGTGGGGAAAGCACCTCTTGCTGTAATCTGGCAGTACACTATTATACTTTGCAAAGAAGAAATAAATACACACACAATGAGCAGGGTAACAACTGGGTGTGTGTTTGTGACCATGAGACCACATGAACTGGCTAGACAGTGAAGTAGTGACCAAGGGGCCCTGTGACACATTGGGGCTTATCCGGGATCATTAACCCTCTCAGTTGAGAGAAGGAGACTTGAGGGGTGACCTGCACGAAGGTAGGAGTACCGGCCACAATGGGTGAGATGTTGTGCTGGCTAGTGGAACAACAAAAGGAGAAGCAGAAAACCCAGCAGGCGGAGAGGCAAACACTTCTAGGTTGGCAGGCAGAGCAGCAACGAACATTACAAGAATTCATCAAGGAGCAGGCCCAGGTACAGCAACAGCTCCTGAAGAGGCTGGTGAGTTCCAGTCAGGGAACTGGAAATCTAACAGTGGGCCTGGGGCTATGTAAGATTGTGGTGGGGCGATTACCCCACACCCAGAGAGACTGGGCTGCGGCAGGCCTAGGCGCCTGCGTAGACGCGCGGCCAATCAGGAGAGGGCTTACTGGGAGCCAATAAGCCGAAGAGGCGCCCTACTGGTTTGAGCCAATTCCCCAAGACGACCAGGAGGAGGCGCCACAGTGGTGAGCTACGACCCTGTCACAAAGATGGTTTCAGGGGATGGCCTCGTTGCCTTTTTACTAACATTTGAGTGGGTGACCATTAGCACTGAATGGGACAAGGGTGCATGGGCACTTTGATTAGCCTCTTATCTGGCCGGTGAGGCTCAGGTGCTCAATATGCCATGAGTGAGCACCAGGCCAAGGATTATGATACACTGAGGGCCATGATTTTACATAGGGTGGACCTGTCAGCAGAGAATACCACCAAAAGTTCAGAGCAACCAGATGGAACAGTGGGATACATCCCAGAGCATTTGCACAGAAGTTGTCTGACTGGGCCACTTGATGGTTATAGCCAGATAGATAGGACATTGAGTCCCTAATGGACTCTGTTATTCTGTAACAGTTTACACATAGCCTCCCCAAGATTACAAGGGTCTAAGTTCGGAGGCATCAGCCAGAATCATTAGAGGCATTGGTAATGTTAACAGGAATATGCGGAGGCAGACTGTTTATGGAAAGAGCTCCTACAACCTAGGGCAGGGGAATGAAGGTTGAAGAATCTCATGCAGTGAAGCTTGGGAAGCGGATGCAAGGGGCAAACAAGGGTTCCCCAGCTGCCCACACACCAGCTTGCTATCAGTGCAGGGGAAAAGAGCACGTGAAAAGAGACTGCCCCTACATGGACTGCGGGTTTTCAGAGTTCTGTGGATGGACAGGTGTAAAATGGGAGTGGGGGGGACTGGGATAAGGACGATCCCTGTCAAAGTTGAAAAAAGAATGACAATGGCATTGTAGATTCAGCGGCAGCATGTTCCCTCATGCAGAGCAACCTGGTTAGGCTGCAGAGGTGACAAGAGGGGGCAAAAGAAACTATGCATACATGGGGAAAAGTGCATTTATCCAGTGGCAGCTATCCCCGTGGCAGTAGAAGGAAAGTTTAGATGGCCGTGAGTAGGGATAGTAAAGTCATTGCCTTACTTGATAATGTTAGGAACAGACTGGCCCTCATTCCCCTTATGTAAAAAGGGTAGACAATGGGGGAAAGGGATCCTAACTGGTGGGTCCACCTAAAAGCTTCACAAGTGTAGAACCTGCAGGGAGTCCTTCAGGTCCAGTGTGTGATGTCCCTAGACATATGGCAACAAGCTCAGAAAAATGCAACATATTGGAGGACTTTTTTGTGGGGGGGGGAAACCCGAGAAGAGGGTGGTGAAGCAGGAAGTACTAGCTCAGGGACATCTAGAGGAGAAGGCGGGCAGAGACTGGGCTGACTCCCAGAAGGAGCAAGCCTGGGGCAAGGCACAGAATGAAGAACAAGCCAAAGAGAGAGAGGGTCCTGACAAGGAAGCCTTGGTGGCTGAACTTACACCACTAGTTCCGAACCAGGGGCAAGGTAAATTGGGGAAGAGAGATCCCAAGACGGTGGCTCAAGAGAGACAATTCATGTGGGTAGATATAGGCCTGAAGCCAAATAAACTGGAGGAAAGGTCTGTGGGATGTGATTGGTGCGATGACCAATGGGCTGAGATGGAGCTCTCGGGAAAAACTCCACCCTCTAAGTGTACCTTTTGTGGGTGGAAGGCAGGAGACCCTCATCGGTGGTCTGAGGGCCATCACCAAAGGGCACAGGAACCCACAGTAAAATCCCAATTCTGTAAAGAGGGTATGGCATGGACAGCAAAGACTACCTCTTCAGGAAGGAAGAAAAGGCTTCAGGTGCAATAAGGTGGGGAAGGTGTGTCACAGGGCACGAACAGTAGCACCCCGGTAGCTGATGTAGCTACAGCATGAGGAAGGCTGCAGGCTCAGCTATGACTAATTGAACACTTTCTGTTGGGGGATAATGAGCACCTGGGTGGTAATCACTGGGCTAATGATGTAATTGGGAAGATATAAGTGAATGGAACAGGAAGCAAGGAGGAGCTCAGAAGGAAAGCTCAGAGGGTGAGACTTGGCTGATGAGTGAAGGCCAGTGGGAAACCCCCTCTTGGTATGAGCCTGCATTATGCGGTTATACTTTGCAAAGAAGGGATAAATACACATGTGGTGAATAGGATAACAACCACATATGCATTTGTGATATGAACTGGCCAGGCAATGAAGAACACTGGATAGCAACTGAGGTGACCTTTGACAGGTACCACCAAGTCCTAATTAAGAAATGAAGTGATTTTTGACAAAGTGTGCTTAAAATGTTGTATTGGGTTTTGTTAGCAGCTATTTAATTCTTACATTTTGTAAACAGATGTAAGAAAATGAATCATTAATAAGAATACAACAACTCCCCTCCTAAGGATGCAGACAGCTCCCAATCCACCTTTTTTGACCTACAACAGAAACAGGGAAGGTAAGACATTGTGACATTTCCAGGTAAAACAAAGCAGAAAAAAACTGGTTGTTTCTTTGTGGTGGGGAGCGGATGTTTCATGCTCTCTATTCACTATAAACAAACAAAAAGAGGCACAAATCTACTTTGTTCCTATGCATGTTGCCTTTAGAATGAAAATATAGAATTTCATTATACAAATATATTTAGATTGTATGATCTTGGGTGGGGGGCCCATCTGTTTTTTGTTCTGTGTTTGTACAGAACCTACCACTATTGGGCCCCGGTCCATGACTAGGGGTCCTAGGCACAAATAATAATAATTTGAAAAACAGAAGATGCAAAGTCTAATTTGATAAGAACAAATCCATGGGACATGCAGTGGTGCTTGTGGGGATGTACTTGTATGAGAGCACAGAATAATGCCTACTTTCACATGCTCTTGGGTGGGGGTGTGGGACCATCTATTTTTGTTCTGTTTGTCTAGAGTACTATTACTACAGAATGGGGTCCCTTTAAGAAGGATGAGTTTAGGCCTATATTTTGTGTCCCCCCCTCCCCCACATACTATTTTCATAAGTGATTTACCTACAGTTTTGCAGTGTTCCCCATGCACATACTGAGGCCTATATGCAGAAGATCTCCTAGAGTATGAAAGCTGCACTCTTGCCACTGCTGGCTCCAATTCAACAAGTAGGCTGCTTTGTAAGATAAATGATTTTTACATCACAAAGAAGGATTTACAAAATTAAAAATGAGAACAAGAAAATTAAGAGGCCTTATCTGTGCAAGGCCTACCAAAACCACACATGCACATGTAGAAACCTTCTCACATTCACTTCCACAGCTGCAGAGGAGACCTTGTCAAAAAAACAGATTTAATTCTTTGCGTATGGATTTGGTATCTGGGTAGAATAATGGATCTGATAGGCTTGAGAGTTTAAACATATTGCCCTTCCTTTTCTCATCTGCCGTAGCCATCCAATTTATTTCACTGCAATCTGGATAACAGCTTGCTATTTAAGTGAAGGTCACCAGAAGCCCTATGCTCCCCTTTTGCTATACAGCAGAAGGGACCGCAATGCACAGAAGAGGATTGCTTGGAGGAGTACAGCTACATAATGATGATTCTCCCCTGCCCCTACCTGCTGCATGGGAGCTGAGCATCATGTGGATGAGAGAGTGGCTACAGGAGATGGTGGTTGGAACCAGGATCATCCAGTCAAAATGGCGGGTTTCTTTGTAAGGCAATCTCAGTCACAGGGTACTATCATTCAGAGTCGTGACTTGCTTTCAATTGCTTTCACGTATTTTGAGGGTTTGGACACATACCTGTCTGGGGATTTAGCCAATAATAGAATAACATCTGTGTTAGCTAAGCTGCCATTCCAGCTGGTGGGAAGATGAGGGAGTGACAGTGTAGCAGCTATGTGGAACTTCACCCCATATTATAACCTGAACTCTAAAAGGTCTAGGTCATTTCTGTGTATTCCTGTGGCTATCATAGATGAAAAAAATCCTGGCCTGGTTCCTAGACCCACTGGACCCAACGGGATGATGCAGCAGACTTGCAGCTCTTCAAAAGCTGCACTGCTGTGGAGGTCTGTGGTCTTATTCTGAGAAGCTTTTTAATATGGTCCCATGATGCTTGTTTACTCCTTACTTATTTGTATTATTGATGGGTCAACAACAACTGCTGTTTGTTTTATTGGACTAAAGATAACACTGTCACCAAATTATTCATGCTCATCGAGGAAAAATTCATCTCCTTACAAGGCTGTTCTGTTCTTGCTTTTCAAAACACTCAAGTGTATTCTGTTTAATGTATTCATGACTGTTTTTTATTCTGTTCTGCTTTCATTGTGTACCACACTTTCTTTAAGCCTTTTGGGAGAGCAGAGAACTTCTCAACTTGTTTTCACATTTCACTTGCTTGCTGTCTCCATTGCAGAACCAAGATAGACTTAGGTTGAACTTTTGTGTGTGTGGCTTTTCTCAGTTATTGTGAGACACCTCCTACACACAGAGACACACACACTCTCTCTCTCACTCTTACACTTGTTATGTATTGCAAAAACACAAATTTCATTATGCAATATCATGCTCCTGAAGCCAAGGTTTTTACACTATACGAACCTAGCTCTGGGAAAGGGCTACATACTGGAAATGTATTCTGAACTCTTTTTAGAGATCCTTGTTTATCAGTTATCAAAGTAGTTTTTTTCTGTGTTTGGGGGATTTTGGTGTATTTCTAATAATTGATACTGTTTATGATTCTTGCATCCAGAATTCTTATCCTATTTAGTGTCTAGCCAGGTAGTAATGCCTACTTCAACTTTTGGAATTTCAATATCTAAATATACCTAACTATTCCCACTAACTCTTAAGTATTCATTTAGCTAGCAGTTTAGGAAATGCTAGTTCATATAGCCCTTGATCTACTGACATCAGTAGGAGTTATTCACAAAGCAAAAATGGTATGTACCCTTTGTGTGAAATCCTTTCAGTTACTAAACTGAAAGTCATCTTGAATATTCAGATCAGCTATTACCTCCTAAAAGTTTTATGAGGAGTTGTTCTCATGAGGTTTTGCTGCCTCAGAAACAGACCTAGAAAACTGATCCTTTGTTAGGGCCTTGAACCAGAAATACAAGAGATGACATCAGATCTGGGCATTTACATCTGAATCTTCCCAAAATATAAAGGGTTCAATCTCTGAGGCTTTGGTTTTGATCCATCACAAAGACTGTTGCTGGAACCAGCACCCGTTTTCAGATTGTAAACCCTTCAGAACAGGGACCATCTATTAATCTAGTTGTGTACAGTGCCTAGCACGATGGGGCCTAATTCTTGGCTGGCCTTTAAGCAATACCATAACAGACATAATTAACAACCTTTAGACACCATCTTGTTTCTAGAGATTGTTGATCATGTCTTTTTTTTTTTTTTTTTTTTTTTAAAGTACAAATATGACTACTACCATAAAATGGTCAAGGATTTTGCTGATGACACATAGTTCTCACCAGGACTTTCTATCTAGTGACATCCATATTTCTTCCTCGGTGGCAGACAGTGCTATGTGTTATTGCTATGTGCTATCTCAGGGCACAGCCAGTGACAAGAACGCTATGCAATTTGATTGATATTAACCCTTTTTGAATTATTAGAGTTTGGTTTAAAAAAAAAAAAAATAAAAATCTCCAGACTCACTTTTAAAGTTTTAGTGTAAATAACTTTTTGGAGTTCTTCTAGTCCAGCAAATTTTTCATGTAAACTGTTTCCTTTTCTAAGACAATGTGAATAATGATAGTTACCTACCCATTTGTACAGTGCTTTGAGATCTTCAGACAAAAGGCACAGAATAAATGCCCAGTATCATTATTTATTAATCATCAGCAGCTCAAGCAGATCCAACAAAGTGTTCATCGTTATTGGAAAGTGTTGGCATGAAATATCAGGCAAGGAGTGTACATGACATGCAATTAGAACCAACAGATAAACTATGAAACATAAAACATACTTCTATTAGAAAAAAGTCTGGCTGGTAACGGGTACAAGGTAGACAGTGCTATGTCCACATAAGTACTTAGATGCCTAACGGCATCTTTAGGGACCTAAATCCACCAATGACATTCTCAAACCTCCTGCTCAGCTGCTGCCTACAGTTCTCAAGGCATCTAGGTTTCTACTGGTGGGTACATGTAAAACTGCTTAAGGACTGCCACTGCCCCACAGCTAATGAGCTGCTCACAGCCTTAAGTCATGCCAATGCCCTGGTGGGGCTCATACTAGGTGACTGCCTGCCTATCTCCCTAGCAGGTCCCAATCACAGTGGCAAGCTATTGGATTGGACCTGGCACAAAAGACAGCCAGGGATGAGCAGGTTGGGAATTTGGCAGGCTTGGATGGGCATGAGTGGGGATGTTCCCAGAATACACAGTAGCCTAGTGGTTAATAACCCACCTGGCATGTGGGAGACATAGATTCAAACCTCTTCTCTGCCTAATTTGGAGCAGGGATTGTACCCAGGTTTCTTACATTGCAGGTGAGTACCCTAACCAGTGATATTTTGGGGTGGTTCTCTCAGTGTCTCCAGTTGAGGGTGCTCCATTTAGTATAAATAAATATTTCCTGGAACAGGGCCTGTAATCTGACTCTCTCACATCCCAGGTGGGTACCCTGGCCACTAGGCTATACAGTCTTTTTCTCTCTGACCTGATTAATATTTATAAAGTGGAACTGCTCCAATGGGAGAGAGCCCCATCCCAGGTTATCATATAGCCTGGGGGGTAGATTCAACCCCCTTCTCTGTCAGAGATTTGAACCCAGGTCTCTGACAACCCAGCTGAGTGCCCCAACCACCAGTCTACAGGCTATAATTGAACACACATATATACCTACACGTACGTGTACAAGTCCTGGCTTAGGCATCTAATTTCAGACGAAAGTTCCAAGCTGAGAATCCTGAGCGGAAATGAGTGTCTCCCTCTGGCCTGTCAGGTGCCTAAGGCTCAGATCAATGGGGGATAGGAACCTATGGCCCCACCCCTGCCCCTTTCCTATGCATTTTTACTCCTGGCTACCTTAGGCAGCTCCCTATTCTACTTGCTGGCTTCTGAGGATTCCTTCCTTAGGCATCTAACGCTTCCCATTCATTAGGTGTCCAGGCTGTCCATATAAGTTGGGACTGAGGATTCCACAGAGGGCAGGGCATCCAGGAGGCAGGCATTGCAATGCCCAAGCCCCTTTATAGATCTAGCCCCTGGTGCCTAAATAAAAATAGGCTGTTTGGAGTCTGAAGAATAAGCAGAAGGGATATATAAACACCGGTATTGTGATTGTTTTTCCTAGTTGACGATAGTGTCAGAGCAGATTGTTTCAAAGGAGAAAGAAAAGTAGCAGGTTTATGTCAGAGAGAAAGTGGCAGAAATAAAGATGAGTCTACCAAAAGTGTAGGGAAAATAAGCTGAAAATGCACAAGATGCTAATATGCACTATGTCCTGTTATGGTCCCAGGCAACCTGGGTGGTAAACCAATGTAGAATACCTAAGGACCGGATTGCTTCAGGATGCCTAAATCTGCACAGAATCTGTAACAATATGTAGACTGGTTCAGTTATCAATCTATGTTAGAAGGTTGCACTCAGCTCTCCTGGAAATGCCTGCTTGAAGGATCATCGGTGGCAGGGCCAGCAGAAGAATGCTTGATCTGGGGGTGTTCTATGAAAAGCTAGTTCTCCTTCATGCCAGTGACATTTCCAATGAAAATTAGGGAAGACACTGAAAAGGGCTCTACTAAAGCCACATAAAATATTAGGCTCTGCTGCATTGCAGAGGGTACGCAGAACTCCATGAAACATGCTTGTCATTATTATGGGCTAAAGCAGGGATCGGCAACCTTTAGCCCACAGCCCACCAGGGTAAGCACCCTAGCGGGCCGTGCCAGTTTGTTTACTTGCCGCATCCCCAGGTTCGGCTGATTGCGGCTCCCACTGGCCGCAGTTTGCCATCCCAGGCCAATGAGGGCTGCGGGCGGAGGGATGCCCGGGCCGAGGGATGTGCTGGCTGCCGCTTCCTGCCACCCCCATTGGCCTGGAGTGGCAAACTGCGGCCAGTGGGAGCCGCGATCAGCCGAACCTGGGGACGCGGCAGGTAAACAAACCGGCACAGCCCGCTAGGGTGCTTACCCTGGCGGGCCGCGGGCCAAAGGTTGCCGATCCCTGGGCTAAAGGTTCACCAAGGCCAGTATCAGGCACACATTAGGATCAGCCCAAGTTACTTTAGATGTAAAAAAAACAAGTACTCAGTGGTAAGGTTGTCAAAAGAAAGAAAATCCTGTGTATGAATTTAGCTCTGTGCATCCACTGTTGCCAAAGTTGCTTTAGATAGTTGTGGACCACAACATGTCATTAACCTTGATGGTAGTTTATGCATTAGCATGAAAAGCCTGATAAAGTCGCAGTACAGGCATACCCACATACAAGCTGCTGGAAGAGTAGCACTCAACGACATCCATTTAAAGATGGCCAAAGGAGTCCAAAAATCATGCCTACAATGTGAAGAGTGAACACAGTCAGACAGACATGAGGTGCCACAAGCATACCATCTCAGTCAGCTAAGAGGAAAACAGCTATATCACAGCGCAGCACACAGCTACCTGGCCCACTAGGGGTGCAAATGTAATGCAAAAGTACTTATTTTATGTGGATTAATACAACTACCTCATAGACTTTAGGGCCCAAAGGACCATTGTGATAATCTAGTCTGACCTCCGGCACCTTGCAGGCTACAGAACCTCACCCACCCACTCCTGTAATAGACTCTAAACTCTGGCTGAGTTACTGAAGTCCTCAAATCATGATTTAAAGATTTCAAGTTACAGAGAATTCACCATATACTTTAGTTTAAACCTGCAAGTGACCAAGGATCCATGTTGCAGAGCAGGGATTGGTAACCTTTGGTACGTGGCCTGCCAGGGTAAGCATGCTGGCAGGCCGCGCTGGTTTGTTTACCTGCCGCATCCACTGGTTCGGCCGATCACGGCTCCCACTGGCCGTGGTTCGCCACTCCAGGCCAATGGGGGCGGTGGGAAGCGGTAGCCAGCACATCCCTTGGTCTGTGCCGCTTCCCACAGGCCCCATTGGCTTGGGACGGTGAACCATGGCCAGTGGGGAGCCGCGATCGGCTGAACTTGCAGACGCGGCAGGTAAACAAATTGACCCAGCCCACCAAGCGGCTTACCCTGGCGGGCCACATGCCAAAGGTTGCTGATCCCTGTTGCAGAGGAAGGTGCAAAAAAAACAACAACAACAAAAAAAGCCACCCCAAAACCCCCAGGGTCTCTGCCAATTTGACCGGGGAAAATTCCTTCCTGACCCTAAATATGGTGATCAGTTGGACCCTCAGCATGTGGGCAAGACCCCGCCCGCCCCCCCAGCCAAACATTGGGAAAGAATTCTCTGTAGTAACTCAGAGCCCTCCCCATCCAGTGTCCCATCACCGGCTGTTGGGGATATTTGCTACTAGCACTTGCAGAGTGGCTACATGCCATTGTAGGCAGTCTCATCATACCATCCTCTCCATAAACTTACTAAGATCAGTCTTGAAGCCAGTTAGGTTTTCTGCCTCCACTGCTCCCTTTAGATGGTTTGAAACCATCATCTAATTTCAAATCTAAACTTGTTGAGGGTCAGTTTATACCTGAGTGCCAAATGCCCACTTTTGCTGCCTAGGCACATATATTGTCTCCTAGATCTGTCTTAGTGCTTCCTCCAGATCACCCTTCTCTGACTGCATTGCAATGTTGTTGGTTTTTGTTTTGTTTTTGGTTATGTAGCATGCAGGCACATGTATGCACATTCTGTATGCCTTCCCCAGGAACATTAATACAGTGCCGCCTTAATTATGCAGGTACTAAAAGTGCATTTTTAAGGTGCTACAAGTACACTTTATGGTTCTTCCTGCGGGCATTATTGTATGCCACTTCTGTGGAAGAATCTGGCCACCTACGTGGCATGAGAAGGTATTGAAGAAATGAATTATCCAGAATGGACTATAAGAAAGACTGTAGGCCAGATGCTTTTTAGACTTTAAGGACAGAAAAGTACTTGTAGTGCACTTAAAAAAAAATAGAGCCCATATCTTGATTGGGACCTCTGGAAGTTACAGTAATATTAGTATTAAATAACCAGATAGCAGCAGCCTTCCCCATGCATATGTTCATCATGGGGAAGCACAATTTGGGAAACAGTGGACTGGCCTTCCACTACCTTCTATCCTAGGTAGTCATGTACACCTGTGCAGCATGGTTGTAAAATGCTCCCTTTCTGATTGGTATGTGTATCTACTTTGCCCAGGTATGACTATGAAAGGAGCAAGGAAATGAATAATCATGGCCTGAAAGATGAAGGCAGGTGTGGATAGACATGGCAACAAGCAATGGCATAAACACATGTTACAGTGCAACATATTGTTATTCACACTACCCCCTGGAGACATCCCCAAGTGCAGTCACACAAACACCGCTCAAATGTGTATGTGCAAACATGGACTAACTGTATTTATGAAGTGCCAGACATATTTCCAGTCAATCATTGAGAGCGTGGCTTTACTCAACAACTAGCCCATTTGACAGTAACTTCAGATGAGTGTATACATACACATACTAGTCACATTGGTTTGTAACAATTTTGTTGAGTGGAATATAAATAGTTCATTATTTGAACCTCATAACAAGCCAACTCGTATGTTATGACACATCTCGAGTGGGATAGTACTTGTACATTCATACAGTGGTACACTTTCTCTACTTCCTAAAGCCAGCTTTCAGTAGCACTGCTGGTTGAACTAGCACATGAGTGCAGTCAATCACACCAAGAGGGTTGGGGAATTATGCATACTGATAGAGTTTAGCTTTGACAAAGTTATGCTCCTTGTACAATGTGGGAAATCTAATTAAATGCTCAGTGTGGATTAGCTTAATTTTATTACATTGGTAAAAGCAGCTTGGTACTAGGGACTGACACATGCCTTGCCTATCTCTAGCAACCTACATCAAGAATTCCTGTAACTGGTACAGTGATACGTGTCTTCTCTTGCCTGTAGAAGGTCTTGCTATCTGCCTAGATTTTGTCTGCAGGCTGAGTGCAAGCAGATCACAAAGAGCTATTAAGATTCATCTTCCAATCCTGAAATAGTCAATACACTAAGTATCTGTCATCTCCAAAAACCTAAAATGTCTTTTGTAAATTCTCACAATGAATGTGATACTGCAGCTGTACCATGTCGCTTTGCACAGGGGGGCACAAGGATATAAACTATTTCCCATCCCCACTACAAGAATCAAGAAAGCACGAGTCTTAACATACTGGGATACCTAGAAGTAGAATCCTTATAATGGTAAAGCACATTTATACCTTCCCTTTCTCCACCTAGTCTCCATGAGACCTAAAGATAGGGGGCCACAAATAAGCAGTGATACTAGCAGTGAGCAACCTCATTACAAAAAAAAAAAAAAAAAAAATCTTAGTTAAAAGAAATTTGCAGAATGCCTCCTTGTTGTTTATCATATCATGTTTTCTGTTTCTCAACAGGAATTAACAACAGTTTCCTTTCCACAATGCTGATGGTTTCTCACTTACTTAGAAATATACACCAACCCTTATAAGAACAGAAAATACAGCACCATTACAAAATCTATTTGACTGACAACTGCAGGAGAAAGCCCTATGATATGGAACTATAGAATTAGAGTAGCAGGAGCTCACATCATGTAATGAAGATGAAGGAAAGCACAGGTCTGCTACTTAGCAGGAAAGGCGAGCTAATAACAGATGACACCAAGAAGGCTGAGATGTTTAATGTATATTTTGCTTCAGTCTTCACTAAAAAGGTTAATTGTGACCACATGGTTAATACTATATTAACAAGGGGAAAAGAATATGTTAATGAATATTTAAATAAGTTAGATGTATTCAAGTTGTCAGGACCTGATTAAATTCACCATAGGGTACTTAAGAAACTAGCTTTGTAAACACCTAGAGGATAGCAGTGATAAGCAATAACCAACATGGATTTCTCAGGAATAAATCATCAAACCAACCTAATTTCCTTCTTTGCCTCATGGGTAGTAGTTATCAATGTTTCACTGTCCAATTAGGAGGAGGTATCTTGTGGAGTTCTGCAGGAGTCTGTCCTGCATCAGGTACTATTCAATATTTTCATTAATGATTTGGATAATTGAGAGTATGCATATAAAATTTGCAGATGACACCAAGTTGGGAGAGGATGAAAGTACTTTGAAGGACAGAATTAGAATTCAAAATGACCTTGACAAATTGGATCAACAAGGTAGAATTCAATAAAGGCAAGTGCCTTTTTTCTTAAGAAGGAAAAAAATTAAAGGTACAGCTACAAAATAGGGACTAATTGGCTACATGGTAATACTGCTGAAAAGGATCTGGGGATCTCAGTGGATCGCAAATTGAATACGAGTCCAAAATGAGATGCAGTTGCTAAAAAAGGCTAATAACCTGGGGTGTATTAACAAGAGTGTCATATGTAAGACACAGGTGGTAATTGTCCTGTTCTACTCGACCCTGGTGAGGCATCACCTGGAATACTGTGTCCAGATCATCACACTTCAGGAATGGACAAATTGGAGAGAGTCCAGAAGAGAACAATAATTATCAAAGGTTTAGAAAACCTGACCTATGAGGAAAGGTTAAAAAAACTGGACACGTTTACTCTTGAGAAAAGAAGACTAAATGGAGACCTGTAAACAGTCTTCAAATATGACAAAAATTTTGCCAACGCAACTCGCAGTTTGAACGTGGCTTTGTCAGCAGGAGCACTCTCCTGCCAACAAAGCTAACGCTGCTCGCAGGGCTGGAAGTACCGACAAAAATGCCGACAAAGTACAGAAAAAGAGCATTTACACACGCTGACTTTTAGTGACAAGGTTGTGTCAACACAGCCTTGTCGCTAAAAGCTGTGTGGTGTAGACAAGCCCTGAGTGAATTCTGAATCCCCTCACTTTCTACACTACGTTTTACTTGGAATGATCTGGTCCTTAATTATGAGTTTAATTAATTTATTCCATTTTGAGGTACATAAGGGTTTCTTTGAAGGCAGGAATAAGTAACAAATTGTTCATAGTTCAAGAAAAGGGACCCACCAGTTCTGAACCTCATGTTGTGACAGCACATGAATGCAGTGCTATCATGATAACCTCCTCTTCTATTTTTCTGTCCTTGTTACACCTTGGTCTGTTTTATGTAACTGATGTGGAATTTATAATATTTATGCATAAAAACATATAATACCTTCCACAGGATATGAAACATTACCTCAGATGGACTTTCTTAGTGTGGTTAATTACCTCTAAGGCCTAGATCTCAAACAAAGATACATGTATGATATTTACCTTGCTCCCCTCCCCCATTATGGAGTTTATGCCAGTGAAACAGGAAAAATAATGTGTTGGACTAGAGAGGGAAACCATGATGGATAAGTAGGCTCTCAGCAAATCAATGTTAGAAGTGGAGTAACCCCTGCCACACTGAGCAGCCCGCTTATGCACTGGAAGTGATATACAAATGGTCTGCTAACATGTTATTTTATTTATTATTACTAGTAATAATTTCAATGTATATGCATGGTGATACATGTATTGCAAGCGGAGGTAACTTGCATGGAGGGACTTCAGAACACCAGCAGGTAGAGTCCAGCATTGGGAGACAGTTTAGTTCACCCATGAGGTGAGCAGTCATTCTCCTTACGCAGTTACAAACTCAGGGCATGTAACACTCCTGACTTCAAACTGAAGGAGATAATAGTCAAACCATTAGGTATAAACTTTACTATCTCAGTTGCCAACCCCAGTGCAATACAAGATGCAAACAGTGTCCACTCACAAGTACTGAGTCAGAAAACAACTGGGATAGGTCCATGGTTGCCATTGTGGCCATAAAATCTTTGAAAAGACTGAGAAACTATCATCCACGAGGATACTGAATTAAAATAAGAAGTCCAGGTAAGGATTAGATTAGGGAAAAATGTGGTGGCACTATTTCAAGCTCCACCCACAAATAAGAGCTTGTCTACATGGGGAGTTATTCTGGAATAGCTGTTCCTGATCATCTACACCTGAAAATTAATCTGGAATAAGGTACGGTATGTATTTAAAGCAGATTAACTATTCTTAATTCTATGTGGAGACACTTTTCTGTGTTAGTTTAATCCACTTCCAAAATGGACTACAATAATTCAGAATAAGACACTCATTCTGGAATAAGGGTGTCCACACAGAGACTTAATCAGGAATAGTTAATCTGCTTTAAAATTCACACCCTACCTTATTTCAGATTACATTTTCATGTGGGATGGAGATTAAAGATAATGTAGGCATGGCCCAACACCTAAAGAAATACTTTGCCTCAGTTTTTAATAGGGATAATGAGGATTGTAGGGGTACTGGCAGGGTGGCTAATGGAAATGCAGATATAGAAATAGTAATGACCACATCAGAGGAAGTCAAACACACACAGTTTAATGGGACTAAATCAGGGGGCCTGGATAATCTTCAGCCAAGAATATTAAAGGAACTAATATATGAAATTGCAAGACCAATAGCAAGGATTTTTAATGAATCTGTAAACTCAGGGGTCATACCCTATGACTGGAGAATTGCTAAAATAGCTCCTATTTTAAAGAAAGGGGGGAAAAGTGACCCGGGAAACTACAGGCCTGTTAGTTTGACCTCAATTGTATGCAAGGCCTTGGAAAAAATTTTGAAAGAGAAAGTTAAAGGCTTGGAGGTAAATGGTAATTGGGATAAAATACAACATGGTTTTACAAAAGGTAGATCATGACAGACCAACCTGATCTCCTTCTTTGAGAAGATAACTGATTTTGTAGACAAAGGAAATGGATCTGTATTCACTAGGGAATTGGTGAAGAGTTTCTCAAGGCTTCCCAGGGAAGGGAATCCACTTGGGAATGGTGGCAGCGGACCAGATCTAAGCTGGTAGTTAAGCTTAGAAGTCTTCATGCAGGCCCCCACATTTGTACCCTAAAGTTCAGAGTGGGGAAGCAGCCTTGACAGGAGTAATAGAAATGGGATGAAATTTAATAGTGCAAAGTGCAAGATCATGCACTTAAAGACTAAAGACAAGAATTTTTGCTATAAGTTGGGGATGTATCAGTTGGAAGTGACAGAGGACGAGAAAGACCCGGGTATATTGGTGATCACAGGATGACTATTAGCTGCCAATGTGATGTGGCTGTGAAAAAGGCTAATACATCCTAGGATGCATCAGGTAAGGTATTTCCAATGGAGATAGGGAAGTGTTAGTACTGATATACAAGGAACTGGGGAAACCTCATCTGGAATACTGTGTGCAATTCTGGTGTCCCATGTTTAAGAATGATGAATTCAAAGTGGAAGAGGTGCAGAGAAGGGCTGCTAGGATAATTAGAGGAATGGAAAAAGTACTTTATGAGAGAAGACTCCAACAGCTTGGCTTGTTTAGCCTAACCAAAAGAAGGTTGAGGAGAGAGATGATTGCTCTCTATAAATACATCTGAGGGATAAATACCAGGGAGGGAGAAGTGTTATTTAAGCTAAGTACCAATGTGGACACAAGAATAATGGATATAAACTGGCCATCAACAAGTTTAGGCTTGAAATTAGATGAAGATTTCTAACCATCAGAGGAGTGAACTTCTGAAACAGCCTTCCAAGGGGAGAAGTGGGGCACAAAACCTAACTGGCTTTGAGACAGATTCTGATAAGTTTATGGAGGGGATGGTCTGATGAGACTGCCTACAATGGCATGTCTCTGATTAGCAAGTGCTAGCAGCAAGTAACTACAAAGGCTGGTGATGGGACACTAGATGGGGAGGGCTTTGAGTTACTACAGAGAATTCTTTCCCAGGTGTTTCACTGGTATGTCTTGCCCACATGCTCAGGGTCTAACTGGGGTCAGGAAGGAATTTTCCCCTAGGTCAGATTGGCAGCATGGGGCACGGGTCACTTGCAAGTTTAAACTAATGTAAATGGTGGAATCTCTGTAACTTGAAGTCTTTAAACCATGATTTGAGGACTTCAGTAACTCACCCAGAGGTTATAGTATCAGGGGGTAGCCATGTTAGTCTGTATCTACAAAAACAACAAGGTGCCACCAGACTCCTTGTTGTTTTTTTCAGAGGTTATAGGTCTATTACAGGAGTGGGAGGGTGAGGTTCTGTGGCCTGCAAGGTGCAGGAGGTCAGGCTAGATGATCATGATGGTCCCTTCTGGCCATACAGTCTATGAGTGAGATACTGATCTGGTGGCAATTCCCATGGCACTGGGTTTTAAAATGCATGAGATCCTTAATGCTCATGCAGGTTAGGCATAATGTGAGATTTGAAAGTCTTCTCTGAAAGATATGTACACACAGTAAACTGCACAGAACAGTTTATCTACCTTGAAAATAGGAAGGATTGAGACAATACTAGTAGAACACAAGCCTCTGGTTATAGTGACTCATTAGTAGGTGGATTAAACGAAACCTGATGCCCACATCACCATGGTGTTCCTCAGTATGTGCTATACTTTTTTTTTTACAGTGTTATTTTCTGATATTTATTTTGTGCTGTTGCACAAGTTGTTATGATAGGTAAAATTTGAGCCAAGATATCAGAAAAGATTCTGTTGTCCTTCATCCCAGGTTTGGTGCAGACAGGGGACTGATCCCAATAGATGCTTAACCGCTCTTTGGATTAGGACATGAATAGATTTAGCCCCTTGGAACTTGAAAATATACATGCACATCTTCCCAAGTGTCAATTTGGCTGGCAGTCTGGGGAATGCCAGTATTTAAATGGTTAAACACAGATGCTATAGTCCACAGAAGGGGGGAAAAAAATCAACAGCTATCAACTCCACACTCTGTTCTATTTGCATATCCTTTCTATGGTACAGTGCAGCTCAACCTTGTCTGACTAACCTGTTGTGCTGGGTATGATTTACGGGTAGGTACTAAGATGGATGCCCTGTGTCAGGCCTTGGGGTCAGCCTGCAGCAATTCGGGATAGGACCTTTTGTCCTACCTTTGACTGTGCTCATCAAGTGTCCAAGAGTCCTGAGGCAGTCCTTAACTAATGACACAGACTGTAACACCCAGCTCTGTGCTCAAACTCACAAGATTGACAGATTCATCTGTTGCAGTCAGGAAACATCAGGTCCAATTACTGGGAACTTCTGAGCGACAAGCACTGTCACTCCTCACTTATATGGGAGGGAAAAGAAGCAATTGTTCTATATCATTAAAAAGAACAAATACAATTTTCTCCAGGCTAGTTTACCCTATACAGAGAGAAAGATTAATACAAATATATTTTTCTTTCTACTCCCCTTTAAACCATTTTGAATCAGATTGTTTTGCCCTTAGCTTAGCACACAATAGCAATTATGCTGTAAATAGGTTGATATTAATATCACAAAATTTGATTAGTTATTTTGTCCATTTCACCCTACACAGACACATTCAAGGTAATACACCCACACATTCATACAAACAAAATAATAATATCCTGCTCCTTTTCACCACGCTGCTGTGATCCTAGTTGGATTTAGGTGGTACAGTCCATACCGTCTCTCACTCTATCTATTCTATCAAGGTATTTATAATACAGGAGTCTCCTCCCAGGCCTGATATTCCTCCTTTTAGGGTTTGTTTAAATGAACACTTACTTTGTGGCAAGCTGAAGTACGAATCTACCCTTGCATTAGCTTGCCGCATGCTAAGTGTGCATGTGGACCCTGCTGCATAGTGCGCTTTTGAACTACCCTGCTTTGAAACGAGAATAGATGAAAGGGCACAAGGCTTCAGCAGATTTACTCTGGATGTATACCTGCGTAACTCAGAATGGGATTGGGCCATTATTCTTTCCCCACTGAGTGTGTTTCTCTTTCCCTACAGGAAGAAAATCTAAAAAGACAAAGAAATCATTGGATTTTCAGTTCATGGCTGGGACTGGTGTGTCCAACAGTCAAGAGAGTAAAGGATTCCTGCACTAAACCAAAAGAGAATTCAAACTCTAATCCACTGAGCTGCCGTTAACATTTTTCTCCTTCACCTTTTTACTTTCGGGAAAGAAAAAGCCCTTTCTTTTTCACTTGACTACTCTGTTTCAAAGACTGGCTTGTAATCCTGGAAAATAGTTTGGTTTCAGGTCTGAATTTTATTGAGATGGCAGTGATTGGGTATGAAGGATAACACCAGAGATCTGAAAGGTGCTTGGAGTGAGGCTTACTCATTATGCTGATGGTAGAGACAGGCATCTCCCACTACACAGAGAAACTACATTTCAAACTGCTTTGCATATTAACAACACTTTGCTTTGAGAGCCTCAGCTGAAAGGCCCTATGCACGTGACAAACTTTATCTATGAAAGGATGAATTCATTAATTATCCCCATTTCACAGATGGGGAAACTAAGGCAACAGGGTTTTGCCCAAGGTCACCCATCAGACACTTGGAAAGTCAGAAATCCTGACTTCCAGGTTTGTGTCTTAACCCCTCCCTAAGACTCTTCTCTTTTGGTAAATGTATGGATATCAACATGTGAATGGCCAGTCCCCAATAAAAGGATGCACACTGTCAAGTCTCCCTTAACAGTGACAACAAGAAGTCTGGTGGCACCTTAAAGACTAACAGATTTATTTGGGCATAAGCTTTCGTGAGTAAAAACCTCACTTCTTCGGATGCATAGAGTGAAAGTTAAGGTGCCACCAGACTTCTTGTTGTTTTTGTAGATACAGACTAACACGGCTACCCCCTGATCCTTAACAGTGAGTTACACTGTGGTCACCTGAGAGTGTTATACATGAATAAACTCATTATAGTTGTTTCCGAGCCCTGGACTGGCTGTGTGTTCATTTCCGTTCTGACACAACAGCTGCCCTTGTGGAAATCTATCCTTACCATGCATAGAGGAAAAGTGGTTAATGCAAAAACATCAACCTAGCGTCTCAGTCATGTAAGGTTTGCTAGTTAATGCGATAGGCAGAATTCTGACACAAGATTGCCAACGGGTTCTTATCATGAGAAGAATTTATTCAGAAAGTCTCTCACTATTCCTCTTTCATGGCCCACTACTGCCTGTATGTCTTTGTTGCCTAGCAACATGCTTCATCTTTGCTGTGCAAGCAAATAATCTTTCATGTATATTCTCTCTGGTGTTTTTATTATTACAAACTCAAAAAATGCCTGTTTCTCATATGCATGTTTAATTTCTCCCTCTTTGAGTTTCCAGACAGCCCAGTAACATTTAGATTGCTGTATTCTGAGCTTTCATACCTCATCTACCTCAATGTCTGGCACGCTAGCAAAATATAGAGAGCCTAGAAAGGGAACAAGTGCTTTGCCAAATAATGCATTGCCTCCTTTAATTTTATTTTAACTTTAATTGACCACTTCTGACCATTAACTTGTGCCTCAAAGCATAGTTTTGATACATTGCTGGCACTTACATACTACTTCCCAGTATCACTTAGCTACTTGTGAAAGAAAGAACGAATGAACGAAACAGCCAGCTGTAACCATAGGATCAAAGTCATACTTACAAGAGGAAGAAGGGAAAGATTATGATGAATGTTAGCTGGCAAAGGGGTCGTTCCTAAATAACTGTAAACATTGTAAATATTGATCTTACAGAAACAGTGTTTTGGACTTTTAAATTCTCACTAAGGATATTACTGAACAGGTGTGTTTGCAAAGTTCAGTAGTTCATAGTATGTCTAATTCTCTTTCAAGGTGGAAGGGAAAAATTTTTAATAAGGGATCATCCACTGCTACTTTGCTTTTGACTCAGTACTTTTACAAGGGGCCTACATCTTCCTAACAGTATAGAATTTTTTTTCTCAATTGCCTTTTTTCCTTCAGTGCACAGCAGCAATGATATGTGCAAGTATTGTAGCTGTAGAAACATTGATCTTCTTTAAGATATTAGACCATCTGCTCCAGCTGCCTTGACCAATCATCTACCCATCCACAGACAGCGTGAAAGCTGATACAAATGTGCATAACATACGGGATCCCAGTCATCAACATAATTTTAATATTTGGTCCATTTTATCCTAATGTGAAAGCGTCTGCTTCTGCAGACATCTGGCAGCTGGGCTGGAATACAATTCTTGGTGATGTTTTCCCACTGGGATTGACACCCATATTTGGTTTATCAGCGCAGACCTCAGAGTTATACATAAAAAGAACGAGGAATACTTGTGCCACCTTAGGACTAACACATTTATTTGAGCATAAGCTTTCATGGGCTAAAACCCACTTCATCGGATGCATGCAGTGGAAAATACAGTAGGAAGATATATATACACAGAGGTTATGAAAAAATGGGTTTTGCCATACTAACTATAACAAGAGTAATCAGTTAAGGTGGGCTATTATCAGCTGAAATCTTGGAAACATTCATGATCTGCTTGCTGCCTACCAGCAGCCAGGACAATGCAGGAGGCTCAAGGTGCCTGCAGCAGTGTTAATTGGTACTGAGGACAGTTGTTTAAGCGGTGCAAATTAAATCTGTAGGAGAGGACCACTTTGTAGACAGATGCTTGATGTTTGCCTCCCCGCCCAAGAGAAATAATCGGATACTACGCTGAAGATAATTAACAGCTTCACTTTGAGTTTTATGGAAAACAAATTAATCTTGTGAAATTATTACAAAAGCACACACTTTAATATTTGTAATGAAGATCGAGTGAAGAACATGGGACATTTATCTAGTTAATTTGATAGAATTAGCTGCCAGATTGTAATGAATAAATATGTATACAAACACTGAGCTCCCTGGGTAGTGTGAATTTATTATTACTACTACTATTCTACAATGGCATGCATGTGATTGGCAGGGATTTCCAGCCTTTTTGGGCAGTTTATCTGACTAGCTTGGCAATGCCAGCTAGTGCCCACCCACATTTCTTTCAGCAGTGAGAGCTCTAATCTCCATTGGTGTTTGGAGCAAGCCACACTGCTCTGTAGATTAAAGCACATGCATCTGATAGTAAGGCCAATAGTTGCAGTGCAATATGATTCAACAGAGGCTCATCATGAAGAAAAGCGTGGGGCGATCAAATGTACAGCTGAGACAACCAGTCACATACTCTCAAATATCAGTATAGCTACACATACAAATGGCTGGAAGCCACATACTAAATCAACTATAATAGTGTCATCTCAGGACCCTACAAGCTGAAGAGTGGTGCCTGTCTTCCACATTACAGCACCTTTTACAAACTAGCTTTCCCAAGTTTCAGAGTAGCAGCTGTGTTAGTCTGTATCCACAAAAAAAACAGGCATACTTGTGGCACCTTAGAGCCTAACAAATTTATTTGAGCATAAGCTTTCGTGGGCTACATCCGAAGAAGTGGGCTGTAGCCCACGAAAGCTTATGCTCTAAGAAATTTGTTAGTCTCTTAGCTTTCCCAATACTCTTAGTGATCAGCACAAAGCATCGCATTAGTGGTACTTATGCCATTATAAAAATACTTACAAAAATGTATTTAGGCAGAAACGGTCCCTTTCTCAAAGAGCTATTTACACTGATGTCATACAAGACAATTTGGCTCTCAACAAAGTAGACATGAACCCTTTAAAGCATGGTAAGGTGCTTGAATGTGCAGCACTATGGCAATGTACATTACACAACAGTGTGTGATAACCCTGATTAACTTCTAATTACCACCATGAATTTATTATAGCATTTGCAAAAATCCTGCCTTTATTTGGCTGTACTGCTTTGGGGCTGGGAATAGTGCCATTGGGTGGTGGGTCCCAGAACAATATGCTAATATATCACAAGATAACTCAGGGTTTCCTGGGGAACAGGGGTGGAACATGCAGTAGGATGCACTTTACCGCTGCTCTGGTAAGGATAATCATGAACCCTGGACTAATACACAGTAACATACATGTTGGGGGTCTGATCATATCCCCTGACCAATGAACGCCACCTTATGGATGTTGTGTGGTACTAAGGAAGTCCCCGCCCCATAGTACATTCAACTGCTAAATTAAAATCCTGCCTTGTGCTGCATAAGACTCAGTGCACACCCTTCATTCCACCCCTTCCAAGCACTCACACGCACAAATCAGGAACTGACCCTATGCTGGACCCATACTAGGAATTAAGTAAACTGAAACATGAAAAATGTGTCTGATGATTTGTCTGTGAATTTCATTTCTACTGTCAGGATTTTTAAAATCTTTTCTATTTTTTCACATTTAAAAAGGGAGGCAAATGTGTCAAACTTTTTACCTCTATCAGGCCAAATTCTTCCTTCCACAAAACCAACAACCTGGGTGCCAGGTATTGTGTTGGTTCTCACAGAAGGCAAAACTTATGTTAAACTCCCACCCAGCAGCCACTCACTTCTGCAGCATCTGAATGGCTAAATCTCTAGAACGGCCTTTTTGCCAGATTTTGGTACTGTCCTGCTGCTGCTCTCCTTTAGGAAAATGCAGAGGTTGTCTAGCTGCCAGCGCAACTAAGGCCCCTCTTTAGACCTTATCTGGCCAAATCTTAATGTATAAAGTTTTATAGCTGATTTATTTCCAAAGGCCAAGTAAGAGAAAGATCAAACAAAACAAAAAGAAAGACAGAGGTACAGAATCTGGGTTATTTCAAGGAAACAAAAACCCAGCTGGCTCCTTGTTTATTTTTGATTTGCTTTTTCACAGTTTGCATTTCCAGGTCTGCAGGCTGCTCAGCCAACTGCACAGCACTAAAGCATCATGAACTTCTCCCATGTATAATTAATTACTCCGGCTAATAAAAACTGAAGTTCTGAGGAACGCCCAACAGATTGGTAATGGATACAGTGTTTTTCATCTATGCCACAGGTTCATAGCTAGCCCAGGTGAGTAGTGATAAAAAAATAATTACCATCTGGCAGGTTTTCAGTAGCCTGTATGGAATGAGTTTCAGTTCAGTTCTTAGCAGGACTGGGTTCCACCTCAGAAAAAAAAACCATCACCACCACCACCACCATCGGCAGTGAGTAAAGCTGGTCTCATATTTAAGACACTGAAGAGGGACCCAAGAAATGAGAGTTAATTTCCTGGCTCTACCACAAACTCCATGTGGGACTTCGGACATGTCTTAATTTCTCCATACCTCAGTTCCCCATCTATAAAAACAGGGATAATTCTTCCATGCTTTCATCCTTTGCATGTCTTGTCTCTTCGGACTGAGACATAACTGAGTATGTATAGCTTCTAGGCGGTTGGGGTCTCCAGATGCCACTACAATACAAATAATTATTAATAATAAATAGTTTCAGGATGCCCAAGAATGAATGGAATGGGAATTAAACCATCCACCAACCCCTCCAGATGATCTCTCCAAATCAGTATTGAGGCATATTTGTTAGGTGGGGAGATGTCAATGTAAGGAATCTTACACTGCTGCTGCCAATGACAAAGTTCAAAAGAAATAAAGGACTTCCATTTATAAAGAATTGCAGTCTCCAGTACTGTCAACCTGGGACCTTTCACTTGCACTGCAGTCACTTAAGAAAGAAAATGTATTTATCCTCACAGCACTTCTGTGAGGTAGGGAAGTGTTCTACCTGACTTTCAGATAGGTAACTGTGTCACAAAGAGACTAAAAGACTTTCCCAAAGTCACACAGAAAATATGTGGTGGATCAGGGACTTAAACCCTGGTTTCCCAAGTCCTAACCATTGAACCATCCTTCCTCAATGATTATGAGCTAAGCAGTGGTTATTGGAGTGTAATGTAAATTTTTACATAGTGTGCACTCAAACACTTAGTGCATATAAACTTCTGGATCTAGTGCTGGTCCATCAAAATCACTGCGTCTCATTGACTCTAATAGTGCAGGATCAGGACCCTTATGAGATATATTTTAAATAAACTAAAAATAAAACAATCATATGCTTCTGCAAGTCCTGGCTTTGGCTGGGGTAGACCATGAAAATGTCATGAAGCAGAGTGCTTTAGTAATTTTGGTGGTGACCTGATTGAATGCAGACAATCCTAGAAGTCTTGAAAGAAAATCTGTTATCTCAGAGAGCAACTTCCATCCCCAAGAGAGTCATTTCAGATCTGAACTCAACCACCATAGATGTGTAACTCTTGGTCATGCTGCTTTTTATATTACTGCATTTGTCAGGCTTATGGCTGGGAATTCCAATACTTATCGCAAATATTCCTTTCCAGCCTTGAATAGGGACTCAAGGATCGGATCCTCAGAGCTGATGAAGTCTCTCTCTTTCTTTCACATAGTATCATACACAAAATCCATTTCAAGTAGGCATGACTGAGCTGATCATAAAATTTTCAAATGATAAAGTTTGCTTGGGATGGTCAGGGAGACAGTCTTTGCAGCCTAATTATTTGCAAATAAAAAGGAGGAAAACCGGAACCAGATCTCACTGTAAATTGACAATGGATTCTTGCTGTATCCCTGTTACTGTGATTTTTTATCAACTACAAGCCTGGATTCTGTAACACCAGGCAGTGTTTAGAGCAAAACCTTTCCGCAGTGTTTCACACATCTTGGTTTAACTTACTTTCCAGTCTAGTTGTCTTGTCATTACCAGATACTGCAGCCTGTCAATATAAGTGCTAGAAGGCCTTACAATCCAAGATTTATGCCAACAGTGTTATGGGTACAATGATTCAAATTGCCTCAGGAGCTGTGTTGTTGGTGATCAATATGAAAAGATGTGTCATCTTTTGTGAGTGAACTCATCTGGGAAAGGCACATCAGAAAAAGGTCAGTTGTGTGTTGTTATAAAGCCCTATAGCTATTTATTCTCACCCGCTCCTACCAGTCCCGTATCTTTGTGCATTGTTTCGGTGCACATTTTGGGTGTTGAACAAAGTGTTGGCAGCTACAGCAGGCCACTCCTTGCAGATAAGGTAATATATGCAAATTATGCAAAGGAACAACAGCTTACACGTTATGAGGTGCTCAGATACTATGGTAATGGGGAACATAAAAACCTTGATTAGACTTATGATGAAAGAAGTGCCTTAGAATTTGAACTTGCTGCACAGCTAAGCCAATGGCTCTCAAGCCTGATTTGTATACCCCAACTACTCAACTCTCAGCCTATTTCTGGACCAAGTCCTGTAGACCTTACTCAGGTAAAGCTCCTAATGAAACCAGCAGTGTAGAATATGGTCCTGTAGTAGTTTTATGTTGTGTCCCCATTTTGCAAATGAGCAGATATGGGCACAGAGAGGTTACACAACTTGCACATGGCCAAACAAAACAGGCATTTAGATATTGTGGTAGTGATGGAAGGGGCATGTAAACACCTCGATAGAGACAAGGGGACCATGTAAACACCTCGATAGAGACAATGGCAAATCTCCAGGATTTCACCCAATAAGTTTGTGTCTCCCTTTTTATGGGTCCTGTGCTTTAACCATAAGTCTGTCCCTCCTTCCACTGGTGTTGAAGTAATAAGTTAGAGAAGAAACAAAATAATCCAGAAGTGAAAAATGATAAAACTACAATTGTTTATCTTACAGAAATCTCAGGAAGGATGATCTCAGATCATGTAAAATTTGCTGAGTAAGGGGGCCTCGTCCTTCAAATAGTTTCTCCAAGCCTATTATTCAATGGAAATACACACAGTATTAGGTGTGTGCATCAGAGTAACTCTCACCAAGACTGGGCCATTAGCTAATGAAACTGAACAGTTATTAAATGAATGCCTGTACAATCCCTATAATTATAATTATGACCGCATTACCTGGCCTTGTCTGTTCTAGGCCCTGAACATTAATACAGGGATTCTAATTAAGAGTTAAGTGAACAAAATGGCTCAGAACTGATAAGCAATACAATTCCTGGAAAAGGACTGGTGCACCCCATATGAATATCTGAACAAAAAGACCCCTTCACTCTATCTGTTTAACTTAATCAAATTATCTCTCTTTTTTAAGATCCTTGTCAGAGGAGCCAATTTGAAATAATTAATTTTGGACTGACTTCAAGACAATAGATAATGTAAGTATATAGTCATCTGCACATGAACAGAAAGAAGAGGGGCTCAAAATAGTGAAGAAGAGGAAAACGGGCTATTGGGTAAAAGTTAATAAGGACAATAGGAAAGGGTTACAGAACCGAGGACAATAGAAACAGGGGCGGCTCCAGGCACTAGCGCAGCAAGCGTGTGCTTGGGGTGACAAGCTGCGGGAGGTGGCCTGCCGGTCACTGTGAGGGCAGCAGTCAGGCTGCCTTCAGCAGTATGCCTGTGGAAGGTCCGCTAGTCCCGCAGCTTTGGCGGTAATTTGGCAGCGGGGACGCTGAAGGCCCCGCACCAGCAGACCTCCCGCAGGCATGCCGCCAAATCTGTGTGACCAGCGGACCTGCCCGCAGGCATGCTGCTGAAAGCCGCCTGACTGCCATGATTGAGGTGGCAAAAACCATAGAGCCGACCCTGAATAGAAATAGAAGTAAACAAAGGAAAACCAGGAAATGCTTAATAAAAAAGGCTATATGGTCCAATGAAGGATCGGGATCTTAGCTTCAAACTTATATTGTGTAGTATGTAGGTGGACTGCTCCACATGCCACACAACATAGGATCGGAGACCTTGGTTGTAGTTTGTTTGGGGCACAGACTTTGTTTTCTTGTGTGTACATAGCCTATTGCATAATAGGTAAATAATAATAATAAATCTAAGATAGAATAAGAATCTGCAAAATACCAAAGATGGAGCAGTTCCTGTTTACAATTGATGGAAGGTCTCCTATGCATTTTCAAACAGCAAAGTGAAGCGTTCAGCAAAATTTTTTTATTATAATCCAGACTTTGTCTCTGTTTTAAATACTTCGAAACAAACAAAAACAGACGATACTCTAAGGAAAAAGCATTGAGCAGATATGCTCTAAAAGTACATCTTTTCCAGCTCTAAATGATCTTATTCTATTATTAGATGAAAAATAAGCTTTTCTTTACATTTGACAACAGATAAACCATCTAATCGGTATTGCTTCTGAGTTTATTTGCAGTTTTCTATTCAATATTTACTCCCTTTTTAAAATTGGTTTAGTTCTGCTGGCAGGTTTATGTGTATTTGTTACACTGTATGCTATCGGGCTGGTAGTTGAATAACTCCCTCCCGGGGATGGTGATTGACACAAATCAAGAGGCAGAAGGGAAGGTCAGCCTGCAGCAGAAACCATAGACACAAAAAACCTCCATGGTGGGAAGCGACAGAGCTGCCCAGAAGAAGGAGAACTTACACAAATGGACTTCCCTGTTGCACAACAACAATGCCTGTTCGGGAGATATTTATAGTTCTCTGAGAGAAAGAGGGATCTTGTGCTTTCTAAGATTTTGTGAACTCATGGTGCATTCTAAGGCATAAATTATATGGGGAAGCCCTGGACTAGGAAGGAATGGGAACAGTGAGCACTGCTGATAGGTTGTCAAGTCTTTCTTTGCCCTAGGCAGCCCAGTTGACCCCTCAAATGGAGATTTGATACTGAATAGGCATAAATGAACTGCCCTCTGCAGATACGGTAAGGACCAACTTTGCATCCCTTCTGGACTTCATAAATCAACACATAGGAGTCTAAAGTAATGAAGAATTACATCTTCTTTAACATGAGCAGTTCAATGGCTAATTATTTTCTAACTCTGTTATCATAACTGTCACATTCCACAATAATTTCAACACTTTAAACTTATCTCAAAGGATCTCAAAAACTTAATACACGATTTAAGCCTCACAACAATTATGAATTCAATTTTCTCCTCTGAGGAGCAGAGAGGTTAAAGGCAAAATTCTCAGAAGTGGCCACAGATTTCAGGTGTCTCTATTTTTCAGTGCCTGGGAGTAAGCATGAATATGTTCAGGTCAATAGGAGGACATTTTGGACATAACTATGAGGGGTTGAAACTGAGGCTTAGAATGGGACCTTGACATTAACATTAACTATGGAACCACTACTAAGTAACTCAATAAGATACAGGGTCAGATTGTGCCTTGTTCTTCTACAGGTTGATGGAGAGAATGCTAGAGCTTTCCTTTTGTGGTCTGCATAATGGCCAGGTATACTTGCCGTCCCTGCACCCAGGGGTGCTCTTGGACTGCTCTCTCTGCACTCTCCTTGGGACTACACATTGCTCAGAGTGGGGTCAATGTGCATGGGAGAATATGCTGCACCCAATAAATGGTGTAGCAATGGGAATGATCCCTCTATGCATGGGGAAGACATTGGGAGGCAAAAAATCTCCCAGTACTATCCCGAGGGTGAAGTGGCTTCCCAATGTGAGGCTGTGCCTTAAAGATGCAATTGAGCCCATAGTTTATCAATGCTGATGAAGTACTTCAAGATCATGCAAGATGCCACAGTTGTGCCAGGCCACAGCACAGAGCCACAAATCGCAAAATGTTTTTCCAGGTTTGCAGACGAGTGAAGCACAGAGACGAGGTTCCAGTGCTGGCTGGCTGTAAGACTAGTGAATGTCCCACTTCCCATCAGCCAGTGAGGGAACAGCAGCACTTTATCCTCCTTCTGCCCCAGCACTCACATAAGGTCTCAAACAGAACTACTTACATTGGTGCCAACTCCTGCTGCTGCTCAGGGGGCTAGGCCAGGCAGTCACAACTCTCATGATACTGCAAGTGCCTCATGCCTGAGGAGGAAACTGCTTTCTCTTGAGTGGTACCGTGTGGTATGTAGGAAGGACACCCTTCTCCTCAGCTGTAGCTCTCTGGAGAGCAACTAGGAAGAGGAGCTAGCTGTGACATATCCAGGATACGAACTAGACTAACATGTAGCTGTGTCACCCCTGCCCTCTTACCTGGGGTTTCCTTTATAGTGCTTTGTTGCTGTAACATCCAGCCTGGACTGCTCACAAACAACCTCCAGCATGCAAGTCACTCCCAGCTCTGTGTGTGTTTGTGTGTGTTTGTGTGTGTGTGGGTGCTCTAAAGCCAGCCAGCCACAACTTGGGTCTTACCAGCCATGGTTATACTGCATGGTGACCCCCAAAACACTCCCAGTCTTAGATTTTACTCCAGAAATGTATATCCTGTCCTGCCCAGCTCTATCCTGGTCAAGAGCAGTTCATATAAAGCCTGTATTTCTTTAAGCTGGGAATGGGCGAGAGGGGCTGGATCACTTGATGATGTGCTTTTCATTCCCTCTCAAGCACCTGGCATTGGCCACTGTTACAAGACAGGATACTGGGCAGATGGACCATTGGTCTGACCCAATATGGTGGTTCTTATGTAATAAAAATAATATGAACGCACCTTGTTACCCCAAATGGAGTTTCACAGACTTTTCAATTTAAACACACTGGTTTAGATAAAACAAGTAACAACTACAAAAGGGATAGGTTCTAAGTGAGTACAAGTAATGAGGTATAGAAATCAGAAATGGTTACAAGACAAATAAAGATGAAATGCAACTGGTGCCTAATTTAACAAGCTATATTAAATTCAAACCAAAGTTTTTCTCAGCACATCCTCTCAGAAGTGTTACTGACCAAATTTCTTAGGCCAAGATCCCTTCTCCAGTTCAATAGCTGCTTCCTTTGTCCCTTCTAGTGCACTGAATTGATGGACAGAGAGAGAGGGAGGAGGAGTGACTTGGAGTGTTTGTCCCTCTTTTTTTATAGTGTCAGTCTCCCTCTTGGAAAACATTTCCAGCTAAGATTCTGGAGACAAAAAGTCTATGGAGAAGGATGTTCCCTTCTGCTTTTCATCACCCGTTTGATGTTGCTTTGTCTACTCTTCCTGCTTGATGACCCTGTTTACTGCTTAAATGCAAATAAAGCAGAGCACACATTCCTTTGTTTGAGAAAGACCTATTAATATAACCATACAGTGGAGTCATATAACTTCACATGCAACGTTGCCACACATATTTTATCAGGACAATATTGACCAGCAAATTATGAGTTTACAAACGATATCTTACAAGGCATACTTTGTACAAAGATTATTACAACCGTTTTTAGGCCGGGGACACGGGTACATTCTGTCACTAGTATATTCTGTCATTAGTATAAATAGCCTTGTTTCAGAGCTCCAATAAGCATCCATGCTGATTCTACTACATCTATCAGTGGTTCTTCAGGTTCACTTACTATCGGTGAGGTCCTGGAAGGTAGTGCTGGGGAAGAGTAAACAGGGAGCAATTCCTCTAAAGTTAATAGAGATAGATCAGTCAGATCAGAATTGGTCCAATATTTCTACAACTGACAATGCTCCTATCCGCAGCTCAGGTTGCTTATTAGATGCATTTACACACACAGATCTAATCTTTCAGCTATCACTGTAGGTCCTACAAGGTTACGTCAATTAAATAAAATTCTCTTTATGGTAAATGACAGGCTTCTCTCTGCTCACATGATGATAATGAAAACATGAGGCAATATAATCAAACTGCAGGAAGATATCTCCACAAAAAGTGACCTGCTCTACCCAATCTGTCATTCCAGACAAACAAACAGACCCAGAAACTGTTTTCATGACTAATGTAATTACTCTGTAGGATCTGTTGTTTGGGTAATGTAATGGTCCTTTCACCTGTATTAAAAATAAATTACCGGTACTCTTCGTCCGCATTCTGCCAAGTCAATAATGACAATGTATTATCAATTCTCTTATCATGCAATGAAACAAAACTGTTTGGAATTAGAGACCACATTAGAAACATAGTGCATTAAAAACAAGCATGAGAAGATTCTCTTTCAGTATTTCCTTTCATCTTCTCCTTACCATCCCAATCACCTTCTGTTTATGGACAAAATGCGAACTGGAACACTATGAATGGCAATAATAGAGTTGAAGTCTCATGTGTGGCCATCAAAATTTAATTTGGAATGCTGCTGATTTCTTTGAGTTTGTTTTGTAAGGGTACAAAGTCCCAATTGAACACATGCCTCCTCTGAGTGAGCCAGGCCAAGTACAATAGCCTTAATCAGCCAGATGCATACTATTCAAAGGGATATTTTCCCTGCACAGGCAGGTGGGGATCTGATTGGCATTCAGCCTTTGCAGCACCTCACAGTGGGAGAGAGGTCTTCTGCAGTCATTACTCTGCTATGGTGTCTGTTACTGACAGCACTTTCTACTGGCTCTGGTAGAGAATCAAAATGTCTCTCTCTGTAGCATCATTCACTTCTCCCTTTGCTGCACATGGTTTCTGTTCTTCATCCAATGCACATGTGCAGCCAACACAAAGCAATCACACAGAGGATTGCTAAAAGTTAGTGGCCTCTTCTAGGGTTACCAGACAGCAAGTGTGAAAAATCGGGCTAGGAGGTGGGGGGGTAATAGGAGCCTATATAAGAAAAAGACCCCAAAATTGGGACTGTCCCTATAAAATCGGGACATCTGGTCACCCTAGGCCCTCTTCTGAATATGCAATAGATGTTCAGAGTGTTGGTTTTGCTTTGTTGCCATGGAATAGGGGAGGGAAGTGGCTCAGTGAAACACTGGCTTGATCAGCATTTTGCTCATGAAAGGCTTGTGATCTATTAGTCCACAGATGGTCAACTTCTGACAGGCAAATAGAACTGATATTTAGTCACATGAGTGATTTTGATAGCAGAGAGTTAAAACTAATGAGACACTGCTGCTCAAATAAAGTGCACCTGCGCTTAGCTTGAGATAATGACTGAGTATCTTCCAATCCAAGGTGCACCACAGCATTGAGCTCATGTGTAAGGGAGTTTAATGTTACCCACCACATTTTTAGCGTTTAACCCGTTCAGGTATGGCAGTTGTGATTTCTCATGGCTGAGGTGCCCCAAACACCAGCTGAGCGCATCCTGGAGATCCAGCTTTCCGGCATTAGGAGGCAAATATTTTGGATGTTTTGTTGTTGAGTACAGTTATGTAAGAAAATAATAATTTTACATTTGTAAGTTGCACTTCCATGATAAAGAGATTGCAGTACAATACTTGTATGAGGAGAATTTAAAAATACTATTTCTCTTGTTTCTTTTTTACAGTGTAAATATTTGTAATAAAAAATAATATAAAGTGAGCACAGTACACTTTGTATTCTGGGCTATAATTGAAATATATTTGAAAATGTAGAAAATCTCCAAAATTTATAATAAATGTAAATTGGTGTTCTATTATTAACAGTACAATTATAACTCTGAATAATCATGACTTTTTTTAAGCAGTTAATTTATTTTGCATTAATCACATGCATTAACTGCAATTCATTGACAGCCCTAGAAAATACCAAATATCACAAGATTTGTGATAACATTCTGAGAGTTGGCAACACTGCAGATATGTGGATCTGATGAAGAACACAGATTGGTTATGGCCCTTGTGCATGGTGGTGCATGGGTTTGGGATGAAGAATGGGTGATGCCAATGGATCTGCTTTTACATGCATCTCCCAACCATTATCCTCTGCGTAGGTGCCACTGGAGCTACAGTAGGGAGGATTCTTTTCCTCACTAGCCCTACAAAGACCTGAATAAACAATGCAATAACCTGGGCTATGTGTTTGCGGAAGGATTTGCTTCTAGGGTGTAAGATCACAGATAAGAACTCAATGAGTAGCAGACCATATTTTATAAGGAAGCCAACACGCCAATTAAATATTTGAGAAGAGGATATTTTCATATTCAAGAATCATGCTCTGTCTTCCTTCTTGTGGGGTTCTAGTGGCTTCTGACCTCATCTTTATTCTTTCATTTATCCCTACTTATTTATTTATATTTTTTGGGGCATTCACATGTTTTATTAGGTAGATCTCATTTACATACACATTTTGCTTAACAAATTCACATTCTTTGTTGACCACCAGTCTTTTAGCTGTTCTGTCTGCAGGAATATTTTCAGAACATTACAATCATCATCATCATGTGCCTCGGATAAGCAGAGCTATGAAAACTTCACTCAACCTTTTGGAATTGTGCTGCTGATGACATGAAACATGAAGCTTTAAACACTAAGGTCCAGGTTCTCAACTGGTGTAAATCAATCAATGTAGCTCTAATGAAGTCCCCGGGGCTATGCTGATTTATGCTACCTGACTATCTGGTCCTAAAATCCTAAATATGAATTCTTTTATAATCTTCCAGAATAACATAAAACTACCACATTGTACAAGCCTTCAGAAGCCTTGAAAAATTATCCATGTTTCCATTACATCTTGCAGAATCAGGACCTCAGAGCTTTCGTAAAGACAGTGCATTAAAACTGAATAAGACTGGCAAAGCAAATCATAGCACAAAGGGGTAAAGCATCAAAGACCATCACTAGAGAGTATGATTCCGGTGGAGCACTTAGCAGGGGCTCGGAGGGAGAGGCTCTGTTGAAGAAAGGAAAGAGAAAGAGGAAAGGATAGTGGTGCCTGGGACAGATAGCAACTGCACGCAATATTTTTTGGGGCCTTACTTTATTAAGGGTATGAATGGTTTAAGTATCACTGCGGACTAGGGATTGTATGTAACTTCAGGGGGCAGGGGGGGGTGCCATACCTCTGGCAGGAACTAAGAATAGTGAGAGGTGGTACAGGTGAATCACTCAGGTTGTAAACACCTCCAACAGGAGGCTTGTACATAGAAGCCTCCTGGGGAGGCTTGTACATAGAAGTTTCAAACTGGATTTTTGCAGAGACCAACAGACAAAAAGGGTATTTAGCATAAAAAGGCTATGTTTAAACTGACTCCTGGTCACCCTTTTGATTCAGCAAATGGACAGAAACTCTGGAGCATGGGGCCTGGGTCACTTGCAGGTTTAAACTAGTGTAAATGGTGGATTCTCTGTAACTTGAAGAATTTAAATCAGGATTTGAGGACTTCAATAACTCAGCCAGAGGTTAGGGGTCTATTACAGGAGTCAGTGGTGAGGTTCTGTGGTCTGCAATGTGCAGGAGGTCAGACTAGATTATCATGTCTCTAAGGTGCCACAAGTACTCCTGTTTTTTTTTAGATTATCATGATGGTCCCTTCTGATCTTAAGGTCTATGAATCTATGACCTCTGTCCAAGGTGCCCCAACCCTTGCAGAAGGGCCCCGTTAGACTGGTGGGTGACATCTGATAAGCTTTCAACATGTATATAGGAACTTTAATTGAATTTTTTAAACGTTTTCTCTATAATGTGTTATCTTTAAGAATAAAGGGGCTTGCTTAAAAAGAGCTGTGTGTTGACTTGTAACTTCTGGCCAGACACTGGTCATACCTTTTGAGAGAGAGCAAAATACTGGTGCTGGCTGTTAGGCAAACTGGCTTGCTCTGATATCACAACATAAGACTGAGAGCAGTGCAGCCTTAATACCCAGTCAGGAGAGAGATGTGAGTCTCTGCCCAAGCAGGACCGTCCTTAGGATTTATGGGGTCCTATGCAGTATTATTAAACTGATGCCCCTATGCCCGACAGCAGCCCAGGCTCACGTGTGTATTTTAGATAAGGGTGGTCTTTTGACGGATTTATTTAAAAAACTATATGTCTGAAGATCCAAGCATTTAAAGCTAAAGATGAATACTCGGATTGCGTATCTAAAACTCTATCCAAGGATTTTTTAGAGATGTGATTTTATAATCTTTACCAACATACTAATGAAATATTTTTAAAGCAAATTTTAAACTAAAGTCCTGTAGCCATGTTCTGAGTAAATATTACAGTAATGCACAACTGTTTTTGTCAGTAAATTCAGAAACTGACAGTATATACCTGGGGGTTGGCAAATGCCTGTTAAATGGCTTCAATACCACTTGAATGTCTCTTTAACAGTTTCAATGTTGTGCTAATAGGTCTGGCAGGCTTTTTCACTTTTAAGTACTAGATTCCCCTCTGGAGGAAGACTCACCAGGCTGCAGCAGCCAGCTGTGGTGGGAGCCTGTAAGAAGGGTCAGAACAGGGATAGGAAGAGGCAGGAAGGTGGACACTAAGACCCCGGGGTGCCCCAAATTTTTGGGTGCCGTACACAGCTGTGTATGCCTAAGGACAGTCCTGTGCTCAAGAGAGAGAAACTTAAGTGTGTGGTCCCTTGAGGACACTTAGGGGGAATACAGGTGCAGTTACCTTGTGACAGTGCCCACATTCTCTCCCACTTACTTTTGTGCAAGTTTCCTCCTGCAAGGCCACCTGGACAGTGATGTCTGAGTGTGTCAGGGAATGAGAGCAGAGGCAGTGAGAAGCAGTGAGATTTTAGAGGGTCAGACAGCTATAAGCCATCTGGCCATCAACCCATCATCAGTTTCTTCCTGCCTATCCTGATTAATTGTACCCAACCCTATGAAGAGGGCAGTAGGGGTGAAGGGGAAGGATGCTCAGCCACAGAGCCCATGCTCTTGGCCCCCTTGGAAGAAAAAAGGACTTGCCCCTCTAATTCTGTAACTCCACACCCAGATAAGAGAAAGTGTTTTACTAATGATGACTGATCCAGGCCATGGGAGAAGGCAGAAAGTGATTTGCTTCTATACCACCCCCTGCTTTGGGCCTCGGGAGAAGAAAAATTCCCTGCTGCAAACCCTTCCTTCCCCACATTGCTGTGTGAAGGAGAGAGAATCATTGTTTAGAATACTTGGGACAGCCTAGTTTGTGAGAGGACTAGGTTTAGGAGGTGGGACAATAGAGAAGCCTGCAATGCAGAAATTGGGAGCTGCTGGGGAGGACAGTGTTTTGAAGTGCAAGTCCCTCCATTGCAAAATGTCAGGTCAACGACAGTCTACTAAGGCCTTGGCTACACTTGGGGATTCACAGCGCTGCCGCGGCAGCGCTGTGAAGCGCGAGTGTAGTCGCGCCTCCAGCTTGCAGCGCTGCGAGCGAGCGTGCAGTGCTGCAGGCGCTGATTACACTGGTGCTTTACAGCGCTGCACTTGCTGCGCTCGGGGGAGTGTGTTTTCACACCCCTGAGCGCAACAAGTTGCAGCGCTGTACAGCGCCAGTGTAGCCAAGGCCTAATACAGTCAATCACCAACAAACATATAGGTCAAATTTTGAAACATGGCCTCCCCCTACAAAATGGAATGGCTACTTGTTTGCATGCATAAAACTGCATTTGTCAGGCACAGCAGATGCAGATAAGCTCAGTATTAGAAGCTATTGTTGAAAGACACTGGAGTTTGGGGGTGGGGGAACCAAAACAAATAAAAACTACAGACTTTGTAGACTGTTCATAGAACTCCTGTAAGTTCATCCAAATAAGAATATTGAGAAAAATCTTTAACATTTAATAGAGTTCTGAGTACATTTTAAGCATTACAAATTATACTGGCTTAGAAACTGTTGTGACATTATAGTCATGTTCCATTTTTATTTTAGTTTGTACTGGCACTCGTTTGTTAGTTCTGAGTTCTGTAAGCAATCACTGAGACATGAGAAGGAATGAAATAATGCATGCCTCAGTGCATTATTAGACATGAGATTGAAAAGTAAGTGATGTCACAATATGCATGATTACAGAGCACACAGTATGAAGATGTAGGCTTGCAATTTATAATTGGTTAAAAATAAACTTATTACAATGAAATAAAAGCTTTTAAAACAATTATTTCCCTCTGACACACTTTACTGCACTTAGGGTTGCCACCTCTGGAGGTATAAAAAAAGCAGGATATCCAGGATGATTCTGAGCCCATACATTTGTACTGAGCATCCTCACTGACTTTCCAGGATAGCTATCTAAAAAAATATATATATATATATCCTGGGAAAACCTGGCCAGGTGGCAACCATTATTGCAGTGCTGCCAACTCTTGCGATTTTGTCATAAGTCTTGTGATACAAATATTCCTCTTAAAGCCCCAGTTCATGGAGTCAAGTGGTTACATGAAAATCTCAGCTTTCATTTAAAAAACAAGTCCTCAAGGGAGTGGAGAAAAGCTTAAACATGTGACCCAAATGTATCCTAAAGGTTCGAAAACAGAGTGTCAAAAGAAAAAAAAGAAAAAAAAAAAGAACCAAAAATGTATAATCTCTAAAAATCAAGTTTTTAAGCCAATTTCACAGGACCTGACTCTCAATTTCTGAATGCTTGCTGTTGGCAATAGGGTTACTGGGAACACAGAAGGAAAATCAATTCCCTGCATAGCCACAATATACAGTAAGTGCTACAGTATACACAGAGGACTACTATAAGGTTTATATTAGAAGGAGGCCTGAACCAAAACCGTATTTCCTATAATTTGGGAACTCTGGGAATGCTTGAACCTAGTTCCAATCTTTGTGCTGGTCAGCATCTCTATAGTCGGCTAAACCAAAACCCCATATCCAAACATCCTTGGACTTTGAAGAAGTTTGCAGTTTTGTTCTGCATCTATATTTTAACATCAGAACTTAGTTAAATAAATACCAAATATACACAAAAACCTAAACCCCAATCTAAAAACCAAATGAAAAAAAAAAAACAGATCTACAAAATACTTTTTATGATACAGCTTTAGCCCTTTGTTTCTGTTGTGCAGTCAGTAGTCCCTTACATGATTACTTTTGTTCAGATCAGAAGTTAGGTGGACTGTGTGTATTGAGTCAGAGAAAACTACTGAGTCCATCTGTGATCAGTAACCTCAATTACAATGAATATAATGGGATTCTTTATTAAATCCCATGAATAAACTAATATTGGAACCCAAAATATACTTTGCAAAAGCTATCTAGCCACCACTTATATGTGATTGAGGAGTTTGGAACATGTCAAACCAGGCTAGATATCAGCCCTGGTACTGTGGAAATGGGGAGTCAGGTGTAGGACCCTCACACACACAGATCCAGCAAAAGCCTTCCAGAGCAAGGGAAATCTCAGTTGACCCCAGTCCTGGTGCATGAAGAAACAGGTTGGCAACAGGAGACGAAGAAAAATTATTACTCTGATGAGGGAAGGTCTATGCCACAATTCAGGCACTTTCATCCTACCTTCCTATCTTGGGCAGTGACTTATATGCCTACAGAGCATATCCTAATTTATGAAAGCTATTAAGAAAACTGGGAAGTTTGAGGTGGGTTCGTCCTGAGAGCTAGCAGTCTTGGCACCAAAATTCCAGCTGACAAATCAGTCCACCTACTCACGTCAAGTGAACTGCGGATCATTAGTCCCAGACAGAGAGCCTGAAGCAGAAATCTGTAATTTCAGGAGTAATATCAACACTAGCCTGGCTGTTGTTAGGGTTACCCAAGAGTAAATGAACACTCTTGACTAGGATAATTTAAGTACAATTAGCTCAAGTGGAGGTGAACATGAGTGGTCATGACAATTTACGGCAGGCAATTGCCATGTTCTCAAGCCAAGTTTCTGTACAGGTTCACTGATGGAACAAATCATACAAAAAGTTGGTTCTGTAGGCAAATTAATATTTTATTGCCAAACATTAGAAACAATGAGCAGATGGAGAGCGTACCCTTCATGGCAAAATGCCAGGTAACTTTTTTTTTTTAATGTGACATTTTTGGACTCAAACCTCTACTGTCCTCAGCTGTTCTCTACTGGTCACAGTTTTAGCTGCACAATATGGTAATTTTTTCAGTTATACTTGCACTCTGATCAATTAGACTGCCTCGTATTAATGATTTGTTTTTTAATAAGATCATTCCAAATAAGCACTTTGGATACTTGTATTGAAAACTTAACTCTTCATTCTCCCTTGTCTTAATGTGTTAAATTGGGAACATTTATTAGACACTAAGGGCTTAATTTTAAGATGTCACTAGTAGTTTTGGTTGCCTCTGCTTTTGGGGGCCCAATTTTAGACACAGCGGTCTGATTTTCAGAGGGTGGGTGCTCAGCACTTCCTGACAATCATGCCTTCTAGAGCGATTTCAAACTGGGTACGCAAAACCAGAGGCAACCAAAATAACTAGTTACTTTGGAAAATGGAGGACTGTTGTTTCTAAACTACCAACAGAGGATTGGAACAGATGCTAAGGCCTGGTTTACACTGGGGGGGGAGGGAGGGAGAGGGGAAATCAATCTAAGTTACGCAACTTCAGATATGTGAATAATGTAGCTGAAGTCGACGTACTTAGATCTACTTACCGTGGTGTTTTCACTGCGGTAAGTCGATGGCTGACGCACCCCGTCGATTCTGCCTGTGCCTCTCACTCTGGTGGAGTACCGGAGTCAACGGGAGAGCGCTTGGTGGTCGATTTATTGTGTCTAGACTAGATACGATAAATCGACCCCCACTGGATCGATCGCTGCCTGTTGATCCAGTGGGTAATGTAGACAAGCCCTCAGTTAGGCTTGTTGGTCTATGAACAACATGGCCAAAACTCAGCTTAAGTAAATTCATTTTTTATATCTTATAAATATTATCTATACTGGTGATGGTATGGCAGTTCTGACCTCCTTGTTGTTCTTGTACACTTCAAACAGCTCTTGAAAATAGTAAATAACCAAAAAACTGGCCAGCAAAGGAACCACTTGACCATATAAAACTTGATAGCTACTGAAGCAGCTGGATAACACAAAAAGATAGTCATTTAAATAATCAGTTTACACAGGCATTATTAAAGCTAATGTGGTTCCCTTCCACAGTTTACAGCTCCAATAGGTTATTTCAGGCCAGATCAATCCTAATTCCATCTGGATTATTTTAAATAAAAGGTGCTGGCTGACTGTGATCTGGAAATGGATGAATTGCTGCTTTGGGGGCACCAGGGAAGACTCTTGTGTATAGTCCGTTTGATCCAGTAGCAAACATTGACGAAATTAACAAGGCCTCAGTTTGCCACTTTCTATTGTCATCTAGGAGATAAGTAAAATACTCATAATAACCCCTTATATGGTATTTTTCCACCTGTAAATTTCAGAGTACTTTACACAGGTAATTCTTCCTCATAGTTAGCCATAGGAGTGGAAGGTTTGAAATAATCTGTATTTCATTCCCAATTGGTGTTTATGTTGTCATTGCTGGCTCTCTTTAGTTTTAAACATCCAACAATATTGATGTAATTGACAGTGTTTATTGTTTAGTTAAGAGACCATCACTTTCTTTCATCTGGTGTGTTCCTTGCCTTTGGGAGTTCACATACATTGCTCTCCTAGCATACGTTTTATGAGAGCATGTTTCATAGCAACCTCCTTTTGAGAGGCCTCCTCCATAAATTCCTTCTTTTCAAAGACATATTTGTGGGGATCATCAAAAATTTGAGATAGAACTAGAAAAGATGAAGTGTTTTAGGCCAGAACCACAATCTACAGCCCCTTCTTCATCAGCAAAAAAAAGTCCTGTCAATACAAGACAATAGCAGTATTTCTTTACATTTCTGTAATTCATCACAAAGCTTCCAGTCTCAAGAATCTAAGGCAATGAAGAATGCAGTCTATCTAATTAACTGACCAATTCAAAGACTAGTTAGCTTGGAAGAAAAAAAAGTCATCCTAGGAAGCTTATTATATCTAGCTGAGAAAAAGAAGCCAAATGAACCACTGGACTGAGGAACACTGTTTCATAGTGCCATTTTAGTAGGACCTGCCCCTATCTAGACCTAACCAGCATTAGTAGTTGCATTAACTAATTATTTTGGAGTTGGACTCTGAAAAGAACAGGCAGAGTGTAAACTCAAGAGTTTGACAGTAGAGGTTCTCAGATTTTTTCCACAGTGTGGGCCACATCTTTATAGAGACTGTGTTATGGAACATTCACATTTGCAATTGGGAGTGCCTCCCTTTCCAGTCATGATTGCATCACGTCCCTGTGTTAACTACAGTAATTGCTTCCACAGGAAAGTAATTGTGTATTGTTAGTTGCCTATAATGAGATGGGCATTTTGTAATTTTTGACCAAAAAAAGTTAATCATATTGTCCAGTTTTGCTCTTCATTTCACCTCCTCTGCTTGATCTGTTCAATTCCTCTCAGCCGCATAGAGGAGTGCTTATACCATGCGACCAGCCAACTCTTCACAGACTGCAGTTTGTTGACCTCTGTACTAGAGGACATGAAGAATCTCTGCCAGAACTGGCTGAAAACATTGAACAATTAGAACGTCAGCTAAATCAAGAGGTCCCTGAGGAACTACAAGATAGCTTAATGTAAGACCAATTTATAAATGCTTAACTTTGTAATGAACCCTAAATTGAAGATAAAACAAATCTAGTATATTTCCTAAAGAATAAAGTAGTTATGATTAAAAAAACTTGTTTCACCAAGAACTCTATAAATTGTTACAGAATGAAATGCTGCCATTGTGAGCAAGAAAGTCACAAATCAGGAAGAGAACAAAGCTCTTCATCTCCATTCAAGAACAACCAGCATTTCACTAAGGCAGAAGACTAAGTTTGAGGAGCATAGTTTGGTAGTTTTGGTGGCCTCTAACTGCATAACAAAAACTTGTAAAATCTACAACATTGAAGGAAGCTCAACCAGAGATTGTAAAAAAGAAGCTATACAATGCACTTCTATAGTGGAGACAGGAACGAACACCAAACAAATATGTTTAAACCAAAAGATTTCTGTTTCACTCATACAATCTATTAAAAAATTAAATACTGAGAAACTACTTTCCTGCTATGACAGAAACTGATTGTGATGTTTGGGTGGCCAATATCATATGGATCAATGTATTTTGGAATTTTACTTTCTACTCGTGTGATACAAGTAGCAACTCATGATCTGAAGAGATGTACTTCCAACAAATAATAGTATTAGTTCTGCATATCCACGCAATGGATGGTTGTTGGCTGTTCACATCTATAGGAGTCAAAAAGAGAGGCAATAGTATCAGTAGAATTTGTTACTCAAACTACATTTCAGGAGAATCAGGGAGTCCTGGAACCTCTTCAAGAATCAAATATTAATAGATGGAATCTGTTTGTAAAGAGCATTAGTAGAATTAAAATAATAACTGTTACCCAGCACGTCATGAATCTAACAGAAAGATGAACAGCTATTGAGTTTCCTGATCTTAAAATTTATCACCATCATATGCAAAGCACGGTAACAAATGGTGGTTAAAATGTAATAGAAGTTGAGCTTCGGCATAGACTAGATCTCTCTATGCACTAGATCTACTATTCTTAGAGGAGATTTAAAAGTAACCCAAAGGGCCTATGGCAGAGACTGTTAAATGAGTGGCTCTCTATAAAAGACTGCTTGCTTGTTTCTTCAGAGATTTACACTTGACTAAACTTCCTTTAAATAAGACTTTCTTAATAATTTTTGCCTTTGCAGTTTCCAGTTGAGCTAATAAGAACAGTTGAGAAGTTCAGTGACAATATTCAAATGCACTTTTAGCTTTAAATAGATTAAACAGAGACAATCATTAGAGACCATTCACATTTTCAAGACAGTATGCTCAAACAGAGATAAAATTAGGTCTTCAAGGTAACCTGATTTGTTGAATAAATTTGAGTTCTGTATGAAATATTGTCTTACCCCAAGTTTTTAGTTAAAAACAGTAAAATAACCTGGTTGTTTAGAGAGTTTTGAGTGAGGTAGTGATCTCTCTGGGGTATTTTTTACATTTTCAACCAGAGGGAAGCTCAGAATGGACTACGCTATGCCTTGTAAACACAGTTCTGAGTTGGAGGCAATTCAAAGGCAGTGAGCTCCCCTATGCACAGTAAAGAATGCAAACTGATACCGCCTTTTAAAGCATGCAACGATGGCCACTAGCTGCACTGTTCAGTGCATAGGGTGGCAATGGAGCTATCACTCCACCTACTCTTTGCCCTTTGATGTCCCCTTTAGGATGCTTGGCTTCCTTGGAGAATTAATGAGAGCAGTTTGTAAGCTCCCTTGAGCACAGGAACTGCTATTCTGCCCAGCCCTTAACTAGACTATGCAAGGGAAAGCTCCTTACTTCCTAACCCTCACTGCTCCCCATCAGTGTGTATCTGCAGAATGGCATGGCAGAACCCAGCCTCCATAAGACCTTTATATAAAATGGGCCTTTTAATTTTCCTCTTAAATGGAAACTGTCAGCTTAAAAAACACATTTAAAAAAAAATTCATTACCTGTTTTGTAAATAGTGCTTTAAATTATTAACACAGAAAGAATGTTTAAAATTGATTTACAGTTCCAATCTGTGCTATTTGTTTAATTATCACATTTTACATTCTGGTTGGTCAATGAAAATAGATTACTCAGCATCACTATTTATACTTCGCGTCTAGCCTATTACACTGCTCTCAAGTTTTCATGCATACTAGTACATACTAGTACAGTGCTACAGCTTTGGGTTACTCCAAGAATATATATTTTAAAAACAAACCCAAGCCACCAATTGGTAAACCTGTGTTCCAAGGTTAATTGGACTGTACTTTCTCAAACCTAAGTGCATGGCACTTCTCTACAGTCACAAGATACTATAAATGAAAAAACAAAACAACCCCCCCCAAAACAAACAGAACCCCCCCCCCCCAGCCCTATAAGAAAAACAGAACAAAAAACCCAACCGAATTGAAACTTCTCTCCCTCAATACTTAGAGACTAATAATAATTCCATCAACAGCATGAAAATACAAGGCAAGATTGTAATCTGAATAACCTCCCATACAGAATACCATAAAACTTGTAGGGACGGACACCCCCCCTATGAATTTCAGAAACAGATGACAGAATAACATTTCTAAAAAAACACTGGGCTCAGTTCTCCTCTTGCAAATTCTGGTATAAACCAGAAATAACAGCACTGAAATAAATGGATTTACACAGATGTAAGCAAAAGAAGAATCAGACCTGATCTTTTTTTCTGTTAGGAAAAAATCAATAAGGAAAGCAACTAAGTAAGTGTCACCCACAGGTGTGATATATATGTGTGTGTGGCGGGGGGTAGGAGGGAGAAGGAGCTCCAGGGGCCCCTGCTTTTCTCCACAGAGAGTCTAGCTCAACTGACTGAAATACCTTGGCTTACAGAGTGCCCTTAAGCATTATTAGTGATGTCATTTGTGTGATTACAAGCTGTGTTCACAGCAATAAAATAAAGCTAAGCTTGGGTAGTATTAATGGCCCTACTAATTACACTGCTATAAAAGGTTTATGGGTGATATAAATTTCAATATTATCACTATCACACTATGGTACTGGCTTTAACTATAGGAAAACTTCTGCAAAACTGATCTCCATTGGCTCTCTCCATTTGCACTAATTCACAAGACTGAATGAAGACTAAGTGGAGGGAGTGGATGGCAGTTGTAACTCTGCAGCAGTAGATCATGTATCATAGTGATGTCTCAATAGTAGGGGATAATCTTGGCTAGCTGGGTGGGCAAGACAGCCCACCTCACTTCTCAGTGGACCAGTAGGCAAACTATGGTGACTGTGTTAGTCACCACTGAGATGGGCTTAGTCAGCAGCATTAGTCAAACTGCTATTTTCCAGGGTCTGCCACCACTCTTTCCTGTTCCACTCGGGCCAGGTAAAGCACATTTCCCCTGCTTTGGAGCAGCAACGAGGCAAACTGCTGGGCACATTGATCCCCTACGCCATCCTAGTCTCAATACAGCTGCTGAGCAGATTGATCTTCTATGTCCTCCTACTCACTAGTGCCAGCCATAAACATTGAAAAATCAGGAATCAGACTCCAAAATTCGTGAGAAATTCACGAGATTAGTTTAAAAATCATGAGAGCTAAAATACTAAAATTTCAGATTCTTTTTACTTGCCTTTGGTATTTGAGCCTTTAGGTTTCATGTTTACAAGCTTTTCTCTACGACCAGGCCAGAAATATACTTCTTTTTAAAATAAATGAAAGCTGAGATCCTCACATGACTTCAAGATCTGGGACTTTAAAAAAAACACCAAATATAATAAGATGCATGATAAAACTGTAGAGGTGGCAATGCTGTGCTCTACACTAGTAGATAATTCCTTGGCCCTAGTCTTCACTATGCCTGTTCTGTTTCCCCAGTTGCCCATGATAGAAGATAAAGATGAAAAATTTGCTCTAAATGACTTGCCCAGTGTTACAAGTGAGTTGGCAACAGAGAATAGTAGCCTTGGGATCTGAAATGTGCTACTTTATATATTAGAACATACAGAGTCTAAACAGGATGCCAGATAAAGGACTACAAACAGGATCCTAAGGACTCCCTTGCCTTCAGATGAAAAGGCCTGGAAATGCACTCAGCTACCATGAAGGGGATGCATACTTGTGATGTTACTTGCTGTCAGTATGGAACTCCCATTCTACAACCCTGAAACCAAAACCTGTGTGAAACTCTTTACCAGAACTTCCTATCCACAAGGGGTTATTCTTTCAAAGAAAAAAGTATTGGCTTTGTTTCCATGGCAGCAGCCAGGAAAATGTTATCCCACCTGGAGAAACTACACCACTGTTCAAAGTGAAATATTTAATGCATCAAAGCTATATATATTATTTCTTTACTTATATTTTAATTCCAAAGGCTGAGCTATAACTTCCATTTGCTTTGGTAGAGCACAAGGACTCAAAAGCGAATCATAATTTTCCACATTAATGAATTTCCTGACTGAAAAGGGGTATTTTTCCCCTCAAACTTTACCTATATGAAATTCTTATTATAGCTTATGCATAAATCAAAGCTTGTGCTGCTGGAGTAATTTCATTTGTGATACAGAGATCACTTCTTGCTGATGCAGTGAAAAGGCAATTTCATAACAGAAAGAATGCACTCGTCTAAAATACAGCACAGCATTCTTTCTCTCTCTCACTCCCCGCTCACTCTCCTACCTAAGACAAATATTTGACCCCAGTCCTGATGTTCTTAGTCAGGCAAAACTCCCACTGATTCATTCAGTCAAAGGACGAAGTGACAACATCAGAATTGGGCATTATGGCACTATTGCTGTTAGTTTACAAAAGTGCTCTAGTGTGATGCCATCCTTCACCATGTCATTCCTTCCAAAGGATTTTAACTGTTCCTCCTAGAAATAAAAAGCAAACTGTGGGGGATGGGGGGGTGGGGTCAGTCATTTTTACTGACATGGCAGAGGCGGAATGAGTAGGGAAGGAACTATGGTCTAACTTAAAAGCAGAAGCAGCACTTGAGGAAGGATTCAAAAGGAGCGTCCCTCCGGTCAGTTAGGAAGGGCTTCCATAGGGGACTGCATGGAAGAAAGCGCAAAGATAGTTGTGGATAAAGCAGTCAAACGGGAGGTTGAGGCTGACATTACTGGAGGGTCAGAGGGAAAGGGGTCTGAGTAAGAAACAAAACCAGAGAAGTAGGAAGGGGCAGAATTGTGAAGGGTCTTGGCAGTGAAGACAAGAAGCATAAACTTGAAGTGATGGAAATGAGTGGAGTCAGTGGAGGGATCCATTGATCCTAGATTTAAATTAACACCTTCAAATTAAGCAGGCGGGGAAAGGAGAGCTGTGATCTGATCATGCTGCTAGCCTGTTCAGTACTTTACCTATTTGATGGCCCAGTTTCCACATCACACTGAGAACCCTAGCTTTGCTCCAGCTGACGTTGAGGTCTCACTTGCTATTGCTCCTAGTCTCAATTTATTATTCTTTACTTTATTTGTTCTGTTTGTCTGTCTGTCCATGCAAACCAACTCAATGGGTTTAGGGAGGAAAAACTTTAATTAGTGTGCCTGCAAAGTTATGCAGAGGGGACAGTGCAAATCACATTCTAATATGTACCACTGATTGACACGGGTACAAAAAATTAAATCATTTTCAGTTCCACTTCACTTTTTGGAAGGTATATTCAAAGTAAAGCACAATTCTAAATTCCTTCAACATACCAGGCCACTTCTGTGTGCCCCTTATTTAGAATGGAAAGACACTTGTGCCTACATTTCCACCATGTCCTCAGATAAGAGCAGATACTGCCAGTGCAGGAGGAAGCCCAGTTTCTCTGCTGAGTAGAAGGATGTCCTAGTGGTGAGGGAGGTAATACTACAGCAGTTCTCTGAAGAAGAAGTCATAAGGGAGGAGTCATAAGCCTTGTCTTTAAGATGTGTTACAGAGATAGTACATCGTATATTTGTGATATTGCTAGGGACAGTCTGCCTTTATAATAACAGTGAAACCACACTACATACCCAGCAACCATGCGAGTATCTAGATTCTATGTCTTCTACAAGCCCAGATCTCTTGAGAACGAAGGAGTCAAGATATATCCCTAGTAGGGTGACCAGATCACCCAAGACAAATATCGGGACACGCGGGGGAGGGGTGACACGGGGGGGGGCGTGGCGGGGGGCGGGGGCCAAAAAAAAAAAAACCCCTCCTCCGCAAGCGCTGGAGGGAGGCCCGGGAGACTCAGAAGGAGGGCGGGGCCGGGGTGAGCAAGAGGCCGGCCGGNGGGGCCGGGGTGAGTAAGAGTCCGGCCTGGCCCAGTGCAGGCAGGACTCAGTTCGGTGGTAGGGAGAGTAGGTGGGCGGCCCGCAGGGCCAGGCGGCGGCTGTTCTCACCCCCGGCCAGCGGGACTCGGGAGCAGCCGCTGCTGCAGCTCCCACTGCCGCGGGGGAGGAAGCGGCCATGGCGCTCGGCAGCTGCGGCTGTGGCGCCCCAAACCCCCAGAGCCCGGGCCTGCTGCGGGGACCCAGCAGTGCGCACGCTGGGCCCAGCCCCTGGCCAGTCGCGTCTGGGCTGCTGCCCAGCTGGTGCTATCCCGCGGTGGCCCCGGAGTGGGGGCAGCAGGCCCCAGTCCCCCCGTCCTGCTGGTGTCCCGCAGGGGAACGAACGGGGCTGGGCTGCCGATGCCTCCGCCCCGGGGCCGCCGTGGGATAGCACCAGCTGGGCAGCCCAGACGCGACTGGCCAGGGGCTGGGCCCAGCGTGCGTGCTACTGGGTCCCTGCAGCAGGCCCCGGCTCNCCCTACCACCCAACTGAGTCCTGCCTGCTCGGGGCCAGGCCGGACTCTTACTCACCCCGGCCCCGCACTCCTTCTGAGTCTCCCGGGCCTCCCTCCGCGCTTGCGGAGGGAGGGGGAATGGTGAGCCCGGGGAAGAGGCGGGGATTCGGGGAGGGAGCCAATCGGGTGAGGAGGGGGCGGAGTCGGGGCGGGCATGAGCACTTCCGGGCTCCAGGCTCCGGCGCATTTCCTTGTTTGTCCAGTGTCCCGACCGCACGTCGGTCGGGACGCGGGACAAACAAGGAAATATCGGGACAGTCCCGATAAAATCGGGACGTCTGGTCACCCTAATCCCTAGCTGGTTTGCCAATGTGTCTGTGATTAAGTGATTTTGCATTATGGGCAACTTGCAGATTGATGGAATGGAACCCCTTCTTGTTCCTGTAGACCACATCTCTGTATTCACACCCTGCACACTACTGTAATAATCTTTGTACAAAGTATGCCATGTAAGGTATCATTTCAAAACTCAAAATTTGCTGGTCAGTATTGTCCTGGTAAAATATGCATGGTTACACTGTATGTGAAGTTGTAAGATTCCCTAGTATGAGGTTATTAACACATGTTTAAAACCTCACAACCCTGCCCAGGCAGAAGTTAGGTCTGTCCTAAACAAAGGTAGGAATGTGTGCTTGCCTTAATTTGCATTTAAGCAGTAAGCAGAGTCATCAAGCAGGAAGACAAAACAAAGGAAGTTCAAACAGGTGAGGGAAAAAGCAGCAGGGAATATCCTTCCACATAGACTGTCTCCTGGGTCTCAGTTGGAAATGTTTTTCAAGAGAGGGACTAAAACTACAAAAAGAAAGGACAAACACCCCAAGGCACCCTCCTCTCTCTCCCTGTCTGTCTCTGGCATTGCTCCTAAAAAGACAAAGGAAAACTGCTGTTTGACTCTTGGGGTGGGGAGGGTTTCCTTACCTGAGAGTTTGGTCAGTAATCTGCAGAAACATGTGGTAAGAAAAACTTTGCTCAATTCTTATATAGTTTGTTAAATTAGGCACTACTAAGCATTTTATCTTTATTTTTCTTGTAACCATTTCTAACTTTTATGCCTCATTAGTTGTACTCATTTAAAATCTCTCTTTGTAGTTAATAAACTTGTTTTACTGTTTTATCTAATTCAGCTTGTTTAAATTGGAGTATCTGGGTACTCAATTTAATATAAACTGGCATATTAGTCCCTTAAAGGAATAGCTGACTTAATATATTTGTACTGTCCAGGAAAAGGCTGGGTAGTACAGGACATACATTTCTGGGGGGAGGGGGGAGATCTGGGACTGAGGGTGTGTTGGGGTCACTCTGCAGTATAACCAAAGCTGCCAAGAGCCAAGGTGTTGCTGGCAGGCTGCAGTTACACACAGACACTCAGGGTGTGATCTGCATGCTGGAAGGCTGTTTATAAGCAGCCCAGGTGAGAGCTAATACAGCAAGGCAGTGTAAAGTACTCAGTGTTGCAGGGCTTGGGTGACAGCCCCCCACTAGTCTGGACTGTGCCCCAGTATGTCACAGTCACCTCACTGCCTGGGGAGCCTGGCCTGAAGGGAACAAGTGCACTTCATAGCACTCAGGACCAGACATGAGAACTATATGGAGTCATGAAACTCTCTCATGACCTTGATGCTGTCCAGACTCAGAGGAAGTTATTAAAATAAACCCTCCTGAGAATGGCACTCAGGAAATACAGAAGTAGCAAAGTGGCTTTCTGAGTTTTCTACAATGATTCCCTAAAAAGAACCTGTTTCAATGGACTGTTGAACAGAGGCACCGACTTCCCGAGCTGCCAGGGAGTGCTCGACCCCTGCTCCACCCCAGAACCTGCCTCCACTCCGCTCCTTTCTCCAGTCCTCCCAGCCCACCTCTTCCCACCCCCACTCCGCCTCACTCCGCCTTTTCCCACCCCACTCCTGCCCCGTTCCGCCCCCTCCCCACCTCTTCCTGCCCCTGCTCCTCCTCCTTCCCCCCAGTGTCTCCTGAACGCTGCTGAACAGCAGATTGCGGCAGGTGGGAGGCACTGGGAGGGAGGGGAAGGAGCTGATTGGTGGGGCCCGCCGGCGGGAGGGCTGTGGGGGGAGAAGGGAGAGATGATCCATGGGGCTGCTGGTAGGTGCTGAGCACCCACTACTTTTTTTCCCCTGGGTGCTCCAGCCCCAAAGCACCCATGGAGTTGGTACCCACGCTGTTGAACTTTTGTCACTAACCACCAAAGGTATAGAGAACATGGTTACCAGGAGTGACTCATTCTCCAGATCCTCTTTCCAGAGGTGCCCGACTGATTGTATGTTACATCTGTACCTTGGGAACACTTGCTCTACTGGCAAATAGGAGAGAGCTAACTCCTGGCCTATATTTCCTATGGTGGGCTCTATGATGTCCCCAGTGCACACAGGCCTTCTTTTTTTCCTCCTCTCTGAGCCACATGTTGGTAACCATGTGGGCAAAGGAGTTCCAGAGAATACTGTCAAGTGAATATCTGTTAGCCTAATAAGGCAACATGGTGGAGCTGATATGGTCTGCTCCCCAGGTGCAGGTGCATTTTCTGGTGCAAAATATGTGAACTTCATGGGCCCTTCCACTTATGAGAATTCATTTGCAGGCAGGGCCGGCTCCAGGCACCAGTGCTTGGGGCGGCCAAGGGGAAGGGGCGGCATGTCCGGCTCTTCGGTGGCAATTCGGCAGTGGGTCCCTCGGTCAGGGCCGGCTCTGGCTTTTTTGCTGCTTCAGGCAAAAAAGCCTCCCGCCGCCCCCCTCCCCCTGGCGGGGAGCACTACAGGGGAGGGCAGCGAGCCCGGCCATGGCCCCGCTCTCCCCGGCCAGCTGGAGCACTGGGAGGAGGGCGGAGAGCCCGGCCGTGGCCCCGCTGTCCTTGACGGGCCGGAGCGCCGGGGGGAGGCGGCGAGCCCGGCCGCGGCCCCGCTCTCCCTCGGTGAGCGCTGCCACCCTCCAGGTGCCGCCCCAAGCACATGCTTGATAGGCTGGTGCCTGGAGCTGGCCCTGCCCTCGGTCCCTCTCAGAGGGAAGGACCTGCCGCCGAAGTGCCGCCGAAGAAGAAAGAAGCGTGGTGGAGCTACCGCTGAAGTGCTGCCGATTGCGATCACGGCTCTCCCCCCCCCCCCCGCTTGGGGCGGCAAAAACCCTGGAGCCGGCCCTGTTTGCAGGAGCATTTTCTGGCCATGCTCTCCAGAAGTTTCCCTTCCCAGACTTAACTTTTTGGGCCCACATTCTAATTATACTTAGGGCTTTCTTGGACATGACCTCTTTTTGATCCTCTGATCTCCATCTGGGTGGATTTTTAAAATATGAACAAATGTCCACGATTTTTCCTTGCTCATCCTTCCTCCCTCCTCCCCCACAACATCGATTCTTGTAGAACTTCAATTCCCAGTGTTCCCTAATAGCAGTGTGCGTGTTTATTGGATTTGCCACCTTACTTCTGCGTTGCTGTGGCAGCGCTGCCTTCAGAGCTTGGTGGCTGGAGAGCGGCAGCTGCTGGCCGGGTGCCTAGCTCTGAAGGCAGCACCACCGCTGCCAGCAGCAGCACAGAAGTAAGGGTGGCATGGCATGGTATTGCAATGGAAACTAATTCCCTCCCCCTCCGTCTGGCAGTGTCCTCTATTTGGGAACTTGAAATATGGTAGCCCTAAATATACCCAACTGGCACCTTCCTTTGAAAAAGTGGTATGGGAACAAACACCACTTGTTCCTGGTTACTGCTATTGCAATGGTTCAATTTGGTGGCACAATGTTTGAAAGTTGAGCTCAGAGGTTTTCTTAATTTCTATGATAGTACAATTGTCCCAATCATAAGCAATTCAGGAAGAGAAAAAAAAATCCTCTCTCAGTTCTCAATCATTTGAGGCTCTGAAGTGTACACTATTAAGAAATCTATAATCTCTACTTGTAAAGGGACAATATTAATACATAATAAAAATAATTCTTACTGAAGGAATTAATTTAGCATGTTCCTTACATGGAAATAGTATATTCAAAAAATACAAATTTTCTGTTTTCCTGCTCAGACTGGGTGAGTTTTTCATTTCAAAATTTACAATCAATATCCAGCTTAAAAGCCGGCAATAAAAACGCTCAGTTTAGTTTCCACAGCTAGACAATTCTACCCTAACAAATGTGAAGACCACTAAGCAAATTTGCAAAAAGCACTGCAGCTATCTAGAACCTGCTACTTTAGATATGGTTTCCTCACAAGTAGTCAATACCGTTTGATGCTGGTTTGTTCTTCCTATGGAGTGATGACTGCAGAGAAGTAATATTGTAACTTAGTGCACCACATAACAACATTGCTTTTTCATCTTATTGATCTGGTAGAGACAAAATACGGTAATTATTTCTGTTGTTTTGCAGTTCCACACCTTTCTAATGGTACCAATCACTCCTCTCCTTGTTCCCAATTTTCGATTGAAAACAACTTTCTTTGTGGCTTCTCAAACTGCTGTTTTCTTGTGCATCCATGATTCTAACACTAAACAATGCTCAGTCCACCACAGGCTAATCCCTGAAAAACTAGTATGCAGCATTCAGAGAAGCCAAGAACAAAAACAACAGTAATACATTGCTGCAGAGCCTGTCAGCAAAGCTTCACTCTAGGAGACTACCTTTCAACAGTGAAATTCACAGGACACAAGCAGTCCCTCAAACACACAACTCGTGATCACAAAGTGGAAATAGAAACAGAGAGACACAGGGAAACACAAGCCACATTGACAATCCAGAAAGAAATTACTCTAATGAATGTGACAGAAGAGACTGAAAATGAATAATTATTTCTACTTCACTGTTCAAAATATTAAAGAAATATGGAAAAGACACTTCCTCAGATTACTGACAAAATGAAATCTATTAAAAAGTATGGAAGAAAAACTGAGCATTTTGAGAGAAGTGAGAGACAGCCGATAGAGGATTACTGAGCCAGAAGCATTAATATAAGCCTTTCTGTGTTCGCTATAATTTTAAAAACAGCACCGTTTACTTCTTAGAGTTCTATGCTTATTTCCACCTTGAGGATTACCCCTGATTTCCCTTACAGAAATATGACACAGTTATCCTGATAATTGGTGGTGATCCATTATTTTTTAATCTAGAGAATACTGACTCTCAAATAATTCCATCACAAAAAGACAACACTCTCTATACAGACTTGCACACGGGCACAATCCCCGTAAAACAAGAACTGAAAGATACGTAGGCATTAAAATACAACATATGCTATCTAAATCAGTCTACCTGGCATGTATTTCTGTGGTCTAAGCTAAGTGATTCTTCTATAGGGTCTATGGGAGCCATTTTCTCCTCTACAATTATGGACTATTTCTATTGATGTTAATGGGAACAGTGATGCACACCATGGAAAAGTTGTGGATAAGCACTCTAACTTTCGGAGATTCAACTATGCCTAACTGTTAGCATCATTATGCTGTAATGTGGAAAGCACTTGATAAGTGAGATCTCTATTTTGAAAGAAAAATAATCTTTCATTGACAAAAATACTATAGTACATGCCATGGTTACCTGTGTATCTTTGAGAATGCTGAAGGCGATATTGTTCTGAGAGCCTGACTTGAATTCTTATCTTGAAACAATAATACATTATTTTTCTTTGGTGTGTCATTTTCCTTTAAAGAATCATGTATGTGCTATTTTTTTTCTCTGTCAGTTTTGTCTTACTCCACTGTCATACTGTAGAGAAATCTGATAAGTACAGATCACTGTTTTCTAGAAATAAAAATAAAACCCCAAACCCATAGCTATACAAAATCCCCACTAAATCAACCATGACTAGATTCCAATATTTTTATTTGCAATTCAAAAATTTCAAATACAAGGGGGAAAAAGTAGGCATTTCTCAGAGTGCTGATGATCTCAGCCCATCACATGCTGCCTGTCAATATCCATGCACAAGTAATGCCAGTCACATAAAGGAAGCACACAGTAACCATTGGCATTTTAGCAAATCTGATGCTGCAGCTGTAAAGTCAGGCAGGAAGTTTTCTAATGCTGCTTTTGTTTAGTTACTTTCAGTCAGCCATATAGCTGGCCCCACTGAAGATAATGGCAAAACTCCCATAGGTTTCAGTGCGGTCAGGATTTTACTCAGACTGAACAATTATCACTTTGGGATAGGTAAAGAGTACGACTCTCAAAAACTGCACATAAGTATTTGGTATTCTATAACTGTCAAAAGCAATGCAGTTACATTAGTAATGGTAAAAACCATTACTGCTCATAGTATAGTTTTTTTTTTCCTTTCCACTAAATATTTATCAAAATACAACAAATTGATGCAAGGAGAAAAGGTGTGACTCACATCCCAATGGGACAGGGAGGCTTACTGTGATTGCAACCCACCTTTCTGCCCTTCAGCTCATGGGCTGCTCCAGGGATCGGAGAGGCCCTTGGCATAACTTAAACCGGCTCCCAGAACTCTTAGGGCAGCCTGGGGAGGCAGCTCTAACTTAAAGCTGCAGCACTGCCTGGAATCTCAATAGGGCTGCATGCTACAGCCCTGTCCTTGACGTGCTCCTCCCACCCCCCACTCCACCCTCAACGTGACCTTTACCAGGACTTGTGAAGGGCTCCTTGGAGGGCAGCTTTATGGCTGTCTCCTACTGAGCCTCCTTGCTTGGTGAATCCTCCCCTAGCCAAAACTGGGGGCCCTTTTTGTCACTCCTGTCCTTTTACCTGGTGTAAAGGGGTGGGAGTGGATCTCACCCGAAAGGTCTTTGGTCAAAAACCTGTCTCCTAGTATGTGCTTATACAGTGCCTAGTACAATAGACTATTATGTCTGTTGGGATTTCTAGGTGCTACCGTAACACAAAATAATAATAAATACTACTAATACTTATTTACTGAAGTTACCTATGGATCAAGGGAAAGAGTCCTAGGGCCAGATCCTCAGCTGTTGTAAACCACTGTAGCTCCATTGAAATAAACAGAGTTACACCAATTTACACCAGCTAAGGGTCTCGCCTCTATGTTAAGGGAGGAAATATTCAGAACATCCCATTCATTATATTTGCTCAGATTTTCTCTCTTGCTAGCCACGAAGAATGACAGCACTGCACATTCTGTCATCTCAAACCATGGAGAATGAGTAGTCTAACCCATACTGTGACACTCAAGCAAAAAAGAACCAAACATCAATGAAAAACAAATAAACAAAAGAAACACACATCTTACAACATTATCCTACACACCCAGATACACCAGCGGAGGCTAAGTAAGTCACTAGAGCTATGCCAATTTACATCTACTGAGGGTCTGGCTCTGATTTTAAAATCTCTCTTAAAAACAGATAATCAATTTGTTAGATGAAGAATCACCAACACATGCACCACTTTTATTTTGTAAAAATTCTATTACCTCACCTAGATCATTAGGTTGAACAATATTTTCTATTTAACTTTAAAATGGTACCACTGTAGCTTGATTTCAACCTCTATTTGCTGTATTTCTGTAATCGGTGCCAAAAATGCATCTCTGACAAGTGATGGTCACCTGCATTAGGTGTGGAAAAGCTAAGGACCCAGTTGTTTCCCCTAGATTTGCACGCATTCTCCCTCTCCTGCAATGCCATGGGGTGCTAAGGCCCCCACCTGGGTTCTTCCCTTCCCCATGGAGGGCTCTCTACTGGTCTGTGGATCTCTGCAGTGGGACAGATAGGCTGGGGAGAGAGGGTGATTTGCATTGTACTTCTGCTGGCCCTGTCATGCTAAGGCTGGAAAGATAATACACAGCTAGAGGCTGTATTACTTTTTTTTTGGCCTCTTCTCTGCTGCTGGGAACCCACTTCTCGCACAGTAGGGATCTTGGGGTAGTTGCTAGAAGCAGAAGCCTTGACAATTATGGAGCCACACTACCAGAGACCCAGGGCTGGCACAGAGCATCCACACTGAGAGCCCTCCCCCATTTCCCCCCCATGAACATATACTAGGATCTGCATGGATCCCAAGGGATCTGTGAAGTTTTTGAAAACAGCCCGTGCACTGTTTGACAGGGCAATCCCATGCACCCAACAGAACAATTTGGGAGAAATCTCTGAGAGAACAGCCTTTTCCCTCTTCAGCTCCCTACCACAGGTCTTCCTACAGACTATCACTTCAGAATTATGAGATAAAATCAGTTGTCTTGCATGGCCCTATTGAATAAAACCACAATACCTTTTTCTTTATGAGTCTGATCCAACTCCCATTGAAGTCAATGGAAGAACTCTACTTGACAGCAGTGATCAGGCCCTACAAGAAAGGCTAGATGTGAGCAAAGAGATAGGCCCTAGGAATTCCCGAATTTTAATCTTGGCTCAGACATTGATTCCCTCTGTGCTTTTGGGGAAGCCTCAGTTTCTCTGTTTCAGCTGCCTAATTGGCAAAATTGGGATAGTAGTTATTGTATTTCACTCACAGGTATTTTGTAAGTATGAATGCTTAAATGTTTATAAACATTTTAAAGATGAAAAGCTTAATTATTATCATAGCATTGGCATCCAGAAATGTGACACGAGTATAAAGGGATCATGCTTTAATGGCTCACAAAAGAGCAACAAAAGAAAGGAAGAAAAATAAACATCTCTACAAAAAGACTGAAAAACTCTTACCCTACCAATTTACAGAATATTTGTAAGTTTCTGCCCTGAAGATGCATTTACTGTATAATTGTTGTTACAAGATTATGTTGATAATAATGCAGTTAAAGGAGGAGGAAATTGCTATTTGTGTTATTGCTTGGCAGAAAGTGTGTCATTACAATAAATGGGAAATTGTGAAATAAATCTAAGCCCTTATCAGCTGCCATAGATTTCTCTTCCCTTGGTTCATATGATCTTTTATGGTCCTTTTTCCAGATGAAAGAGGGTAAAGTACTTTGGTTTGCATTGAGCAGAGTTACTACCAGTAGCACCACAAGTACTCTTTATACCATTAGCATCTTGTCAACAGCAGTCAGTGAAATTAGAAGAAAAGAGACAAGTAGGCTGTTTCCCATGTAAGATTAACATATTGCACTTCATAGCCGGCACAAAAAAATATGATCTGCATAGGGGCTCTACTGTGGGTCTTGTGTACTGCCTGCAACTGGGTTCTGCAAAACTGGATGCTGCTGAGTCTTTGATTTAATGAAAACGTAGGGAGGCAATTCAATTCACTGCAGGGACCGCTTTGTTCTTTCATTATGATTCTTTTTTAATGAGAAAGACGATTGCAAAGATAAACTCTAGTCCTCTGAATTTTTAGACTAATTATATACAAAGCACCATTCTGGCAGAGCGGGACTTATCTCCTTCAGGCAATACAGTTATCATCTTGTAACCACACTTCAAATCTCCCGTATGAACACTAAAGCTACGTGCAGGGAATGTGCATTGCACTATGCTTGCTAGCAGCTTGAATTGATGAATATTTAAATATTTCCATAAATTACAGGCAAAGCCTGATGCTGGATAAAATGGGAGGCAGCCATGGCCTTGCATTTAGCTTACAGCAATAGAATCAGAGGTGCATTGTTTTAGCAAAACCATTCACTATCCTCAATAGGGTGGGAAAGGATGGTCTGTGCTGTAACCAACAGCACTTGAAATGTTTATGTAGCAGAAGAAAAAGAGATGGAGCCATATACTAACTCTATAAAGGATAGTTATCCCTTAATTGCAAAGGAGATATACTGTGTGGAGTTTTACTATATTTGTGATTGAGCCTCCACCTCTAATAAACGGTTTATTGTAGGCTAGAGTAGGGCAGTCTTGCAAAGCTAGTGAACCACGTTATCCTGAAATGGAATCAGAGAGAGCCACAAAATCATCTCAGCACAATTTTCTATTCTGTTCATGTCCTTATACTGTACCCATCAGCGGGGTACCCAAGTGTTTTCCACACATGCCTTAAGTGACAAGCATCTGGCTTGTAGCATTTTCAAAACTGTGGCCTCTTTGACCTGCAAAATCTGTGACTACTTGCCTGAGACCATAAATCCTGTAGTTAGTGGCACAAGTGTTCGGACTGCACCCACAATGTGAACTGCAGGCTCAGTCTAACCACTGAGGATGTGTGTCCTCAACCAGGTCGTCACTGAGGATTTGTGACCTCGATCAGGCAGTCACAGATGCAAGTATTGAGATTTTCCCCACAATTCAAAGGCTGGCACATTTTACAGGTTGGCTGAAAACCTGGGCCTATCTGATCATGTTTTCACCATGATGTAGCACCGTCATCACAAGTTGAGCTAGCATCAGGACAAAAACATGACAGCACAGTGTTATGCCAGGATTATATTTTGGAGCTCCGCAACTCCATCAGACACATTAGAATCTCCCCCTTCCTCCTAACTTACATCTCCGGATGGCAGAGGAGGGTGTGTTAGTCCTTTCCCCCCACTCCTCTTCTTTTCCTGACTGCTGAGATGGAAGGATGGACCTTGGTAGTGCCTCTCCACTTGTTCAGCTCTTTCTTACAGCCTCCCTTGCATCAGACAGTGCTCCTTTCAGCTGCATTCCACTCACCCTGACAGAGATCAAGTGAAACAAGAACTCTGGTCTCCATGTGACCTATATGCAGGACCTCACAAAAAAAGCATCACTGATGCAGGGAAAACACCACCATGATCAGATCTCAGCTCTATTCCTTGGGGATCATCATGGGTATTTGAGCATATGTACCATTATTGCATGGCACACAGCATTCAGACATACCATTACTCTTCATACTTAACTGCTGCCACCAGAATCAAAGAGGAGGAGTCCTTTCAATATTTACTACTATCTGTGTCACATGATTGTTACACCAATGATTTACTCTAATAATATGATGCAACAGGATGGAAATGCTATGGTGTGCCACCATCTCTAGGATCAAAAGGAAAAAACACTTAAAAAAAAAAAGATAGGATGCAGGCCATGGATTTAGACAGCAGGTGTGTGTAAGCTAAGACTCAGGGGGACACCATCTTCGAATCAAAGTGATAAAAAGAAGGTAGGTAAAGCAGCTCAAAATCATCAACCCCTAGGCCTAATGTCTAGAGCCAGTATTCATCTCTGTAAGTGCATATTTATAATCTACTAAATCTGTGAGCAAAGCAAAAGGCACCTGATGGAAACTGACTAGAGCCGTAAGATGTTTGGTCCCTCGTGTGGGTGAAAAGGATGCAGAGGCCTATGTAGTCCTAGTTTGTGTATCTTGGTGGAATAAAGGCAGTTGACAAATGACAAGCCCTCAGGGTAAAAGAAAACTCCCAACTGAGAGGAGGCAAAAATAAAAGACACTCAAAAAACCAACCAGTCAAAATAAAACAAGAGAAAGGTCAGGGCTAATGTTTTTACCCGCTCCTCTCACATATGGTGTGGAATAAATCTTGTTCCATTGAAATCACATCATCTTCAGTTCTGTGACTGAAGAAAATAAATAAAAGATATGTTTCCATTTATGGGAAGGGAAATTTTCTACGGTAATTAGAAAAGTATCTCAAAGGAATAGAATCTGCAAGTCCTTTACAAATTATACATACAGGAATAATTTCATCACCACTGAACTGCAGCCACTGCTTGAGTGGAACAGAATTTTTTTTATACAACACACAGCAACATTATCCAACAACTTAAGGAGGGAAATGAAAAAAAAAAGTATCTTATTCAATTGAAACTACAGGGAAAATTTAAGCAGGCACAATGTAATTATCCAAATTGGATTGGATAGGAAACTGGATCTATTATTACTATTGTTTAGACTGCGGAAGTGCTTACAGCATTCCAAACAGACAAAGACAATTCTTGTCCCCAAAAAAGAGTATAAACTAAAATGACAACTCTTACTCCTGGCAAAATGATCCATGGAACTTTAAACTACAAGTTGTCAGGAATCAGAATTGCAGTTTTATTTCTTATCCACTAACTGAATTTTTTCTGAGTAAGATCAGGGATCTTCAACTTACAGCCAAAGAGACTGCCAACTGGCAGACCGGATAAATGTATCCCATACAATTTGGCATTCATGGTTGAAAGACTAGTGAAGTTACAGGAAGTGCACTATCCACTGACAGCTACAAAGTAACACACAGTAGGGGGAACATGAAATATTGTTATGAGAATTCCACATGCTAAAATGTCATTTTGGTGCTGATCCCAAGTGGTAATGCATGCATAGGCTGTTTATTTTTCAAAATACAGGGCTAGACTGTGATTTTAAGTACATAGCCCTGCATTGGGGTAGGTGGAAGGGACCCTCTGCAGTGGGAGCTCCAGAAAGAATCCTGGGCCTCGAGGGCAGTGCTTGGTGCTGTGGGAGCTCTGCTGACCTTTAGAAAATCTGCAACATGTTCTGTTGGCCTGTGTGAGATCTGGGTCATGGTCCCACCTTCACTCTCCCCCGTCAGGGAGGTCAATACTGTTGCTTGCACAGGTAGAGTTGTTTGGAGGACCAAAGCTCCATTTTGTAACAACTTTTTAGGTTTCGTAATTTGTTTGCCTTCTGCACTGGAATCAAATCAATACCTTTTGAATATTTTGTGCAAAACCAATGTGCATTGAAACCAGGTCCGGCTCTAGGTTTTTTGCTGCCCCAAGCAAAAAAAAAAAAAAATCTTCGAGGCCACCACGGGGAAAAAAAAAAAAAAAAAAAAAAAAAAACGGAATTGTGCCACCCCAAGCACATGCTTGGTTTGCTGGTGCCTAGAGCTAGTCCTGATTGAAACATTTGTTTCCCAACTGAAAACCAGACTTCTTCAATTTGGATCTCTCTCTCTCTCCCATCAGAAGTGACTAGAAAGTCCTGGACGGCAGAAACCTTCCCATTGAAAACTTTAGCCAAATCAATATCCCTCCACAAGATGTTTAGGCCTTGACAAAAAACAGCCTATTTAAACAAAACCACATTTTATTGAAAATGTTCCAGCCACATTATTATGTGTGACCCAAACATAGAGGTGCCAACTGTTGGGAAAGCTCCTTGGCTATCTAGTGGGGTAGCCTGTGCGATCCGAGCCATAGGATCTGGCCCAATTAAAAGATAAATGCAGTTTTACTACTAGAATGAAATTGACCAACAGAAGACATAAGCTGTTTTGACTGCTCACCAAAGGGCAGATGTGCAGTACAGTGAAATAGAGCAAATCTTGTAAAGGTTGTCTTTTCATTCAAACACACTGTTTGTTCAAGTGGAAGAACCCATTTGAGTAGCAGGTAAATTAGGAATGCACATATTAAGACACTGAGGTCATAGATCAAATCCAAGAAGGAAATTGATACAAAATAAAGCTTCCAATAACATGTGGCATGACTTCAGCTGCTAATAGTCTCACAGGAGGCTATAACTCATCTTCCATGGCACAGGTCAAATCTGGTTATATGCCAAATCTAAGACATTACAGCGACTCTAGGAAGAATTATATTTCCATTGACGTTTGGCATGACCTCATCACTTAACGATGTAGAAGGAGGATTCATCCAGCTTTATGTACATTCATACAACCCTTCTGAATCAGCAAGCTACTGCCCTGATTTTGCCCCCCCTATGTAGGCTAGGCTGGACATACTGAGCCAGTTGTCTTATTTAAAGTATCACAGACTAAGGCGCTACACAGTATGAGTAAAGGCAGAATCTGGCCCCCTGAGATTATGATTTTTTCCCTTCTGTTCAAAATAGATACTTACTATTCTCTCATCCCTTAATTATTTTACAGTGTTAGTATATGTGCTATATTCACTTATAACATACTTGGTGGCTTTTAGAAAGGGTTAATTTTTGCCTACAAGATGCTGATGCCTCCACCACAATGTTGACTGCTGACAATTAACACCTCTTGGGCCACTATGGATAGTTTCCCATTTATTGCTTTTTCAGGTGCTAAAGCTGATCTCCCCAGGTTTCTTTTCCATAGCTCCACTTCACTGACAGAAGGATGATTATGTTTCTCTCTTGTCCTCATTGTATAATCACCTCTAATACAAATGAGTAGCCACAAGTGTTATGACAGGATCGCTCTAAGCAGAATCCTTTGCAGATTAGGGGGCAGAGCTGTGATAAAATGAGGTACAATCTTTTTCCTCAACACAGGACAAAAAATAGGTTTTGGCACAACAGCGAACAAAATAAAAATGGGCATGATAGCAAGTTACCTTGGAAGGAAGCGCTACATGCTGTAGATTTCATTAATATTTATCAGAGTTTGGGAAAAATCAGTTAGATTTTACATAATGATATTCAGTCATTTTATGATATTGCATTAACAACATTTACTGTTATAACATTGATTTAGCTACATGCACACAAAGAAATTGAAAGGAAAAATTTAGAACTTAATATTTCAATATTGGTACTTCAGTAAGTGTGTGCTAATGTTAGCTGTAGCATGTGTGCATTCTAAATAACTAATAAGCTTAAAGTCTAACTTGATTTTGTGAAAAAAAGATACCTAAGCGAACAAAAAATCCCCCAAACAAAATAATTGAGCTAGTCAAGAATTTTCCCATCAGAATGATACTCTGATGGAAAATGCAGTTTCTGCAGAATTGAAATTTTCCATAGAAAGCTCTTGATTTTACTGAAAATATTTGATTTTCCTTATAGAAAAATCAAAGTGAAATATTTCATTTTGGGACACTGATCCAAATCAGAATATTTCATTTTGTCAAACTGACCCAAATTATTTTGTTTCAAAGCATTTCAACAAAAAATTAAACTGCCTTTCCGTATCAGGGTATTGCCATATAGGAGTTGTAGCCATGAGTCTACTCACATAGTCAAACTTAAACAGATGCTTAAAGTGCTTTGCTGGACTGGGGCCTGAGTATTCAGCATCTTGTAGGATTAGTCCCATAAGAAGATTGAAGGATAGATAGGGAAATCTGTGGTTGGGAGAATCTCCAAGCCTGAGCAGCCATACCCAGTGATGGAAAGAACAGTCTCAGATAGATTATACTTTAAGCAAATTTGAAATACTGCTTTTGGGTACCCAGATTTGAAGGTGTTGGTCATCCTATAAAGATCTAAGACAGACAGACAGCTAGATCCTTAAACATGTCCAGAAGGAGAGTGAAGGAGCCCAGGCCTTTTCCTTCTACAGGAAACGAGTATTTTCCCTCTTTCTAGATCAATGCAGATATCTAGCATTGCTAGAAAGTACAATTCTAACTGTTCATGCTAACTGCTGTTGTGAAAATGTAGGGTTATGGGAGCATGAGGACACATTTATGGTGTTGTTTTGCTGTGTAGAATACAGTAGCCGGGACAGATTTTCAGCTGGCATAAGTTGGTATAGCTCCATTGTCTTCAATATAGCTATGCTGATCCACACAAGGTGAGGATCTAGCCCTGAGTATTTTGCACAAAGTTAAAATAGGCAATACAGTGGAGCTATTTATTGTGGCTAAACTAGCAGCGCCACTCTAACAGGTAAGAAGGAACAGGAAGGCTGACCTGGAAAGATATGGGGAGGGAAGGAAGTGAACACAGGTGCTAGCGAGACTGGAGATAGATGTGGGTTATTCAATACGGCAGGGAAAATATTCCCCTTTACTGGAAAGATGGTGGACAGACAGAGAAGGCCAGTCCACAGGGGATTCTGGACAAATCTAGATTTGGAAGAGCTTAGTAAAGAAAGGGGAGTCCCACTCAGGGAAGTTAAGGATGCCCCTGAAGAAGTTATTGGAAGCAAGTGTTGCAGTTCCGCAGTGAAATTCTGTTTAGCGTCTCAAGTGAATGCCTCCATATTCTATATGTATGCCTATATAGTCCTCCCAATCAATTTATCCATTCAGAAAGCAAACAAAAGAAAAACTGGGGATGATGTTATTTTTGACTTCTACAGTCGATTTCATGGTTTGATTTCTGAAATAGAAAGATGGGGTCATTTAAGAAATCTTAAATTTTGCATATGAAATAGAAGAAGCTAAGCTAGAAAGAAGTTTTCTGATGTGCCCAGCATTCAGAACTGAATCAGTCTGTACAAAATTAATATAATTATTATGTGGTTTTCATCTGTTAATGATGCCAAACAATCAGAGCTACTAGAAAAACGGTTCTAGTCTAACACCCACAAATAAATACATACACAAGCAAAAAACCCAATGTGGGGCTTGTTGGGAGCAAAGCCATATTTTGGCCTGACAGAAGTCTGCTGTGGATTTTAAGAGTCTGTTCTGATAATGTTTAACAGCGTAAGTATAAGGAGAACTGTGTATGTGTAAGAAATTACAGAGTACATGAGAAGAAAAGAAACTAACTAAAAAAAGCTAAAAAAGACTGGATTGAACTAACACTATACCTGTACTGGTAGGGGAGGAGAGATAATATGGAATGAGAGACTAATACATATATCTAAAAAAAGATAACAAAAAATGTATTTATAAGCTTGTGTAACAAAGGGAGGTTGAAGCTGTACTGTCCAGTGCAGGAGGTGACTGTGATGAGTTTGTCCTAATGAGTTTCCCACTTGTAAGTAATTGATCACTACTTGCTGAGTGTTTTGCCTTAATAGATATTTGTTAGACCCATCTGCTGAGTAAGTGAATCCCAATCCAATGGGGTTTTGTCACATGGCAATATTAAATGGACAATAAATGAAATGGCCATGTGCTGTTGTAGTGCTCTGTAGGCATTTTATGGAATGTGCTTGGATTACCGCTCTCCCTGCCTCTGTGTCCATTCCTTATCCAGGATTTTTCTGGGCATCCTGCCAATTCCAGACATTCCTTCCTGGTAGCCCCTGCTCCAGGCTATTCAGTGGGTGCCCTCCAACTCTTGCGGTCATTCTTCTCTGGCCCAACTTTAAACAGCAGCCTGATTTAAACACCTTCCATGACTACTGTCCTTATGGGTCATCCTCCCTCAACACCTATGCCCTCCCTTCTAGAATAATTGTGCACATGGTACCAAGTCCTACCCACTCCCAACTTACTTCATGAAGGCTCTTCCCACTGGCACCAAACACTGCTAAGTGAAGGAAATGAGGATGCATTCAAATCCCACTACATCAGGACTTGAAAGGTTTAGCTTAACTCCCCAGCTTTGCTATAGATTTCCAGTGTTACCTTGGGCAAGTAACTTAATCTTTCTGTGCCTCAGTTGCTCATCAGGAAATATTAGCATGCCCATTTTATATTCTCCCAGCCTTTGTCTATCTTGTTTATTCAGCCTGTTAGCCCTTCAGGGCAGGGACAGTCTCCTACTGGATGATCATTCCTGGCCGTGGTGCATTAAATGTTGGTTTGTGTTCCAACAGTTTAATCCACAAAGTTAAACCTTCTTTCATTTTAAACTTGATACCTGTCCATCTGAGGATGGGCCAATTACCAAACTTTCATACCTCAGGCAAAACCAAACATTTTTGACAAACAATTTTCAGACTGTGTTAGGATCTTCTGGGGAATTATGTATTAAGTATTGCTCTTGATAGAAAGTTTTAAACAGTTTCAAAACTCAGTGTATGATAGACATGATAATAACGTTCTAAATCTAAATGTGGAATGGCATCACAGGATATGTCCCAACATAAGGTAACATTTAAAATAAAAAAAGATATTACCTCACCCACCTTGTCTCCCCAGTATTTGGTAACATTTTCAAAAACACTTAAGTGACTTGAGAGCCCAAATCTCATTGAAAGTCCTTACTCATTTAGGAGCCTAAGTCCCAAGTTACTTTTGAAAATGAGACTTTTGGGCTATAACAATTCTGTAAACTGGTAACAGTTATGCAAGATCTACACTTGCACTTTCCAGCAAGAGCTATGTTTAACCACAGTTTTCCAAAGAACCTTTGATGATGTTCCCACAACCCAAACTGAACTGGGAAGGCAAAGAAAGGCTGAGCAGCAACTTCCTAGAGAGACTTCCTAAGGATTGACATGCCCAGAGATCAGCATTCAGCAGTTCTGAACATTTTTAATAGATACCAAGTTTTAGAACACTCCAAAACTTTCCAATTCACAATCTAGACCTAAATGCATGTATATGAAACAGGAAGAAAGGATCAAGGAGATTGTTCACGTGGAAATAATGAGGCAGAAAGGATACAGACTTTTCTTTCACACAACACTACTGTATTGGTTATTTATTAAAATGGTCCTTTCTAATGAAAGTTTGCTTTTTCCTTTCATCCAGAGAGTATGTAATTTTTAATGTGTTGTGGAAAAAAGGATAAGTTAATATACACAGAATAAGAATGTCATTAGATGCTTTTGGAAATTTTACACTTTAGCCATTCAAGAGCCTAAGTTCCATTTTTAGGAGCCCAAAGCTCATTTTAAGGAAGGATTTAGGCTGAAAAGAGCTTTGGGCTCCTAAATCATTTAGGTGTTGCAACCCTAAGCACAGCAGTGCCTAAATACCTTTACAAAAATCTGGGCCTAAGTCGAATTGAATGAAAATGGAACTTAGGCTCTTGAGTGACTTAGATGCTTTTAAAAAACAGGATTTGAGTGCTTTGGAAAATTTTGTCCATAGTGACTAGATCAGAGGTCCCCAACCTGTAGGGTGCACCCTCCTAGAGGGGTGTGGAGGAATGTTTTGTGGGGCACGGTTGGGGCCCAGGCCAGCCCCCATGTGGGAGTAGGGAGGGAGTGCCAGCCAGCTCAGCTCCTGGCCCTGGCCCCCGGGGCACCTGCGGCCAGCACCAGCCCCCAGGGGAGCCCCCACTCCCACCTCCAGTTATGGCCCTTGGCCACCTTACCCCTGTCTGCGTCCCTCCCTCCCAGAGCTGTGGCACCGCTCCTGGCCCTGGCTCCAGGGAGCAGGGCAGAGGGGGCAAGGTAAAAAGTTTGGGAACCACTGGACTAGATTCTACAAAATAGCTTACAGAAGCTACCTCCCTTCCAAAGAATGGTACTTACCTTGTCTGACAGCTAGTGTAGTGGTGTAGACCAAAAACAGGAGGATGTAATTGAGGAAGCTCTGAAAAACAGGAGTGTTGGCATGGAAATCCTCTGACAAATACTTGCTGGTCAGGCCAATGCCACAGATAAGAAGGGACAAAACCTGGCCAAGAGCCACAGACAGCAAGAGCTCCCTAAAAGAAACAAGAAAAAACACAGACATAAAACACTCAGCCTCTCAGCCAACCAGGAAATCCTTATCCTCCTCTGAGGAGCATAAATCCAAATGAAAGTGTAAAACATGGGAAGAAACATGATGGCCTTGATCTCTAATGTACCTGGTAGGAGTTGTCTAATAAGTATTACCATCTCTTTCCTCAGCATTTACTGAAATACTTTCCAAACACACTGGTTTTTGTTCATGTATTATAAAAACCTCTGATTATGAAAAGAATAACAGTGAAATTTCACGCACACAACACAAGGGAAAGATTTTGTGGATTTGGGCCCATTTAGTCTTAAGACTTCCTCACCCCTTCCCCCAGTTTGCTTGTGTGTGTCTCAGAGTAAAGACCCAGGAGTATAACTTCACATTTGCAATACAATGAAAGTGTACAGCTGTCCCAGTATTTAGTATGTGTCTCTCTGTATACACAACCAAATAGAGAAAAAAAAAACATGTGATTTTATCATGTTTCTAGATCTACATTTTTATAAAATAAAATGTATGAATGTACTGTCTTCCTTCCTTTGTTCTCTCATCTCATTTCCATTTTGCTTTCATTTCTTTTCTTCTACTGTGTATCTTTTCTTTAATCTTTTTCACCATCTTGTTTCTCTCCTCCACTCTTTACTTTTTTGTGGATTTTTCCTCTTCGAAAACATTCTTTTCATCACTCCTTTTACTCCAAGAAACTCGCTTATCTGAACTGGCCTCTTGCTTCAGTTTATCTTTCCATTCCTCATTCCCGCCCCCCACCATTTACTTCTTCTTCCTCCATGTTCCTTCTTCTTCTGCCTGTCCAATACTCCTGCCCTCTTTCCCCCTCTCCATCCCCTCCATGTTCTCCTTCAGCATCCTCATCATTTTCTCCTTCCTGCCCATCCAGTCCTGGTTCTTTGTTATCTCTTTGCACCACAGTTCACTTCAACCCAGATAAAGAACATTCAAGTGTTACTTGCTCATGCTTTCAGCTTGGTTACAAGATATTCTACACATGCAACATAGACATCATTGAAAGATTCCGGCTCAAAGGAGTGGGCTTCAGGGAGGAGGGATAGCTCAGTGCTTTGAGCATTGGCCTGCTAAACCCAGGGTAGTGAAGGCAGGGGGCTGGACTCAATGACCTTTCAAGGTCCCTTCCAGTTCTAGGAGATGGGATATTCCCATTAATTTAATATCATTTTTTTAAAAATTTACCCTTGAGATGACTTTACTGAAAACATGCCCAGACACTATTTTGTTCCTATGGTTGTGCTGATGCCAAGTCTATTCCATGCCTGTTTCCTGCTCTGGGGGGAGACAGGCAAGGCAGCACATCAGTGTGGAACACTCTTCAGCTAGGGTGAAAATCTTTTTTATACACCACCATCTCCCAATATTAAAAATCTTTCAATGTTGCTTCCCTCTCCCTGCCATATCTCCCTCAGAGTGACTGAATATTTGGCAGCTGTGAAGATCTAGGCTACAAAGACCCCTTTCTTAGTAACCTCAGGTGTCAGATTTGTTTCCCCCTTTCTCAAGCAATCCTCCTACTACTGTGTCTTGGTGCCAGTCATGGTATGAAACAACCAAACAAGCCCAGGGAAGCACAAGCTGTTGTATAGCACCGTCTCCCCCTTTCCCCCCCCATCTTCCTCCTCCCCCCCCAAAAAAACAAAACAAAACAAGCAGTCTGACAGAGAGAGAACAACCTTCACTGTGCTAGATCCTGCACTCTTACAGGAGGTTTTTGGATTAGTGGAATCTAAGATCTTGTTGCGCCATTGCACTCCATATGCTTTATGAAAATATGCTTATGAATGTGAATATGATGCAACTGGAATACGCTTTATGCAAAAGATCTCTTGTAAAGTATCATTACAAAGCTTATAATCTACTGAGTGTGTTCATCCTATTTGTTTTCATGTATTATTTCTATGTCCAGAGTTAGGAGAATAAGATATAAACGTGTATCACTGATGTAAACGTATTAAGTGCAGGCCATTAAGGGTGCTCCAGAAACAATCAGTTGTAAATGGCCTTAGTTACTTGAAAGCTTTCCTGTGTATGTGTGGGCCAGTCCATGGGGAATGGAGACTAGAGGTCTTACAGTGACATGTGACCATGTCACCTGATAATGAAATCCATCTTAAATCTGGTACTTTTCCATTTAGAAGGACTGGTGGGGACTCAGAGAGTCAAAGGATTCCCGCCTTGTGCCAAAGCTATAAAAAGGGGGTGAAGCAGGACAAAAGGGGCTGTCAGTCATGAGAAAACTCCTGCTTACCACCTGAGATGTCTGCTGGAACTAACAAGGACTGTACCAGGGAAAGGATTGGGCCCAGACTAGGAAGGAGTCTAGTCTGTAAAAGAAGCTTATTGGAACATCTCTGAGGGTGAGATATTACCTGTAATAGTTTCTTAACGTATTAGGCTTAGACATGCGTGTTTTGTTTTATTTTGCTTTGTGACTTACTTTGTTCTTGTCTGTTATTACTTGAAACCACGTTTTACTTAATAAAATCACTTCTGTTTATTAATAAACCCAGAGTAAGTCATTAATACCAGGGGGAGCAAACACCTGTGCATATCTATCAGTGTTATAGAGGGCAAACAATTTATTAGTTTACCCTGTATAAGCTTTATAAAGAGTAAACGGATTTATTTGGGGTTTGGATCCCATTGGGAATTGGGTGTCTGGGTGCTGGAGAGGTAACCTGCTGAGCTGTTTTTGGTTAAAGTCTGTAGCTTTGGGGGCATGGCCCAGACCCTGAGTCTGTGTTGCAGCAGGCTAGCATGTCTGGCTCAAAAAGGCAGGGCTCAGAGGTAATTTCAGCACATCAGGTGACAGTCCCAAGGGGGTCTCTGTGACCAAACCCGTCACACATGTAACCACTCCTTCCACCCTTCCATTGTTCACTCAGAAACAAAACATGCCTCTGTGAAATAAAGATATCCAACTGGGATGGTGTCACAGGATGGCTGGGGCCCTGTGATTAAAAATGGATCCAGCTCCCCTGTTCTAGAGAAGGTGCTCACAGTCGAGCCAGTTAAGGGGACTGGGCTGCACCTAGACGATAGCAGTCAGAGGGAGCTCATTGAAGACAGAGCTACAAGGAACTGTGCAGTAAAGATGCAAGGAGAGATGGTCTCTGAAGAAGGGACTGCGGCTCGTTAAGAAGACCCAGATGGAAGGTATGTTTATCCTTTGGAGAAGGCAGGCCGGGCTTTGCATCTTCTCCAGCTGCTTAGACAGCAGAAAGAGACAGTGCCTTGGGGGCTTTCCCCAGTTTAAGACTGGGTTGAAGATTTTTTTGTTTAGGTTTTTTTATTATTAATACAAAACTCCAGACCCAAGAAGGACTGCGAGTGGATAAGCAAAACTGCAGGCAGTTCTATTTAAGGAGCCCTGAAGAAGGGAAAACTGAAGCAGACACTGTAGAGGCACTCCTGGCCACGAGAGGGTGCTTGGGTGGTGGCCACCATGTTAAAGATGGCACCAGAACAGACTAACATTAGTGCTAAAGGAACCACATATCCATAATTCTTGCCACTGCTGCCTATTGATGAGATACTGCAAAATTTGAAGACTCACTGAAATTTAGGCAGATCCATCTCCTAGATACTTGTAGTTCTTTTTTTATCCATTTAGATGCTGCTTCAATTACTGTCTTTTCTCTGAAATGGAGGTTCATGCAGCAGCATCCTCTCATTACTCTATGCTAGGGGCCTTTATAAGTGGTGCTTGAATTGAGGAGTTAAATGCATGCAGGTCTGTATGCATATGTACTTGGTTGATTTCACATAGGCTGTGGAAGGGTTGCTTGCCTTCTCTAACCTTGACATATTCCAGATATGACCATCAGCAAGCATCACATAGAAACATAACACATCTACAATAGAACTATTGTGGAGGCAAGTGCCTCAGTTTTTATTCTCATACTCAGAAAAGTGAACACACTCATTTTATCACTCAAGGAAGGAGGTTAGCAATAGTGGTTTTTGCTCCACATGGTGGTCTACTGCTGGACACCACTAATCTTGGCAGATCCTTCTTTTAGTGAGAGGCATGATGATGTGGCCCTCAAGAGCAGTGTGTGCATAAATTCAGACCTTGGGTTCTCTATCTCTCCAATATATGTCACCTTGGATTGACAGGCTATCCCAAATCTCACCTAGAAAGTAACTAGTTAATTTGGCAGGGCTTTATGTCAGAATCATTGCCATCCACAGGATAAGCTTCAGTTCTGCCAGCAGTCATTTCTATCTATGTAGAAGTGAAATATTTTCCAACAGCTGATTCATTAACATTTCATCCTGCATGATACCAAATTCATAAGTGAGAATTCTTCTCTTAAGACATGTATACAACTGCCTACAGTCCTATTTATAGGATGTCCTCTACTTCTGAATGTAACATTCGGTAACAATATTAATGGCTACTTGGCAGTTCTGCTGATGTTTTCAATGTAACTGCATATTCTGTGTTGGTCTTTGTAGCTACAGATGGGTCAGTGTTCAGTTAAATCTTTGTCCTCAGCCCCTAGGTGATGCAGTAGAATAGCTTTTCATCTCTGCTAAGTATTCAACTCTTGCATTTGCTATTAATACGGATTCTAACCCTCCAGGATTGGCCGGGAGTCTCCAGGAATTACAAATTAATTTTTAATTAAAGATTGTCATGTGATGAAATCTCCAGGAATACATCCAACCAAAATTGGCAACCCTAGCTATTAAACATCCTTAAATCAACTCTTACTATTGCCTCCACAGCATAGCTGGAATTCCCATTGGAGACAAAAAAGCAGTTACAAGTGCAATGGAATTAGAGAGGGGCAAGAATCAAGACTCCTGCTCTGAAAGTACACAAGCTTTGGGAACAGTTTGGATGTGGATCAGAATATTAGCTCTAAATAGAATTCACCTTTTGAATATAACCAATGTAAATAAAACCCATGTCCCTAGAGTCACTGGATCCCTTAAAGCACTTTAACAAAAATGTCTGTTATTATTAGTGCTACAGAGCAACAGGAAGTTCTTCTCTAACCTAGGAAGTGAAGACTAAAATCATATAGCCACACCCTGCTGCAATATATCATGCACTCAGAAACAACATGGTCAAGCCCTACTGTTTTTGCTCCCCTCCCCCGTGACATATTCCATCTCCAAAGTAAGAGTACTACTGAGTAGGGTGGCTCAAGGGAGAAAGGCTGAAGTCTGTTAGCCTCATAATTGCCATTGATCCTCTTTATAGTCCAGCTTCCTTTTTTGCTTCCCACCTTTCTTTTGTTTGAGTCTTGCTTCTGAGCTTGACCAAACAGCTTTCTGACTATACAGTACTGCACTGGTTGGAAGGTGGGGGAAGGTGTCCTACAAGGTCTTTTCCAGCTCTCATTTCTATTATTTTCTATGTAGAGTGTCAGCTTTTCTGTGCAGAGACTCTCTTCTACAGCAATGAACATAGTGTTAACATTTAACAAGAGGATTATAATCATTAGATGGTCATGCATTTATTGGAAATAGAAAAAAATTCATGTAGTCCTTAAATTGCATCAGCACTCCCAATACTGGACTGTACAAACAAGATTGAAGGGTTATGGATAGCTAGTCTGTCCGTGACTTCCATATCCACTTTGTCTTCTTAATTGCTAGTGCTGCAAACTCAAGCTGGGATTAGAAAGTTATATTGTGTTCTTCCTCCAGTCAGAACTTAGTTTATCATTTTGTGGATGGCATGTGAGGCAGAATAGAACTCAGCCTGCTCTTTGATAGCTGCTCTGGCTCTGCAGCCAGGGCCAGCTCCAGGGTTTTGGCCGTCCCAAGCAGCCAAACAAAAAACAAAACAAAAAAAGCCACGATCGCGATCTGCAGCGACAATTCGGTGGGAGGTCCTTCGCTCCGAGCAGGAGTCAGGGACCATCCGCCGAATTGCCACCGAACAGCTGGACGTGCCGCCCCTCTCCGAAGTGGCCGCCCCAAGCACCTGCTTGGTAAGCTGGTGCCTGGAGCCGGCCCTGGCACCAGCACAGCAAGCACGTGCCTGCGGTGGCAAGCCGAGGGGGGCGGCATGTCGGTCGCTGTGAGGGCGACAGTCAGGTGGCCTTCGGCCACGTGCCTGCGGGAGGTCTGCCAGTCCCACGGTTTCGGCGGCAATTCGGCGGCAAGTACGCCGAAGCTGCGGGACCGGCAGACCCCCTGCAGAAACGCTACCAAATCCGCGCGACTGCAAGCCGCCCGCAGGAGTGTCGCCGAGGCCCACCTGACTGCCATGCTTGGGGCGGCAAAAAACATAGAGCCGCCCCTGTCTGCAGCATAAACATTAATCAATACTTGTATTCAATAATATGCAGAAATGGCTCAAATGAACACGTAATGCAGATCTCCTGAGTAGGGAGGGCCCTTCTATATACTGTAGTTTCTTCTAAGACTGTTCACCGCTCTTCAAAACCTCTTACCCCAAATACAGAAATGTCTGCTTGAATCATAAGTGACTTGCTGGCTCCATTTATCAGCATGGAAGGCTTTACTCTACCAATTCCACTCACCAGTGAATCAACAATGAACCTTGACAGAGGGCTGGTTTCAGGGAGCGAACTGAATAAGAGAAATTAAAAGTGTGAACAACATAACAGGCTGCTGACATGGTGAAAGCCTTCAAATGAAGATGTGTTATTCTGTTCCTTTGGCTGGGCAGACATATGGAAACTTTTCCCGACCCTTTAACACAGGGACAACACAAATCTCTTTTTTTTTTTAATTGGTGGAAATGTCAGTCACTATCCAGAAGCAACAACAACACACAATGATATGGAATGATGCACAGATTGGTTGGCCCCAGTAACAAAGTTAAACACCTTCATTGTGCAGAAAATGCTTTATGGGACAACTTTTCCAGTTCATTTCTATTCTTCCTACCAACAGTGATCTAATACAAAGTACTTAGCTCCAGGATTTGGACAGACTCAGTAACCTCTCTTTCAGTTTTAGGGTAATACTTAAACTATGGAAAATTGGGAAATATTTGTATAAATGTCATATGCCCCTCAGTGTGTGTGTGTGATATTACTTTGCCTGAAAGCATAATTAGATCAATAATTAGATTTGCCAGAAGCTGGGAATGGGCTACAGGGGATGGATCACTTGATGATTACCTGTTCTGTTCATTCCCTCTGGGGCACCTGGCACTGGCCACTGTCGGAAGACAGGATACTGGGCTAGATGGAAACTTTGGTCTGACCCAATATGGCTGTTCTTATGTTCTAAAAAGGTTAAAGAAACCAGGCAGAAAAGGTAAAAGCACAGTGACCTAGATAAGGAGTGTCCCCTCAAACACAGTAGCCAGGTTTACAGCCATGAGGAGTCCTCAGCCCCAACCCTGGCAACAGGGCTGTTTGCCAAGGCTGAGAATCTGAAGAGATCAAAAGACACTGGTCACTGAAAGGACCTACCCTACAGAAAAAGAGGAAGTTGTCTCTGGCTGCAGACTGACACAGAAACACTGACTGTGAATTAGGGGTTTGCAGTGGGGAAGCTGTAACTTGGTCACCAAGAGAAAGGAGTATACAAAGGCTAAGTCAGCTCTACCCAGGGGCCTGAAGGGGTCACCAAGTGTAGGAAAGCATTTCTATTCATTTTAAATCCATTTCTTGAGGGCTGTGTACTTTTTTGCATATAAATCATACTTCGTTTTGAAGAATCTGCTTCTTTGCTCCTTCATACTGTTACTGTCCATGGGTTCCTGAAGGGAACTCATGCAGGTGCCAAGTCTATTGGGCCTGCTGTATCATGGTTGGCAACTAGGGTGGTGTAACCAAATGTCCAGTTGGATCACAGGGTCCCACCCCAAAGAGAAGTAGAGGCATGGGCCTGCCACTTGAAAGGGGACTGAAAAGTGTCTCTGAAGGGGCAGCCTACCCAAAGACTGTGGCATAACCATTGAAAAGAAATTAGTACAAATTCAACAATTACTTAAAACGTTCTCTGGGTCCTGTGAGTCCCTTTTAAAAGTCTCACAGTGTTGCTGAAACATGCAATATTTCAGAACCCCTGTGTTTTAACTGCAATATTTTTCTAAGTTCTTTTTGATGCTTCCAGCCATACATACAGAGTATGTCACAAAGAGAACAGCTTCTTCTGTTAGCCATCAGCAGTAAACATCCATTAAGCAAGTGCTACTCATTCATAAGATGAAGAAAAGTTGTAGGTTTTGATTGGGGGGGGGGGAGGGCTCAGTATGCAGCATCAAAGAGAGACTCACTACAAAAATGTTAAAGAAGGAAAGGGGACTTTAGGTGGGTTTCCCCAATTTTGGAGCCTACTCTTACTATTCGTGTATTCTATTTCTCTACCCATTATCCCATTTAAAAGTAATAATAGAGTAAGCACCATAAGCTCTTTCCCTTTTCCCACTCAGGCAAAGGGGGGCACCTCATTCTCCACTGGTCCACATTAAGACTTTAGAATTAAAAACAATTTGAAGATTTTCTACTCTCCTGCTGAATAGCTCACACTGATGATTCTCCTCCAATGATGCTTGGAAGAGGCAAGTTAGGAACTACTTCTTTGATATCTTGCTGCCAATTGAATTCAGTGCTGTATTATAATTGTAACTCCCTCTAGATGCAGCATGAATCCATTTCAATCTAACCAACACTGGCAATTTATTGGGACCAGTTTTATTCATGGTATGGCAGCAATATCTTGAATAGTGGGATAGAAAGCTAGAATCACACCCAAGCCATCCAGTGGCGGCAGCTAGCCATAAATATGTTGAGTTTGATTTATGGTGATTTGAAAGAGATACAAGCAAATAATTCTTTATAAACTCTATCCTCATCCCAGGATAATCTCAATATCCTGCCATTCTGCAATTTTAGTACAATCACAGCTCAGCATCATCTCATCCTCTAAACTCTAAGCACTGCACTGCCATTTGGAAAGCTAAGAAAGCCACACATTGGGTTAGAACTCCCAGCAGAAGATGAAAGCTGTGAGACAACATCAGAATGGCTTATAAAGTAGAATAATTCACAAGGGGCCTGATTCTGATCTCATTTACACCAGTGTAAAGGAGTTAATGCTACTAAAGTCACGGGAGTTACATCAGTGTAACACCAGTGAGCGAGGAGACGGCAGCCCAAGCCTGGCACAGGAAGCCATTTTATTCTGCTTAAAACCTCTGTGCTTGCAGTTGGTATGTGCTGTTTTTTTTTTCTTTGCTACTTTGACATACTGGTATTTCTATAATTGTTCCACCCCCCCCCCACCCCCCAGTTATCAGTCATGTGGACTTTGGAAACCCTAAAGGCAGAAATTCCAATATCAAACCACTCTAAGGTTAGCTTCTCAGCCCCTGGCACGTACACCCATATATGACATATAGCTGTTAGATTTCCTCAGGTTCTCATGCAATTCAAATTTTCATATTGTTACAGTTTCCTGGTTTATTCTGCTTTGTGTGGCTTGTTTTGCAGAAGAATTTTGCAGCAGTGCATCTGGGGTGCTAGCCCTTGTGCCCTGTAGCTGCAGTACCCCGCAGGCAAGACAATAGATGGACAACCCACATCAGTGACTGGATCCCCAGAGACCATAAGCAACTGCTTGGCAGAACAAAAACACGCTGGGCTGATCCCATGACAAAACTTTGACCAGAAATGGAAAGAACATGCTCACAAGAAAACAGAATGGTATTGCGTTGACTTGCGTTCATGGAGGAACGGACAAGAACAAGCCAGACAAAGGTGACAACGGTGATATCATTACAGCATTCAGTTTGAACACCAGACCAGTACAACTCTTCTCCATAATAGTAAAATGCCTTTTATGACCCAACATCAAAGTGGGATTACATTCTGAACGGCTTATAGGGGCAGCATACTATGCTAGTGATATCTGACCCTTTTTTGCTGAACCAATGATCTACAAAGGTGGCTGAAGGGTTTGAATACTCAACCCTGATTATTTGTTTTGGGAAATGCTTACTTCCATTGGGTTATTGACAATTCTATTTTGAGCACCATCCAGGTCAATTTCCTTCTTAACAGGTTCCCCCTCTTCTCTTTTTTACTTGGCCCCATTTCATTGCTAGGTCCCCATTGCATCTCTTACAGCATACCTTAGACAGTGAAAACTCCTGGTACTTTTAATCTCCAGATATTTGAAAAGTACCAGTCCCTCAACGTCACTCAATATCTGCCAGCCAGGGTTTGAACCTGGCAGATTCTCTCCTGACCTGAGTCTATACCAGGTTAGCAGCAGTCTATATAATAATTTCATAGTATGGTGTAAGAACAGGCATGGAGGTAGAAATATACTTCAGAGATTGAGTTATTTATCAAAATATTATAAGGATGTATTTGAAAGGAAAGAAGGATCTCATTTGGAGACTGGTTACTGTTAACACAGATTAAAATTGATGAGGGCATGTATTTCATTTGAGTGCATGGTTTTACCAAACTGCTTTACTTGAGGGCACTTTAATGTATTAATATAAACAGCAGAAGAAAAGAGATCACTATATTAAAAATTCTAGTCTGAGTTCATTAGGAATTTCATGCTCCTCTGTGACTATCAGACCAGCTTTATTTGAAGTGTTTGAATATGGATGTAGCATCCTAACTTTAGGCACCCATCTTTAATTTTGACTTTTCTGTCACTATCTCAGGAAGAAAGGGAAAGACGTATGATTTGAAAACCCAAATGTCAACACAAAAATAGGATGCTGCTGCTGCTGCAGTATGGAAGAGCTCTTAGGTCCCAGTGTTACACCAGACTTAAATAGGGACATACCAGGAAAATAGACAATACTACAATATATTGCCACATTCACCTTACATGTATATGTGGCACCTGAGAAGTTTAATTAATAGGATGCTTCTAAAACCTTCTTCATGGCAACTAAAGCAACTGGCCAGTTATTTTTGAAAGCTGGGGCTACAGATTTCTAATATTTTTTAGTCTGGCACACCTGAAAGCCTCTCAGCTGTTCTGTTTGATTTGATACTGTCTATACCTAAAAGGAGAGAGAGGGATTTTGCATCTATTTAGTAAGTGTTTTCCCCTATGCATTCTTACTTTTACACCATTCTTGTGTGTGCACTACACAGGGGAGAAATCCTGAAAGATGGCACACGCAAGCCTCTCAACCTCCACACCTCTCCCAGCAAGACAAGTTTTATAACAGAAATCTTCTGTTAATACATTAAAGCATCTGTATCCGCTTATGACAATTTACATAAGTGATCACGACTTCCAAAAATAAAACACTGAAAGCAATGAAGAGCAAGCAGATTCATGTGCACAAGTGCAGTTAACAGTTAATGGAGTTGGCACCTATAAAATATTTATTATATTAATCAACTATTCTCATCATGTTAATTCTCAATGATTACATTAGGCAATGCCCTGTGTAATTGTAACTGTTATAAGGCTAATATTTAAAGGCCTCTTTTACCTCTGACAGTGGCACAAATAAACCTTTCAGAGCTGCAGAATCATAGGTAATAGCCATCACTGGACAGTGAAATAGCAAAGCTTGGATCCCACCTAACACCATAAGAATTTTACTCAAATATTTACATAAAACTCAATGAGTGAAGTTCACCCCTGTGGAGAAGGTCAATGCAAGCCTCATACATCTCCTATACTTCCTCAAATATGAGTGAGTCAGAGTATTTTGACCTTACACATACCATTCTCTCATAAATTAAAAGGAACAGGAGATGTCACTCTCCCAGAAAGGGAAAAGATCAAAAGAACTGCAAGGAGGTGTGTGTATATGTCAAGGAGAAAAAAAATTACATGAAGTAGCTAGTCACGGAACCAAGAGAAAATTTCACAAGCTGCATACCAACATAGTGAAGGAAATTTTCAGATGGGCTGAGCCCTGGTCACAATCTTTGCTGGTGCAACTTGCAGTTGCAAGTGTGCTTGAATTTTCTTAAAATGTAAAATGTATTGCATGCAGAACTCTAAGCACAAGCACTTCTAATGACCTGACCCCTACCCACAACCAAGGAGTTGAATGTAAAGCACTGAGATCTATTTTACAGCACCCTCTTCCTGCTGGAGCCAGGTTTGCTCTTGCTGAGCCAGCTCCTTCTCTGGGGAAATTCTGCCTGGAGCCCTCTCACAGAATCCAGGGATCCATTAATTCCTCCCCCCTTTTATTTCAAGCCTTTTTAAGAAAACAAGATCAAAGCTTCATAGACTCTTCCCTCAAAGTCTGTACAGGGTAAGTCATCCCTTCCTCAAATCTGTCCTTCACCCCTCTAAGTACATCAACCCAAAACTTCTTGGCTCTTGCCTCAGAGCCTTAGTAATAACAGGACTTCCCACAGTCTCCCTTCTGCCCATTTGTTTCTTGGAGCAGTTCCGTGTTGTGATTGCTCTAGCCACAGCCCATTGGGCCCACAGCTTTCTAGCAGCTATTCCAACTCCCCCCTCTGTTTCATGCTGCCTTCTTTTATGAGGATCAGCCAATTAAGTTGCGGGTCTTTTTCCCAGGTGCAGTTGCAGGGCTCATCAGCCAGCCAGCCAACTGCTGGCCTCTGACCCCAGAGGAATGGTAACCTTCCCAGAGCTGCTGCTCAGATTATTGTGTGGGACAAAGCTATAGGTTCAAAAAGCGGCAGATACAAACTGTATAGATGCAAGTTTTCACTTAATAAAGAAGTGGCTGACTTTTAGAAAATTAGAGCTACTAAGTAAATTAAAAAAGAGGGATTTTATATTAACAAATACACTGTGTTTGGTGTTTTTGTTATTAATTATTATTTTATTATTATTATTAGTTTGCAGTAAAATAGCACCAAAGGGCCACAAAGCTGGAAGATATAATTTCCTGCTTAAGGAAACATGCCTGTGGTAGCTCTGATGAGCTGTAGCACCAAAAACAGAAGTGTAGCTGTGGTGGGAGGGGCCAGCTGCCTCAAATATGATCCCATCCAAGATACTAGGTATGTACTTTGGGTGGCTAGACCCTCCTGCTGGTCCTTCCGCCCTGCAGCTACACTATTTTTAGCACAGTAGCTCAATCAGAGCTAGCATGAGTATGTTTATTCCAGCTGGAATTTATACCTTCCAGCTCCAGATCAGACATACCCTAAGAGATTATTCTTGCCCCAAAGAGTTCACAATCTAAATAGACAAAAGGACATAAGGAATAGGGGGAAGGATATAATCTATAAGTGGAGTGAACAGTATGATGGTTTGCAAATATCCATCTAATTTAATGAGCTGATTGTTGTTACATCTAAGTCTTTTGCCTGACTAGTGGAAAGTATTTTTAATGTTTATTATAATTATTACACTCTTTTGGGATGCTACTGATAGTGTTTTTATTTACCGTATATTTATTTCAAATCTATACCCAATGGAGTCAAAATCTGCTCCAAGATAGGCATATGCAACTTACACTGACCTCAAACTTCTTTCCAGCAAATTTTTGCCACCAGCCATATGCAAAAAATAGGTAAGAGCCTGGGGGAGAGGGGGGAGAAATCCTTAAATTGCACCCTGAAAGTTTGTCCCTTAACTGTACCATTGCACACTGAAAGACCTAAGAGGTTTACCATTTCACTGAAGTCTGGTCTACAGAGGGTCCCAGTTTGGTAATAAGCAGCATTTGCTGCTACATCTTTCCCCAGTCACTAACCACTTCAAAGGAGATATTTGTATGCCAGTGGCTAATTCTGCTTCCATGTCTCCTGCAGGGCCCTGCTTCCATGTCTTCCTTCACGATTTCCTACTTTTGGTTGCTATTCCAGAAGGTTCATTTCTCTGCAGCTTCTCAGAAGGGAATAATCCTCAAAGTTGTTGCCTCATGAAGCTTGTGGGGAACACAAGATATCAAGTATAGATTGGTTACAACTTTGTATGCCTGTGGCTAATTCTGCTTCTATGTCTGCAGCAGGGCCCTGCTTCCATGTCTCCCTTCACGATTTCCTACTTTTGGCTGCTATTCCAGATGGTTAATTTCTCTGCAGCCTCTCAGAAGGGAATAATCCTCAAAGTTGTTGCCTCATGAAGCTTGTGGGGAACACAAGATATCAAGTGTAGTTTGGTTATGACTTTCAGATGTTTGGATGCCTAAAGTGTATCCAAATGATCTGAATCTTTAAGGCCTGATCAGGTTTGTTTCCTGGGGGAAAATTTTGTTTCTCGAGGTCTTCTTGGATCTCCTGATGTTCTGAACACTCAGATGACAGAAGTGGCCAACAGTCTATCTGCACTGGGCAAGAAGGACATATCTTTCCCTTTCAGATGGGAACCTCACCAGTTACTCCTACCTTTTTCACATCAAGACTGGATTACTACAGTGCAACACCTGAAGACAAATTAAAAACCTCAACTAGTACAGAACATGGCTTCTGGCTTTGCCTAGTGGTGTTTCTCTCAGGGAGCACATTACGCTTAGGCTTTTTGATCTATACTGGCTTTGAGTTTGTTTTCATGTGCAATTCAATGATTTTCATGATTTTGATCATGGAACCCCTAAATGGTTCGGGGTCTCTGTTACCTTAGAGATCTCAGCCAACATTTAAAAATAATGACTAGTGATTTTGGGTGTCCAACTTGAGGCACCTTAAAGGAGCCTTATTTTTATAGAGGGGTGCTCAGCCCCTTCAAAGAGGTCTCAAGTTGGGCACCCAAAATCACTACTTCTGTGGAAAATCGTGGCCCTCCTTTCCACTTCTGTGACACTATGTGCAGTGAGCCTTCAAGAAGTGCAGCATATAAACTGATCCTATGTTTCTAAAGAAAGGGACTAATACTGCTAGACTACATGTTTTTACTGTTTGCACCACAGGATCAGCATGTCCTTTTCTCACAACACATACTAAAGACAGTCATTATGTTCCAGAAACCATTAACAAGAGTATAATAATGGGAAGTCCACAGTCAGGATTTTGTGTTTAAATTCCTATTTTATGCAAAAATTGAAAAAAGTATCGTGAGCAGGAACGAAATTATAGATAATTTGTCTATTACTAAAAATAAGTACTGCTCTCTTAGTAAGGAGAGACCTTCAATTTTAGGTACAAGTTAAGAATGAAACAGGTCTGGTTTATTGCTTTCCCCTTCAGAGCCAAGATAAATCTCTCCCTTTCTCCCTGCCTTTCAATAAAGCGAGACAGCATGACTCCTTCTGACAGCTCTGAAAATGTATTACAGACTTGACACACGTTGATGGAACACACATTAAAAAAAATTAGGGCACTGATCTTATTTTGCTGCTTTTAATAGAGTTTAAAATTGCAATGTGTCTAAAAAGGTTTATTCTTAGTATACATAAAAAGTTTAAAGGTGACAGAGGAAGGTGTCAGCTGCAGATTTCTGGAGGGTCAACTCAGAGTAACTCCTGGCCTGTGGGACAGTGCTGTGGTGATAAACACACCAAAGCCTCTGATGACCCAAGAGATGATCATGATGACTCACTTAAAGTAAAATGAAACCTCTGAAGAAATAAGATGTATATGGTCTTCATGTAGGAGATAAACCAAGTCTGACCTTCTGATAGAGTATTTATTTATCTATCTATCTACATTCACTACTTTCCAGCTGGTTTTACTGCAATTCCTCCACAATCTCAGGATCTACATTTTGTTTGCAACAACTTGAGTTGTTGTCAATCATGTAATGACGACTTACTGAGAACAGAAGTCCTCCCACCTGGGTCACTGGAGTGACACAAAATGTGCTTTAAAGTGGCAGCTGAGGATTCCTCCAGGTGGATGAATCTTTGAGTGGTGTAAAAATGCTGTACATGTCTCACTCCCTCTGCAGTGTAGATGGCATGATGAGGATGGGTGGTGGGCCAGAGGCCAATGTCCTCTTAGGATCCTGGAACAGTAGAATGGATCATAAAGAAGATGTTTCTATTGGTGTAAATTAGAACAGCCCTTAGGCTGCACTAATTTATCATGGGAGCTAAATCAGGCTCATGATGATCCTGGTATTATGGTGGATAGAGAGGTGTCATTACACCATCTTTGCTTCCTTATACTTCAGGTGTGCCAACCTCCGCTCTAGAAAACCTGAGGATTGAGTGTATATATTGTCCAGGCCCCACTGTGACAGTATATAGGCACTTCACAAACACAGAGATAGACATGGCCGTGCCCAAAGAGTTTCCAAAGCCTTCCTCTGTCGTGTCTGATCATGGGCCAGTGGTATAAATCAGAGTAATATGAAGAATTATCTTAAATTTCACTACAAGATACCTGCTTTAAATTGCTCAAAATTGTTTGCGGTACATCTCCAAAACCTAATAAAAGCTCACTGAAAAACAGAGATGTGTCCGGTCACTAAACACATTCCTCTCAAGCAAAGCTTCTTTTGCCTCTCAGTCACACACACAGACACATACAGATGCTTTCATTAGCATCATCATCATCTGAGTAGTTTGCTTTTTTGCTTCTAGCGTCTCATACTGAGCCCTAATCTATGTTCTGTGGTGGAGAGAGCGGAAGGAAGGCATGTTAGTCCAGCAACAGCAGAGCAGGTTGTCAGCTGGACAAAGGAGAAAATGGGAGTAAAGAAATGGAGGTGAAATTGGGGAGAGCAAGCAAGGGGAAAAGAGAAAAAATGTAGTAAGACATGCCCCTAACATCACCATTTTCCTTGTATGTTGCTTGTCTATCGGTGGTTGTATGCCTTGCCTATTTAGACTGTAAGCTCTTCCGGATAGGGACTGTGTCATCAGCTATGTTTGTACAGTGCCTAGCACACTTTAGACACCAGCATAACAAAATAAAATTATTATTATTATTATTTTATTATAGTATCAATACTCAGTAATACCTATTGGTAGTAACTTTTTAAAAAGAAACAGGAACTCAATATCATTCAATAGCGTTTACCCTGCATTCAAGGACATTTGCAAGAGGGACATGAAAACTTTTAACATTGACACTGCAGCAAGCAACAGGATACACTGGAGGACTGCATTGCAGAAGACAAAGAGGCTGAAGGGAGGTGGTTGAGAGAGAGGAAATGAAGAGAGCAAAGAGGAAAGTGCAGTAGGCCTCAAGTGCTAGTAGTGTGCTGGCTTCATCCTCTGGCCCTTCACCTTACGCCTGCATTATCTGTGGCAAAGGCTGTCACTCAGGAATTTGAGAGAGAACACGGGTGAGGTAATATCTTTTATTGGACCAACTTCTGTTGCTGCAAGAGACAAGCTTTTGAGCCACACAGAGCTCTTCTTCAGGTCTGCAAGATGAACTGGATTTTTTAGCCACTCATGAATGACACACAGTAACTGAACCGCTTTGGCACTTACACCGTCATCTTTCAAGACGAAAGTCTGCCATTATTATCCTGCAGGACAGGAGATCCCCCGTGGGAAAGGAGGAATTTAAAGGCTCTACTTATAACCAAAGGATGAAACTTCTGCCTCAACTCTGAATTTCCTTGCCTTTCTGAGTTTGTCAGACCACTAAATGTGATTTGAATATTATATGTTTAGTTTCCTATTGATTTAGTCTTTCATAGTTTAAGAGAGACAAGAAAATAAAGAAGGGAAGAAACATTCCTCTGAGAGGTGAGAGAATTAAATGATACCACTTATCATGTGCAGCACACACATGCTTAAGAGGTTATGTTCAATAGGTTATATTTGCTATGTGTTGGTATCCACCCTACATTTTGTTCTTTACTACAATAGATTGGATAGATGAAATAGATTATCTTGGAATGAGCATAAAGGACTGTAGAACAATTTAATTGCTTTTTATAAAATTGGTGAAGCACATTAGCTTTGCATACTGTGCCATGGTTTACTTGTGAATTATGCTGATATTTAATTGAACTGTAATTAAATTACTTTACCACAAACAGTTTTGTTCAAGTTTTGAGACAAACTTTTGTTCAATCAGTTTTGTTTGGCTCAGTCTTCTTGTACAGATTTTTTTTTTGTGGGGGGGGGGGAGGGAAGCAGAGGGAGAAGGAGGGTTAAGCAAGAGGGTTTGCAGATGAAACTCAGATATGAAAACCATCTGATGTGGCAAAAGTTAGATACAAATAAATCAAATGTTTAGTTTTTTTCAAGACACAAGTGCAACATAACCTTTTCCCAGTTTTGTCAGTAGTGACAGGTTTTCCCCCTATACAGCTTTCTCCTTTGGGTCAAATTCTGCTCTCCTTTTCACCTGTGCAACCCCTTAATGCCAGTAGGGTTGCACAGGGGTAAGGATCTGATCCAAAGCTGACTGAAGTCAGTGGGCATCTTTTGCTATCTTTGAACATCAGATCATACCCTAATTAAGAAGTGAATTTCCACTGTGTCTACCTTTTGGAACACAAAAGATTATATATAAAGTGTGTGTGTATTTCTAAATATACACATCATGCACAGAACTGAGCATGCAAAAATGGAAGTCAAGTTGAAGCCTGGATAAAAATTGGGCCCTAAATATTATAACACAGGTTAGTTGATTTCTATTACATATTCAAGAGAAATATCAGACTTCTCCAAGGTGTGCAATAGAATCATCTGATGTGCAGAATATGATCAGTGCTGTGTGATGGTACTTAAAAATGTTTACTTCTTTTGCTGATACTTGTTATGTACATTTAAGGATGTTTTAGAGATATCAACAGAGGAGATGAGAGACATTAATCTTATAACTAACTGTGTGCTTGTGTTTAATTTATATGATTTTATTATTTAGTATCTATGTCAATAACTTAATTTGCCTGCAAATCATTTTCTCATACAATTTTAATGAAAGAGGCTATAGAGAAATTCATCAAATTATTGAAATTAGAGCTGGGAAAGGCCCATTTTATCATCTATTCCATCCTCTAGTAGTTTAAAATAGATTCCACCACTTCCCTAAAGAGATTGTTCCAGCATGAGAGGTAGCATGCTCGTCTAGAGAGAATAGGGCACTAAACTGGGAAGCAGGAGACCTATGGACAGATCCTCAGCTGATATAAATTGTCATAGCCGAGGATCTGCCCCTACATTCTATTGCTACCTCTGCCACTAACCTTATGTGTGACCTTAGACTACCTCAGCTCTCTGTGCCCTTGTTTACTCTCCAGTCTCTGGCTGTTTTGTCTATTTAGGCTGAAAACTATTTGAGGCAGGGACCATCTTATTATGTGTCTGTGTAGTACTTTGTATGTTGGGGCTTCTAGGCATGAATCTGATACATATAATACTAAAACTCACTTTCCAGAAACCTCTCCTGATATTTAGTCTACATTTTCTTTTGTAATTTAACTTTATGTACCCTCTCAGTTATCACTTTAGCTTCATTTTGTGTTTAGGATTATTTTACTTCACCTATAATTACTGATGTTTTTGCCAAGAGAAATCTAACTTTCTTATTTCCCGTCTGTATTCCTAATCTTTCATGGTCCTTTTGCAATATTTTGGTGTCCTGCCAACACGTGCCACCACAAATATCATTAATGTATACGTAAATTACACAACTAGAGCTGGGTAAAGCCCTTACTTAAGGCATGTGATTTGGGATGCTCATGCTAAAAGAACATACAGGCTACATTCTGTTTTAATCCTACTATGTTCCTAATAAAGGATCATCTTGTTCCCTCTACCTCTGCAGATGTAGTAACAGGAAAAGCAGTTTGATCCCGGGCCTGGGGGGCACAGACAGGGGAGGCACTTTTATTACAAAAAGACAAAAATCTCAGAACAACCAAAAGGTTAATTGAAAGTGGAAGGAGTAGAAGGGAAAGTTAAAAGAAAAGGCTTTAACAAACTAAGGAAAATCATCACAAAGCAAACGATATGTCCTTACACAGAGGGAAGGGGGAGAGGAGAGGGAGAGAAACTATAACCATTCTTTCTTAAGAGTGTAAGAGGGGTTTTCCCCTTTCACTCATAGTCGTAGCAGGGACTCAGCCACCAAAAGCAGTGAATGCCAAAGTTGTTCATGCAGAGGCCTTCTACCTCTACATTGCCTGCCAGTCACTGCGCTGCCCCCTGCGGCAGTATGACTGCCTCCGGAGCTGTGTAGTCTGGGGTTCACCGTTGCGAACCAGTGCCCATGGAGTTCTCTCTGGGGAGGCATTTTACAGTCATTGCTGGGCAGCCAATTCCAATGAGAGTCCTCGTATCCCACTAGGGTTGCCAACTCTGACTAAAGATATTCTGGAAGATTTTTTTTCCCCAACATGACAATGTCAATTTCTTAAAATATCCTATTAAAATCTCCTGGATTGCTTTCAATGCCGATTCTGGGAGACTCCAGGCCAATCCTGGAGGGTTGGCAACCCTATATCCCACTGCTGTGCCTCCAGCCCTACCCTCTTTCTACCCCCAAAGTCCGATCCTCATGGAAGGGCTTCTGCCAAGGCAGGGAAAGGAGCACTTCCATTGCCCTGATTTTCAGTTGGAAGCTACTTTGTGCTTTCTCTCTTTTAAGGCTTCACAGGCACAGCTTATGCCAAGCCTCACACTCCATTCTCTTTGCTGCTGACTGAGAAAACAACTGTAATGGGATACAACCTCATCAGGCATTTGAAAACGATGTCCATTTATCATAGATCTCTTCCTTTTTGTCCATTCTTTTCAGCTCTCCAACCTTCCTTCTGGCCTTTCAGGCAAATTCCTGAATATACTTCAGAAAATGTGTGTTAAAAGAAAACATTCACTTTAGTGAACTTGTCTTGCAGATACAATTATGTGGCTATAGTTGTGATCTATCTGCATGGGGCTTTCCCATTATTATTAATATACTAGGTCCTGAGATCAAGATATACCACACAGGACAAATTTACATTACAAGAAATCAATGGAGTTGTGCCTAATTATGGCACCAGTGAAACTGACCCTATGTCTCATTTCCAAACACTGTCACCAGCCAACTGCAAGGGCTCTGACTGAATAATAAAACAGGACAAAAAGGGACCAGGATTTTTTTTTAAATGAATTCTATGCTAAGGACTTTGTGTGATGGAGAATCCACACATTCCTAGGTAAGTTATTCCAATGGTTAATTAATTTTGTTATTAAAAGTTTGCACCTTATTTCTAGTCTGAACATGTGTAATGTCAACTTCTAGTCATTGGACCTTTTTATGCCTTTGTCAACTAGATTAAAAGGCCTTCTATTATTTAGAAGAAAGAAAGAAAAAGAAAGAAAAATCCCTTTATTAACTTGCAGAATAACTGGAAAAATGAAAAAAAAAGTTGTTCACAGTTACCATGCAAGGAAATCGGCTTTTCACTAAAACTCATAATCCACTGAGGATATGTAGCCTGATGACACCATAACCAATTGTGCTCAGTGATATCTGGTGACAGCTTAACAAGGATGCCAATCAGAAAAGCACTCAGAAAACCTCTTTGCTGAAAGAGGTTTTTCCTGTGAAGCTGTATGTTAACACTATAGCTAACATGTATTAAAAGAAAATGGAAGTGAAAAGAATCACTCTAAATACTTATTCTAACATTTTTTTCTTTGAACTGTTTTGTGCTCCTTGGCATTTCAATTAAGAAAGCATAAATCCATAGATTATATAAAACCAGAATGGACCACTGCAATCATTTTGTGTGATGTCCTGTACAACACGTCATAGGATGTCCCTGAATTAATTCCTGTTTGAAATATAGCATATCTTTTAGAAAAGCATCTAATCTTGCTTTACAAATTTCCAGGTATGGAGAATTTACCACAACTTTTGCTAAGTTGTTGCAATGGATAATTACCCTCACTGGTAATTTTATATAATTGTATATAATTTTACCTTATTTCTACTTTGAATTTGTTTAGCTTTAACCTCAAGCCATTAGATCTTGTTATACCTTTGTCTGCTAATTGAAGAGCCCTTGATTATCAGATTTCTATTCCCCATGTAGGTACTTACAGACTGTGATCAAGTCAGCACTTCACTGTAAGGCATGTTTTCCAATCCTTAATCATTCTTGTGGCTCTTCTCTGTGCCCTCTCCAATTTATCAACATCCTTATTCAATTGTGGACACCAGAACTGACACAGTATTCCAGTGGCCAGATACAGTGTCCTAATATAACCTTTCTATTCCTACTCAATAGTCCCCTGTTTATACATCCAAGGATTGCATTAGCTCTTCTGGCCACGATGTCGCACTGGGAGCTCATGTTCAGCTGATTGTCCACCATGATCCCCAGGTTCTTTTTAGAGGCCTGCATTCTTTGTTCCTAGATGTATAACTTAACATTTGGCCATATTAAAAGGTATATTATTTGTTTGCGCCCAGCTCACCAAATGATTGAGGTTGCTCAGTATCAGTGACCTGTCCTCTTCATTATTAACCACTCCCCCAATCTTTGTGTCCTCTGCAAACTTTATCAGTAATGTTTTCTACCAGATCATTGATAAACATGTTAAATAGTGTAGGGCCAAGGAGTAATCCCTGTGGGACCACAGTAGAAACACACTAACTCAGTGATAATGCCCTGTTTACATTTACATTTTGAGACCTATCAGAGTTAGCCAGTTTTTAATCCATTAAATGTGAACCATTTTGATTTTGATTAAAAACTGGAATGATACAAAATATCATGTGGCACCAAATCAAATGTCTTACAAAAATCTAAGTATATTCCATCAACTCTATAAACTTTGCCAACCAAACTTGCAATCTCATTAAAAAAATTAGTATGACAGGATCTATTTAAAAAAAATATTGAGTGGTGTCATTTATATTATTCTTCTTTAATTCTTTATTAATTAAGTCCCTAATCAGTTATTCCATTATTTTGGCTGGGATCAATGTCAAGCTGACAGGCCTATAATTATCCAGGTTTACCCTTTTTAAATATTAACACAACATTAGCTTTCTTCCTGTCCTCTGGAATTTCCACAGTGTTCCATGACTTATAGAAAATCATCATTAATGATTGAGCGAGCTCCTCAACCAGTTCTTTTAAAACTCTTGGATGCAAGTTATCTGGACCTGCTGATTTTAAAATGTCTATCTACAGTAGTTGTTGTTTATCATCATCCTTAGATACCATTAGCATGGAAAGTATTCCATCATCATAATATAACTATATCTGGCTTTTTCCTAACAAAACAGAAATTTGTATTGAACTCTTCTGCTTTTTCTGCATTATTATTGACAGTTTTACCATATCCATCTAGTAATATGCCAATACCATTGTTAGTTTTACTTTTGTTCCTAATATACTTGAAAAAAATCCTTCTTATTTCCCATAACTCTGCGGCCACTGATTTCTTCTTGTGTCCTTTTGTTTCCCTTATCAATTTTCTACAATTCTTAGTCTCTGCTTTATATTCATCGCTATCAACTTCCCCTTTTGTTTCCATTTGTTACAAATGGTCAAACTTTGAGATGCTTTTCTAATATACAAGTCTTGAAAATGTGGCTGACTGCAAGGTAGAAGATTTTAGGTGTTCTTTTGGAAATGTTAAGAAAACTCTTTTTAACAAACCATATTGTTAAATGCCAGAAAGAGAAACTCACCAGCGTGCCAGAGAAATGTGCAAATAACATTTAAGCTTAATGCAGTGAACTCCACTGAAGATGAAAAAATGTTGGGACCTACATTATTTCTTCAAATGTCAATAAACTTCCATTCCTACGGAGATATGGCTTTCCGATAGTATAATGGAACTTTGGTTTTACTGTTATCTGCCTGAAGTGATCTTTCAGCTATGTGGAGCAAATATTGCTTTCCAAAAGTCAATTTTCATGTGTGGTGATGCTTTGCTTATATTGATCGGTAGGGATTTTGCTTCTCAGATTGGAAATTTATATTTTCATTGTTTTCCAAGATAAGAAAGAATATCACATCACATTTTTAATAAATTAAATAAATAAATTAATGGAGATATCCCATCTCCTAGAACTGGAAGGGACCTTGAAAAGTCATCAAGTCCAGCCCCCTGCCTTCACTAGTAGCACCAAGTACTGATTTTGCCCCAGTTCCCTAAGTGGCCCCCTCAAGGATTGAGCTCACAACCCTGGGTTTAGGAGGCCAATGCTCAAACCACTGAGCTATCTCCCCCACAATGCTTTTTGATTGCAGGTTAAGAATGTTACCAATGTATGAAGGTTTATTAGAGAGACAGATAATCTGATAATCCTGCCTTTGAAATTAAATACCTGAATGCTCAAGATGCTCATTCTCTTATTAATCTGTTACATCTGATGAAATTCACCACTAATCAGAGGGCCAGCATAATACACCACTTAAAATCATGTTTAAGCCACCAGAGTAAGATTTAATTGGAAATTAATTACTGCATAGGCCTTGTGCAGGCCCTTCGCATCACAGGTTGAATGAAGCCTGGCTCCACTGAAATGACCTGGAGTTTTGTCACTAAATTCAATGGGGCCAGTATTACACTCATTACTATGATTCTCTGACCACAACCTTCCGTCTCTTTATTATGGCCCACATTCCAATTCGAACTTCACTTGTGGTAACCACAGAATCTTCAGCCTTTAGATCTTGGTATAAGAACTGACCTGAAAATACAATTAAATTGTTCTTTAGTGACTTTATGGAATAAACCCCTTCCTCATTACTTAAAAGGACATCATTAATCAATTAGAATCAAAACATTCTCCCCCCCCCCCCCCACATATCATAGCTATTAGCCTTGATCCTTGAGAAAGAAAACGTCAAAGAAAAGAAAAGCATCCATTATACATCCTTACAGGGAAAGTCCTACCGCTACCTTTCATGCTGTCTGCCTCTCATTTCCACTCAGCCCATGGTTAGACATAGAGATGTGAAGAGAACTATAGCAGTACTCTCACTTGTATTCTAACAAAATGATCCTGTGAGGCACAGCTTGGCATCTCCTCTAATACACTAAGTTTCCTCAACTTCCATTGAAGTCAATGGGAGTTAAAAGCACTCAATAACTGGCAGGAGATGCTCAGCACCTTTCAGCATTGATTCCTACATGCCTTCTCCTGAATCAGGAATATGTGTTTAGCATGAATAATGTCACTGAATCCATGTTTCTTTCTTACTACAGAATATATCGACTAGCCCCATTGCTCCATCCCTCAGGATGATCTGATGAGTTTGGCCCAAGTCAAGATTATTTTGAGGATAAAACACAAAACTGGGATCCAAATTTTTGTTTCAAATGGTCTCAAAGAGTTGTTGAAGCATCAGTATATTACTGGGCTATCTTGATTATCACTTCAAAAGTTTTTTTTCTCTTAATTAATTGGCCTCTCAGAGTTGGTAAGACAACTCCCACCTGTTTATGCTCTCTGTATGTGTGTATATATATCTCCTCAATATATGTTCCATTCTATATGCATCCGAAGAAGTGGGCTGTAGTCCACGAAAGCTTATGCTCTAATAAATTTGTTAGTCTCTAAGGTGCCACAAGTACTCCTGTTCTTCTTTTTGCGGATACAGACTAACACGGCTGCTACTCTGAAACCTGTCAGTATATTATACTATTTCATTAGACACCAGGGTGGAAGGTTATAGATATTTCACCTTTTGCAATGTAGGTGTGAATAGTTCAGAGTGTGTAAACACGTGGGTCAGTCACATCCTACTTGCTTTACTCATGCAAGTAAACTCCTTGACTTAGGTGAATAAAATGAGGAGTATTTAGAGCTTATACTATATATATATATATATAGTAGCTTTTTGTTTAAGGTTATCTTGGTGCCCAGTGCTAAGGAAAACAAATGGTATGCACAGTCTAAGAAAATGCACAGTCTAAAGAAAGAAGACATCACTAGAATTCTATGGAAGCCTATCTGACTATCCCAATGAAAAGTAGGAGAATGACTCTTCTCAATCCCATTTCTGCTTCCTTTATGAACTAAATCTGCTGCAAGGCTGTAAGAGACCAGCAGTCAGGAGGGAGAAAAACAATCTAGTTACTGACCCAGAGTGCCCCTGTGCACATCTTGTTGTGTTATACTTTAAGATGTAATTAGAATTCTTTCAATTCCTGATTTCACAGCCCCAGGAGAAGCATTTCCCTTCTTGACACTGTCAGCATTTTGAGAGGACAGACACGTATACAGCAAATCCAGTCTTCTCGGTCCAGGTCTGTGTCACGTCTACCTTGTTGCCTTGACTAACCACCTGCTGCTACATTTTTCTCATTTTCAAATAAACATGTTTCTTCTGATACTCCACAAAATCTAGCACCAAAGCTGGAGATAGCAAAGCAACCAAGTGAAGTGTGAAAATCTTAATATACTTTACAAATACATGTTGAAAGGCAATGTAACAAGTGTTATAAAAGAACACAAAAAAGAATGTGAAAAGAGGGTCAGATTATATAATCTCTGCTCCATAACTCACTAGAGCTATATAACTAGGAAGGGGTGAAGTGGGTTGGAGGAATACAATAAAGTCTAATTCCAGTTTTCCACTATCCCTATAGACTGAACTGTTCCAAAACATTTTTCCTTTGGATACATCCCTTTGACTTACTCATCCAACTCTGAAAGTGAACATATGAACTATGAAAGTGAACATAGTCCCTTTTTCTAAACAACTATCCAAACTGGTCCCTGTTTTCCCTTACTATCCTGAGATTATACATGTCTGTAAAAGCAGATACTGAATGATTTATCAGAGATGTTAGAAAGAGGAGCTGATTAATTAAGGTCTGTATTAGTTCATCAGTATCAATGGATAAAATCCATGTCTGTGACCCATTTAAAATCAACAGTATAGATGCTTCACAGAAAGGTGGAAGAAACCCACCTGAGGCAGCTAGGATATAATTCCCAGCAAGGTCTCATCCTTAATCCTCAATTCCTAATAGTTATAGACTGGTTTAAATCCTGAAGTATAAGGTTTATCTTATCCCTTCCATATTCTTTGTTTGCCTTAACTGTTACAACTCTGGATATTCTTATTATTTATATAAATGTCCAATTCTTTTGTGAATCTCACTAAATTCTTGTCTTTGGTGACATCATATAGGTTATAAAACCAGAAGGGACTATTACGATCATCTAGAACACAGGCCATAGGATTTCCCTGAATTAATTCCTATTTGAACTAGAACAAATGTTAGAAAAACATTGAATCTTATCTTTAAAATTGCCAGTGAGGGTAAATCCACCACAGCCCTTGGTAAATTGTGCCAATGGTTAATTACCCTCGCTGTTAATAATTTGTGTCTTTTTTCTAATCTGAATTTGTTAACTTCAACTTCCAATAATTGGACCTTATTATGCCTTTGTCTGCTAACTTGAAGAGCCCTCTATTATCAAATTTCTGTTTCCCATCCCTGTGTAAATACTTACAGACTGTGTCAATTCAAAATAGATTGAGCTCCTTGAGTTCATCACTATAAGACATGTTTTCTAATTCTTTAATCATTCTTGTGGCTCTTCTCTGAACCTTCTGCAATTAAGCAACATCCTTCTTGAATTCTGGAACTAGAATTGGGCAAACTATTCCAGCAGCGATCTGTGGAAATGTGGCAAAGAGTAACCCAGTCTAATTATGCATTGAGTTAAAAAATATTCCTTTTATCAGTTTTGAATTTGCTACCTTTCAATTTCTTGTTATGTTGTGAAATGGAGAACAGAAGCTCCTGATCTTCCTTCTCAATAGCATTCATTATTTTATATATTATCATGCCCAGTCTTATCCATTTCCTTTCTAAACTGTCATAGCACCATAACTTTTACAGTAATGTCACTGCAACTTTAAAACTCCGAATTTTTGGCTTCCAAGAATAGCACTTTTATCCCGAAGGATCACAAAAATGCTTTACAAATAATATCCGATGGACAAATAAATAGATATTAATCACATCATCAATTATAATGCAGCCCCCTCTAGGGCAAAATATGGCAGGGCTGCCCAGAGGATTCAGGGGGCCTGGGGCAAAGCAATTTCGGGGGCCCCTTCCATAAAAAAAATTGCAATACTATATTCTCGTGGGGGCCCCTGCAGGGACCGGGGCAAATTGTCCCACTTGCTTCCCCCTCCCCCCCCACGGGTGGCCCTGGGAAAAATAAACCTTCTGCATCTCGGTACAAACACAGTTTTGAGAAAACTTCTTTACAAGGTATCACTGGTTCTCAGCATCAGCTAGTGCTAAAAGGCACTAAAGCTCATTGAAAGGGTTGGACAAATATTTTCCGTCAAAACTTTTTTTGGATCGAAAACTAGGGGTTTTTAAAAAGCAGAAAAAAAATCACAGACAATGTCTGCTTTCCTTCAAAATCTGTTGTGTTTTTTTTAATTGAAAAGCTGAAATTAGTCTGCCAAAACCTGAATATGGTTTGGGGTTTCAGAAGTGTGTGGCCAAATATTTGCTGCTTGCTGTGTTCGATTGTTTAAACAAACAATAAAAAAATTCTGGTAAAAAAAATCCAAAACTTTTGAACCACCTCAGCTTGTGACCAAACGCCTGAGACCATCCAGTCAGAGATTTTTCCAGGTTTCTGATACTCTGCTGGCTTCCTTGACTCATATCTGTCTCCATAACTTTGGGTTCATTTAGGTTAGAACATAACAACAGCCATACTGGGTCAAACCAAAGGTCCATCCAGCCCAGTATCCTGTCTACCGACAATGGCCAATGCCAGGTGTCCCAGAGGGAGTGAACCTAACAGGTAATGATCAAGTGATCTCTCTCCTGCCATCCATTTCCACCCTCTGACAAACAGAGGCTAGGGACACCATTCGTTACCCATCCTGGCTAATACCCATTAATGGACTTAACCTCCATGCATTTATCTGTTTCCTAGAGACTGGCTCCATGGGGTCCCTCACAAACTGGAGACGGTTACTGTGGGTTTGTCTTTAGTATAGCTTATGTACATACTCCACGAACTGAGCATTTGAGCTTGTTCCAGAATCTGGGATGAGCCTATGTTGTGAAAACTGAAATGCTCAAAATAGCACATGCATGTGAATGGACACAGGGTACTAAAATTAAATTAACTCAGGGGTTCTCAAACTGGGGGTCGGGACCCCTCAGGGGGTCACGAGGTTATTACTGGGGGTCACAAGCTGTCAGCCTCCACCTCAAACCCCGCTCTGCCTCCAGCATTTATAATAGTGTTAAATATATAAAAAAGTGTTTTCAATTCATAAGGGGGGAGCGGGGTCGCACTCAGAGGTTTGCTATGTGAAAGGGGTCACCAGTACAAAAGTTTGAGAACCACTGAATTAACCCCTCTGAAGCCTCAGGGAATGCAGGGGGGGGGGTCTCCCTTGGTAAGGTTGGGAAGGAGGTAGATGGTGTATGATATTACTCTTCTCATGTGATCCCTCCCCCAGTGGCTATTTTTAAATGAAGCTACTCTCCCCTGACATGAATCTCCCTATGGCACTGAAATTAAATATAGACTATAATTTGGCATTTGAGAAGTGAAAGGGATGGTAGCCCTAATGGAAAAGCTATCAGCTCGGCTCTTCTGCAAGCCTCAAACTGCTGAATGAGCTTTAGGGTAGGGAAGGCTGTGCCTCCCAAACAGCCTGACCCTACCTCCTATACGACCCCTACCCTGTCCCCCAACTGTCCGCCCCCCTCAGAATCCCCAACCCATCCTGCTCCTTGCCCCCTCACCGTCCCTCAGAGACCCACCACCACCCCAGGACCCCACCCCTGCTCTCTGTCCCCTGACTGCTGACCCCATCCACCCCCCGCTGAGTCCTGAGAGACCCCCAGAATGCCCACGATCCAACCCCACCATTCCCTGTCCCCTGACCGCCCCCCCCCCAACCTCTGCCCCCTCCCTGTCCCCTGACTGTCCCCAGGACTCTTTGCTCCTTATCCAACCCCCCTGGCCCCGGCCTCTTCTCCCCGGCTCCCACCTCACAGGGAGCCTCATCGCGTCGCATCCAGGAGCGTCCCTGAATAGCGGGGCAGCGTGGCTCTGGCGGGGCCTGAGCTCCTCCCCGCTCAGAGCCGCGTGGTAAGGGGGCGGGGATGCGAGCTCCAGCGGGGCCTGAGCTCCCTCTACTCGGCCTGGAGCTCGCAGTCCTGCCCCCTTACCACACAGCTCTGAGCGGGGAGGAGCTCAGGCCCCGCCGAGCCACGTTGCAGCTGTTCAGGGACGCTCCTGGATGCGCTGAGGCTCCTGGAGAGGGGCGGAGGCAGGGTCGGGCCGGGGCGGAGGCAGGGCAGGAGCCTCAGCTGTTCTCTTGGGGGCCCCTGTGGAGCCTGGGGCCTGGGGCAAATTGCCCCACTTGCCCCCCCTCTGGGCAGCCCTGAAATATGGCAGCTATTTAACAGCACCTAGGAGCACTACAAAACAATTTAGGACTGGAAATGATAAAACCACATTCCACTAAAACTACTTGAGAATTTAGAAAGGTAGAATGAAGTTAATAACTCTCTTTTCTTAGTTTAATCTCTGTGTTATTTAGGGATAGTGTAGCTTGTGCAATGCTTCAAACTAGGACACATAAAATGTCTGCCTATATGTTACAGATGTTCTTTAATGACCATCTTTACATTACATTAAATCTTTTTGTACCAATATGTATAGCACAATCAGCTACTGGAAATGAAGCTGTCATGTTGTTTTAATATTCACCAGAGATGAGTTATACCAGTACCAGCAACAATAACAGTTTACATTCTAATAGTGTCATACTTCACTTTTCTGTGTATGAAAGTAAAAATAAATGAGGAAACGGGTGGAAAATTGCACTTACCAAATAAATTTAACATACTACATTATTTTTTATAATACACTGTTGCAGAATAATTTCCTCTCAAATGTGACACCAAATAAAATATCACTGTGTGGCATTCTATAAGGAAAAGTAGGAGTTCATTTTATCGGCTTCATATTTCCTTAGGGTATTTCCACTGTGAAAAGCCTACTTTGAAATGGGATCTTTCTCTTCCTCACAAGTTCTGATGGAAACAGTAAATCAGTTTTACAGAAGTGTAAGTTGAATTCCCAAACGCCTTGGAGTCAGCTTAGGATATGCTCCAGGGCACAATAGCATATTTTTAAAAAGTTCTTAAAATACTGATTGTGGCAGGCATCCAACGGTAAATACCACACAACCTCTCTCCAAAAATGCCAACACAATCTGAGCTCATTAAATAATAGGAAGGAAATAACAAAATGCAAAGGTGGAATGAGCATTGACAACAAAGCAAAGATTTAGACCCAATGTCCATACTGAATGGAGACATTTTATATTTCACATAACTGTGGAACTATTATTTCAAAATATTTACGCTTAAACCAGTCAGGGCCAGATTCTGATTGCTTACTTATTGTGATGGCACCATTAGCCCATTGATGTCAGTTTTGATACCTTTATTCTTTCTTGACTACTTTTGGACTAGGGTACTACTTGACATGAATAACGCTATCCAAATTTGACCATCAATTAATTTGAAGGAATAAGGTTTCTTCTCAGTGGTTTGTGGGTTTTATTTGATAGGCTGGTTTTCCTAAATGTATTTTCATCACAACTATGGAAAATTATTAATAAGCAAGGTCATTTGGACCACATTTGTTAAGTACCGTTAGTCTGTGGGTTAAGTATATGTCTTCTGCCAGGATCTGTACTGATGATTTTAAATGACCTGTCTTTGGTTTCTTACTATGGAAACATAGGCATACTTTGACTTCTATATTTCAGGGGGCAGCTCCAGTCAGGCCAAAGGGGCTGCGTGTGTGTTTGGGGGAAACAAATTCCATGCCTGCCCCCCACAGGGGCATCATTTCAGATTGGGGAGTGGCACAATTTTACCGTGATTCCAGGGGCTACTTAGGCAACTGAAAATTCTAGTGTTTTTGCAGATAATAACTTAGAAATATCTGACAGGAGCATTGTATCTAATTCCTATATCAAGAAAGAAAATTAAATAAATATTAGACCCACTCAGCTCTAATACTAACATGTTCTGACATCTTGTTGCAATAGGGTAACCAGACAGCAAGTGTGAAAAATCAGAACAAGGGGAGGGAGATAATAGGCACCTATATAAGAAAAAGCCCCAAATATTAGGACTGTCCCTATAACATCAGTACATCTGATCACCGTATGTGGCAAGTCACTTATGGGACACTGGTTCGGTTTAAAATTGTAATGTATATTCTTACTTAGATACTCTTACTGAAGTCAGAAGGGACCATCGTGATCATCTAGTCTGATGTCCTGCACATTGCAGGCCACAGAACTTCACCCATCCACTCCTGTAATGGATTGCTAACTGCTGGCTGTGTCACTGAAGTCCTCAAATCATGGTTTGAAGACTTCAAGTTTCAGAGAATTCACTATTTACACTAGTTTCAACCTGCAAGTGAACCTATGCCCCATGCTTCAGAAGAAGGTGAAAAATTCCCACAGCCTCTGCCAACCTAACACATGGGAAAATTCCTTCCTGACCCCAAATATGATCAGTTAGACCCTGAAACGTGGGCAAGACCCACCAGGCAGACACCTGGGAAAGAATTATCTTTAGTAACTTAGAGCCCTTCCCATCTAATGTCCCGTCTCCAGTCACTGGGGACTTTTGCTACAGGCAGTCATCAATAGGCCACACACCATTGTAGGCAGTCCTGTCATACGATGTCCTCCATAAACTTATCAAGCTCGGTCTTGAAGCCAGTTAGGTTTTTTGCCCCAACTGCTCCCATAGGGAAGCTGCTGCAGAACTTCACTCCTCTGATGGTTAGAAACCTTTGCCTAATTTCAAGCCTAAACTTGTTGATGGCCAGTTTATATGTATTTGTTCTGGGGTCCACATTGATGCTTAACTTAAATAACTCTTCTCCCTCCTGGTGTCTATCCCTCTGATGTATTTATACAGAGCAATCATATCTCCTCTCAGTCTTCTATTGGTTAGACTAAACAAGCCAAGCTCTTTGAGTCTATTTTCAGAAGATAGGTTTTCCATTCCTCACATCATCCTAGTAGCCCTTCTCTGCACCTGTTCCAATATGAATTCATCTTCCTTAAACATGGGATACCAGAACTGCACACAGTATTCCAGATGAGGTCTCACCAGTGCCTTCTATAATTTTACTAACACTTCCCTGTTTTTACTGGAAATACCATGCCTGATGCACCCCAGGACCGCATTAGCCTTTTCACGGCTGCATCACATTGATGGCTCATAGTCATCCTGTGATCAAACAATACCCCCAGCTCTTTCTCCTCCACTGTTACTTCCAACTGATAAATCCCAGACTTATAGTAAAAATTCTTGTTGTTAATCCCTAAATGCATGATCTTGCACTTTGCACTATTAAATATCATCCCATTTCTATTACTCCAGTTTACAAGGTCATGCAGATCTTCTTGTATGATATTCCGGTTCTCCTATGTATTGGCAATTCCTCCCAACTTTGTGTCATCTGCAAATTTTATTAGCACACTCCCCCCGAAAGACAAAAGTTTTGTCGTGACAAGTGCCAGTGTGAACTGCGCGTTGTCAGCAGGAGCACTCTCCTGCTGATAACACAAATGCCTCGCATTGGGGGTAGAAGTTTTTTGTTGTCAGGAGAGCCAACAAACAGTGGCTACACTGCACAACTTTTAGCGGCAGGGCTGTGGCGACACAGCCACGTCGCTAAAAGCTGTGTAGTGTAGACATAGCCTAAGTAATAATTTCTCATGTGGAACTGTATCAAATGCCGTACTGACATCCAGGTAGATTAGATCTACTTAATTTCCTTTGTCTAAAAAATCAGTTATCTTCTCAAAGAAAGATATTAGTAACTTTGTTACCACCTCTTGAATACAACAACAGAAACAATTGTAGAAAAATCTACAGTAACTTTCTATCATTTAGGCTACTTACTTTTTGCAGTTCACCAAGCTTGGAACAGATCATTTAACTTTAGACAACATTCTAATAGCCCTTTCTCATCCTAATCACCTGTTAATCACTCTGTTGATAAACAAAATGCTGAACAGGAGTACTTGTGGCACCTTAGAGACTAACAAATTTATTAGAGCATAAGCTTTCGTGGACTACACTAAATTTGTTAGTCTCTAAGGTGCCACAAGTACTCCTGTTCTTCTTTTTGCGGATACAGACTAACACGGCTGTTACTCTGAAACAAAATGCTGAATACCCTGCCTCAGGTGAGCAAACTCCTGTTTCCTCTGCAGAACGCATTGCACTCACATTCAGGCTGCCTTCCCCTGAGGCTTGCAGTTTGGGGTGCAATGCCCTCCCTTGCCCCCCTCAAACTCTGCCTATGTATGGAAACTAGGATACTGGGTATGTGTTATATCCTCCTTACTGTTTAATAAAATGTTACCTTCTCTATGGTCCACTCAGGACATTTTGGAAATGGATTTCACTGGACAGTAAAGATGCATTCATATCAGTGGTTAGCCGACTTCCTAAATACCAGGCTTTTCTTTCACAATTCACGAGGTAAAACATGGGAGGCCAGATTGTTAGGTTTCAGATTATTCAGAGTGTGTAAGTGAACCACACCATTAGCTGCATTATCTCAACTTCAACCAACTTGAAAATGACACTTTCCTACTTTAGTTGACAAAATAATTGGCCTTGAGAGATAGCATTTATACTATGGGTTCAGAAAAGATAAATATAATTATATATTTGCCTTTCACATAAAACAGAATGCATGTGTGTGTGTTCTGAAGAACTGGTAGGTTGTACTAGACTTCTAGCCTCTTTGTCACCAGGGTATATTTCTTTTGCTCACTATTGGCATCTTACTTAAAGGTCATAGACCCCAAATCAAATTTCCACTTGATAACAATGATAAGCATTCACTTTATGTGCCTTTGTGTAAAGAGTTCATGATTTAAAATGGAAGGACTCTAAGAAATTCATGCCCTTAATGTTACCCCTCTTTTTCTCTTATAATAGTATGGCAAGGTTTTCCTGATGGCCCACCCTATTAGCAGGTGGTTGGAACCTTGCATTAAGCTACAGAAGTTCTGCAGACTCATTGTGGCAGAACTCTACCCTTGACATAAGAAAGATAGCATGTGTGGTGCGTATAATAGGCAAGGGGACGCTCTGCCTCCCCTGGTGCTCCTGTGGCTGTAAGATCCCTGGTTGTGGGGTTTTGGGGGGAAGGTTTTGATTTATTATGATGCATGCAGATTCCGGGGTGGCTGAGGAGGTGGTATGTGCTATTCAGCTTCCTGGACTCCAGCAAAGTAGCAAATACTGAGTAGCAAATACTGCCTCCTCAGCCTCCCCGAAACCTGCATGGGGTATAGCAAAAGCTTCTTCCGAACCAGAGACGCTTTTCCCCGGGTGGCTTGGGGTCTTGGGAGGGGAGGTGCATGCGGCTGCAGCTGGTCCAAGACTTCTCTGGCCGGAGGGCGGGGGCACTCGGGGCTCCTCTGCTTGAGGGGTGTCTTGGGGCTCTGGCCATGGGGGTGGTGAGGGCAGAAGGGGCAGAGCTGGGACTAGCCTCCCCGAAGGGAGGCTCTACCCACTGCCCATGGAAGGTAGGGGTGACACCCTTAGGAGAGCCAGCTAGGAGATCTTGGATAAAACTCCTATGGACTGCCAAGTTCCAGGAGGAGATGACACCACACAACAAGAGCTTAGGATCTTCGTTGTCTGATAAGAATATTGTTTATTCACAATCTCTTTGCCTGGCGCCACTTACATTTACCTGTGTCTGGGTACTGAGGGTGAGATAAGAGAAGCACCAGAGGCTTCTGGAAGTTTCTTCTACTTATCTACCTTTCAGTATATGGCAAAGGACACAGATCCAATCTTTTTTACTAAGAAGTTGTACTGGGCTTCTTGTGAAACACTTTACTTCCTTGGAAACATGCCCTGACCCACTTGTCATAACAATGGCATGCATATAGTGTCCCTATCACCAGGTTACTGAAACTCAACCTCTCCACAGAGGTGCAGCACAACCTCAAGACATATGTAGCACCCTGTCAGCTCACTCTGCTTCTGGGCCTACAATAAGACTCTGTTTTCCCTCCCTCTTCCTGAATATATATCTCAATCTGACCCACCTTCCAGCAACTCTGTCCCCTGACTCTCCAGCTTGCCTCCCCCTCCCAATGGCAACAACTGTGTCCTTTTCACTTCTCAGCTTTCCACCCCACTTCCAGTGAACCTCAGAATTGAAGTGCTGGTATTTGAGAAGAACTTGCTAAATACCCTGAGCAGCAGGGGAACTTCAATTTTGGCCAGTGTAGCTCGTACATTATGCAGCACTGAAGCAGTTAATCAGATTTGGAGACCCAGGGTAAAATAATTAGCTCTGTGAACAACATGTACAGCCAGTCTGGAATATAAAAGTAGGAGAGGCGAAAAGGAAGATTTCAATTAATTAATCCAGCACGTTGACACGTCTATACGGTAGACTTGTTTAGTTAACTTTTTAATTGACAATTTTTTCTAATCTATGCTCCTTTGTTTATTTGTTTGTTTGTTTTCTGAGAATGTCTAGTTTGGCTAAGTTGAAGCTGAGCACCAAAAGTTGATTTTATATCTAACCTTATATTGATCTAAATCAAAGACTAATTCTGCTTCCATTGTGTTACTTCTTCTGGAAGGTCTTCCACAGATATATAATAATTAAGCATTAAGACATGGCAGGGAGTGTACATATCATACCACAAGTTGTATTATAAAATATTAAATTTTAACCACCCAAAGAGTGCACTAATTGCCCAGAGATGCTGTCTATGATGTCTTTTGCTATTACTGTGAAATGGAAATTACAATATACTGAAAAAAATTAGGAAGACCATTAGACATGTATTTATTGGTAAGTGTAGACTGGGCCTGTATTTTCCAAAGTAAGTACACCTCTACCCCAATATAACGTGGTCCGATATAACATGAATTTGGATATAACGTGGTAAAGCAGCGCTCGGGGTAGGGCTGGGGGGGAGGGCGCTGCACACTCAGGCGGATCAAAGCTAGTTCGATATAACGCGGTTTCACCTATAACACGGTAAGAATTTTTGGCTCCCGAGGACAGCATTATATCGGGGTAGAGGTGAACTAGTGATTTTTGGTGCCCCGATTTTTGGGTACCCAAATTAAGATACCCACCCTCTGAAAATCAGGTTCCTGAAAGTTATGTCAAGTTGGGTACCAAAAAATTGAAGCACTTAAAATCACCAGTCATAATGTTTGAAAATTTAGACCATGAACTGTGGATATAGTATTAATGATGGCCAATAAGAAAACTTCAGTTTTGTCCAGAATTCTGCTTTGCTTTGGCCATAAAGTACTTGGTTTATGCCTCTTGCGTATTCTGTTATGTTAGCATTCCAGCTTCAGGTTTGGAGAATGCTGCTGATTTAGCAGCAATACAGAATTAATAGTGCTCTGAATTATGGTAAGATAGCTGACTAGTGAGAGCAGAAAGTTCACAAGAAGCTGAAAATTAGGTCCAATTAAGGGAACCAGAGAAGAGCTCCTGACTGGGCTGAAATCTCTTAACAATAGAAACAATTTAGCAAAAACTAAACAAGGAAGAAAAACTGCACCTTGACCAGTGCACAGAGGCCACAGCTGACTGCTGACAGTCAGCCCAAGGTTTTTTTGTTTGTTTTTTTTAAAAAGACAATCCCTTTTTCAAAGCCCTTTTATATGGTGGCAATAATGATATTATAAGGGCCAGTGTGTGCTACATTCTGTTTTATTTGTACAGGAGAGTTTCCATTTCCACTTTTGAAATTGTTCATATTCTCACACCCACAGTGTGGCAACACAATTAATGAGCAATCCTAAGACATGCTGTCTCACGAGAGGCCCGTGAGAGCAGACAAGCAGTGTGTAGGCACTCAATTGTCACAGGTGCTAGACTAACAGATTTTTTTTTTACAAGGCAAAGAAAGGATTTTAATTTAATAACTTCATCTAATGTGGAAACAGAGTCACTAAGTCATCCCAGACCAAATTCTAGCATGTTTCTTCTCTCACAAGACTCCTGAGCAATACAGCTCACTCTTGGTCCAGACTCATTCTTTTTCTGGTACACTGGCTCTTGTTCCTTGATGGAGTTATAGTTTTGGATTTCATCTGCGCTTTACTGCCGTTTTAATGTACTAAATGTTTAATATCCTGAATCCAAAATTTTCCAGATCTTGAATCCCAAGTTCTTCCAAACCATACGTATTGAGACCCATACACATTCCTGCTATCCAGAACAGGCTTTAAAAATGGTCTATTGCAACAGTTGTGTAGCTGAGCAACTGCAGGCTGATTCAGTCCCTTCCACCACCCGGTGGGCTATGGTTGCAACTGCAGCAGCATTCAAACTTGTACCTCAATATGACAACCTGATCTATTTATTGTGACATGCTGAATTTCCTCTCAGCATCCCCAAAAGAAGATCTTGCAATAGCACAGAAGATTGCACTTGTCAACACTAAGATAAAGTATCCTGATGATCAGCCGGTATGGCACTCGGGCATTTAGAAATTCGCTGTAGAGAAACCAAGTGCTATTCCTTTCCAGCTTCTCCTAGCAGGAGCTGCAGCAGTCAACATTGCAGAAATGCCTACTTAGGAGAGATGGGACATATGGAAACCCTGATTCTAAACAAAATGAAGTAAATAAACAATGAATACAATTTAACACTATCAGAAGCTTAATTTTCACTGTGTGAGACAAAATAACAACATTATGTTATAACATAAAACACAAAAATCCTTCTTCCAACTACTGTAGGGGTTTGCTAAGAATACACAGAATAATACTGGAACATAAAACTAAACTGGCAACTTTCAGCTTGTGGATTAAAAAGCATAGTGTAAGCAAGCAGCTAAAGATAAAAAGCAACACTGCTAATTGCAGTCAAACTATTGACGGCTTTAGCAGAGTCCTTCAAAAGCCACTTTCCAGCCTTCCATAATATACCTGAGGTGTCATTACACATATGCCAAAACATGTGGAATGAATGAATAATTTCTCACCTGTAATTTTGGCTTCTCCTAGTTATTCTATGCCGGCATACATAATGGGTATAAGTGCTCCCACCAGCAAATGGATACGGGGAAAAAAGCAAAGTTGTGATACCCCTGCCCTAATAAAAGGGATGGCTAGCTTGGTCAGACTTACAAAGCAATAACTTTCCATTAATTCTAAATTATATGTAAAGAACAATTTTCAGAGAAAACAGCTGCAAATCCATTACTACCACGAAAAACAAGGTAAAAGGACTAGGCTTGTATAGAGGAATTCAGACAACCAATACAAGAGATGGACAGGTATGAGATTAGCATTCTCCACTGTCCCTCTGCACCAGTCTAGGAAGTCACAACTTTAACAGCAGTACCCATCTTGACAGCAGAAGAGAGTAGGTGATTTAGAAAATATCTGAGAATTTAATGGTTAAAAGCAGGCAGGACCCCTCCTGCCAATGGTTGCATCTACATATATTGTCATGTCACATTTGTAATGCTGTGACAAGTAAGGTATGAAAAGATGCCAAGGTTGCTGCCTTAAACAGTATCCTCCCACCTGCCCTCGCTCATCACGAAGGACAGACATGGTGGTGATGGAAGGAACTTTCATAGTTTTCCTCAGTCCCAATAAAGTTTTCCTTTATGTAGTCTTAAATCCCAATAAGATTCATAGATTTTGAGACCAGACAATTGTGATCATCTTCTCTGACCCCTGTATAGCATAGCATAGGCCACAGAAATGCCCCAAAATAATTCCTACACTATATCTTTTAGAAAAACATCCAGTCTTGATTTAAAAATGGTCAGTGATTGAGAATCCACCACTATCCTTGGTACATTCTTCCAATGGTTAGTTACTCTCACTGGTAAAATTTTACACCTTATTTCCAGTCTGAGTTTGTCTAGATTCAACTTCCAGCCATTGGATCATGTTACACCTTTCTCTGCTAGATTGTAGACTCTATTATTAAATATGTGTTCCCCATGAAGATACTTCTAGACTGTAATCAAGTCACCCCTTAACTGTCTCTTTGTTAAGCTAAATAGACTGAGCTCCTTGCGTCTATCACTATAAAGCAGGTTTTCAAACCCTTTAATCATTCTCATGGCTCTTCTCTGAGCCAAGTGTGAAGGTGATGCAGCTCAGGTCTGCCAGAGAGGCAAAGCAGGAAATATAATAATAGAATCATAGGACTGGAAGGGACCTCGAGAGGTCATCTAGTCCAGTCCCCTGCACTCATGGCAGGACTAAGTATTATCTAGACCATCTCTGACAGGTGTTTGTCTAACCTGCTCTTAAAAATCTCCAATGATGGAGATTCTACAACCTCCCTAGACAATTTATTCCAGTGCTTAGCCACCCTGACAGTTAGAAAGTTTTTTCTCAAACATAAACTGCCTTTGCTTCAATTTAAGCCCATTGCTTCTTGTCCTATCCTCAGAGGTTAAGAAGAACAATTTTTCTCCTTCCTCCTTGTAACAATCTTTTATGTACTTGAAAACTGTTATCATGTCCCTCCTCAGTCTTCTCTTTTCCAGACTAAACAAACCCAAGTTTTTCAATCTTCCCTCATACATCGTTTTTCTAGACCTTTAATCATTTTCATTGCTCTTCTCTGGACTTTCTCCAATTTGTCCACATTTTTCCTGAAATGTGGCGCCCAGAACTGGACATAATACTCCAGTTGAGGCCTAATTAGCAGGGAGTAGAGTGGGAGAATTACTTCTCATGTCTTGCTTACAAGAGTCCTGCTAATACATCCCAGAATGATGTTAGCTTTTTTTGACTCATATTTAACTTATGGTTCACTATGACCCCAGATCCCTTTCCGCAGTACTCCTTCCTAGGCAGTCATTTCCCATTTTGTAGGTGTAGTTTCTTCTGGCCAGGCTTCCTGCTTAATTAAATCATGTTCATATAAAGCCTGTTCCACACATGTTACCAGATTCTCTACTCACTTTATGGTACTTTTACATTGCTCAGGTGTAAAGGATCTAATCTGGCTGTAAATTCCCCTCATCAAATTCCCTCGGCATAAGGGAACTCTCTGTTCAGCATGTGTGTGCCAGTTCTGGGCTGTGCCTTTGCCTCTATCTCCCTTCATGTAAACACAGTCCTTTAAGAGCCATTTACCCTGATTCTCCACTTCCTTACATTGGTTTCACACTGATATAATTCTATCGACTTCAATAGAGTTACTTCAGATCTGCAAAAGGGTAAGTCAGAGGGGAATCAGTCCCCATTAGTTCACTTTTAATAAAAACCCATTACTTACTCCTCGGGGAATTCTGCACCAAAAAATTAAAAATTCTGCACACAATATTTTAAAATTCTGCAAATTTCTGAATATTTTATTTATCAAAATAATACACTATAATCATGCCAATTTCAATTATTTTGGTAATTTATTTAAATACCTGTCAGCAACTATGTCTGTAAGAATACAGACACATAAAAATTCCCCCAGGAGTAGAGAGTTAAAGAAACAACTATGACAACCCAGTTCCTGTTTCTCTGCCCCCTCCCCCCCCCCAGAGGTCAGCTGCAGGCCCCCTCCCTGGCCCAGACACCTGCACCTTCTCCCCCATCAGAGCCCAGCTTCAGAGCCTCCCCAGCCCAGAAACCCATACCCCCTACCCCCAGAGTGCAGAGATCCAGAATGAGAAACAGCCTGCATGCCACCTTCTTCCTTCAGGGTGTACCAAGAACTGCAGCTGCTGTGAACCCTCCAGCTCCATTCCCCTCCCCCTGGCAGTGTTTTCTATTTGTGAGCTGGGCTCTGTTGGGTCCAGCAGCCCTAGTGGCAGCCAGAAGCTCTGCAGCCCATTTCTGCAGAGTTAAAAGGAAATTCTGCACAGCACATTAATTCTGTGCAAATTCTGCATAGCGCAGTGGTGCAGAATTGCCCCAGGAGTAATTGACCAAATTATCTGCTGATGTAAACTCCACCAATGTCAACGGAGCTACATCCAATTACACTAGCAGTGAATCTGGCCCTATATATCTGAAATATTTTAATCAAACATTTAGTCTGACTTTAATAGGCTTTGGTTCAGGTTCAGCACTGAACAACACTGATCCAATCTGCAATCTTCTTACCACTTCAAATACAGTGAACTTCTAATTTTCTAGCTGCCAGAAAAGCCAACACACACTGGAGATAAATTTCTCAAGAATCAGAGAAATGTTCCTTCTGAATGATCCTGTCTCACACTTTTTCTTATATTCAGACAGCCATTTCATTTGCCTTAATATCCCCCTTGCTTTTGTGCTTTAAAAATTTGGGGGGTGGGGTGAAGAAGGTGGTTAAAATAGCAGAGTAAGTGGGCATTAAAAAACAAATGTGGAAGACATTAAACAGTGTACATTCAACAGCATGATAAAATTCCTGCAGTCTTACTGAGAAAAAAAAAATACATAAATAAAAATAATACCCTGCCTTCCCCCTCAGAATCCCCTGTCAATAATGGCTGACAACTTGCCTTCCTTGTTAGGAGTGGTTGGTATTTTCACAGATCAGCGGGTACATTCTAGAGTTTAGTTCTGCCTGGGATTTTTTTTCTTCTCATGATGCTTGTACTACAAGGAAATCTAACATCTGTCATTCTTGGATTCTCTTGTGGCTTAAGATAGATGGAATTAGCATGACCACAATCAGACCCAGTGCTGTACCTCTGACTTACTGAAATGATGAGAAGATAGCAGCTCCCTCATGCGTGATTGTGTGTGTTTTTAGCAAGTAACAGATTCCATTTTTAATGAAGAAAACAGGGCTAAAGCTTGCTTTACAAGAAATAAATATTTCTATATTCGTCACAAGAACCAGAAAAGTGGCAGAATGCTTGAATGCTGCAGCCTATGTAGCGTTTGCAGTTGCTTGCAAAAACAGGAAGAAAACCCTGCTTGCACATATTGAGAAGGGGACTCAGAACTTAGTGTTTTTTCTTTCTCATCTTAATTAACTGCAGTCAACAATACGGAGCAAACCAGGTAGAATCACCCTTCAGCCTAGTTCATTCTGACTCTGTGTTAACATTTCAGGTACAGGCATTTGTAGGTGCAATGGTAAGAGAGATAACCATGAGGTGAAATTGTGCAGAGAGTGAAAAGAATTCAGCAAGAAAGTGATGATGATGAGATCTTGCAGTACAGCTGTGGCCATTATTCTGTATGTGAGGCTGGATCTGATTCAGGACTTTAAACAAAAAATCATGCTTCAGTGCACAAATATCTATCTTTTGAAATCTGTGTATTTCTACCAGTGCGTGTTACACTCCCAACCAGGAACAATTTTATAACTGGAGTTTATTTAAACTTAGCATAAAACCAAACAAACACAGCTTGCACAAGAAGCCTCCTTGCTACTCGGCCCAATCAGAGCACACAGAACTCTGCAGCTGCAACTAGAACTTCCCCTTTAACCCCCATAGAAGACCTACAATCCGTAAAGAGACAGGGCACAGTAAATGCAACCCTGACATTCCCTTATGAGTAAAACACTCCCTCCTCATAATTGTAATGTCATCCTGACATTTCTATTAACAAATTATAACATATTTATAACAATTCATTTGACTTATTAGCAGTAGCCCATGAGTTCCACAAACTCATAACTCATTCTCAACTGAGTCTTTAGATCACTCTTATTTCTCAAGTTCTGGTACTGATGGTGGAAAAATCTGTATCTCTCTTCAGTTTATTTCACATTAAACTGGAGGAAGTTTCTGTGACAATTTTAGTTCTTCTATCCAACAGAATAGCCATTTCTGAGAAGCTTAAATTTCCAAAGATATTCCTGTCTTATGAAATAACAATTCCTCTAAGATCAATGGTATAACCATGTAACTCCAAATCACTGAGCATATAGCAAGCTATTTAGGAAAGCATCTATTAAATTAACATAATAATAAACTATTCAGAACTATTAAACACATTGTTCAGAACAATATCCATACCATAAGTCAATATCACATCATTACGAATAATACTTCAGTCTTGGATAGAATTCAGGATAAAGTACAGGAATAGGTACTTGGTATTACATGTTACAAACATGGGGACAACCCAACGGTGCATTCACCGGTCTAACAGTTGGATTTAGACCCCGATAAGCATGCCTAACTATTCATAGATCACTATCTGTGGGGCTCTTTTCTCTCTAGTCGGGCAACCTCGTATGTTAGTGGATTGTTCTAGTGATCTGTCCTCTTGTGCGCTACTGATTTCAAGTTCCATGGTCACATTTGGCTTTCATGTCTTTCAACAGCTGATGTGAATGTCACATCAATCTCATCAGCAGTTTCCAAGTTTTACAGGATCAGCAACATGCTCATTTTCCAGATACGGATAGAATGTTTCTGCCTTTGGATTCAGAGTCTTTGTGCCATGGATACCATCCAGTAACATCCCATCATGTAATTCATCTCTACTCTCACCATCAGATCATTGGGGTCCAAATTCTTGTCTTGGTTCTGATCTCTTATTGTGCTAGTTTGCCTTGTTTTCTATGTCTTCTGCTGTGACGGTTTAGAGGGTGGTTTTACATCTAGTAGTAACAAGTCACAGGGAAGTAAAAGATTGTTTGCCAAATGATTAAGTGAGATATAGCTAGATAATCCCGGCAAGCGGTCCACATCCACGCACCGCAGAGGATGGTGAAAAACCCGAAGGTCACTGCCAATCTGACCTGAGGGAAAAGTCCTTCTCACCCCACATAGGGTGATCAGTTAGATGCTGATCTAAGCAGCCAGACAAGCACCTGAGATAGAATACTTGGTACCACCTCACAGCCCTTGCCAACCCTACCCAATGTCCCATCTCCAGCCGTGGCCATTCCTGGTGCTTCAGAGAATGGAGATTAAAAACAACCCTCCCACAATACACTGGGGAGAACATCTTCCTGACTCCTGGATGTGGGTGGCTGAAATGCTGAAGCATGAGCATTTAGGAACGTAAGACATAAACTGGAAGTGAGTACCAGGGCTGTTGAGTCCTGCCCTTACCATCACAAGTAATCCCATCATACAAGCACAGTCATAAATTTGTCCAGCTCTCTTCAAACTAATTAAGTTATTTGCCTCACAATTTCTCTTCTCTCAGGCCAAAATCACATAGAAACTCTGCTGCTATCCGTTAGCTGTTCATTCTGCTCCTAAATGTCCCATCTCTTCATGTAGTTCTTGATATGACTGCCTTTTGTAATTTTCAGGTAATAACAGTTGATTTCATAACTTGGTTTTCAATAAAGTAGTCCATCTGTACCCAAAAGCAACTGATACCATTCATACATAAGGGTGGTGATCTTACACATCCTTCTATGTTCTCTTGGTTATTTGGTTTGTGCCCCATGTAATAGGCTTTATGGTGTATTTAATGCTCATAGAGAAGTCTTCTACTGCCAAAGAATTTGCAATTATAGCTGCTAATCAAGACACCTTGACATTTCTTCGTACACCCAATGGTGTAAGACAGCATTAACAACATCTTTGGTTGTCTCTTCTGTGCACTCTGTCATATATTTTTCAATATCAAGGGGCATTCCAGATAGAGCACCTGTCTCCATATTAGATTTCCCTGGATGATTTCTAACTTTGCAGTAAGAGTCAGCTAATTCTGGTGTACACCAGTGGGCAGTGGTGTTCAACATGGCAGAGGTGAATACCCGTCAGCGGGTTATCACTGTAAACCATAAAGGATTGTGCATAGCAGAGGGAGTCACAAATTTTCTCAGTTACAGCCCAAATCAAAGCTAGAAATTTCAGCTTTCTTAAGTTAAGATAATTCTTCTGAGATCCAGTTAGTGTCCTTGACCCATAATCAATGACTCTTTGTTTACCTTCCTAACATTGCTACAAGACCTAGTCCCTTACTGAAAGCATTTACATGAAGGATAAAGGGTAAGGCAAAATCAGAATAGACTATTATTGGTGACTGTACCAGGCAGTCAATCAGCTGGTTTAAAACTTTGTTGTTGCTCAAGCCAGGTAACTGGCCATTTGGAAAGCATCTATCCAGATCTCTTTTCTTGCCCTTTGGCATCTTCTTTTTCCAAGTCCACTTTTGATGGTATTGTGGGTCAGATTGTATTATCAACAAATCATAGAAGGGCTTTTCTATCTGCAAAATGTTTTGAATGTACCTTTGATAATAGGTGAGGAACCTAGCAGCTGGTGAAGTTCCCCTGTGGTGGTTGCTGGTTTCTCTATAAGAGCAAAAACTGCCAAGATGACAGCAGGATCCATCTTGTAACCTTCAGCAACATAATGTACCTCTCTCTTAAAGAGGTCGTGTTTAGAAACGTTCAGCTTCATTCCATGCTTTGGTAAATGTTGCATTATTCTCCTTACATTCGCCATGAGTTCTTCATAAATGCCACTGTAAACAAGGACATCATTCAGGTATGAAGTATATTCCTCATCCCTAAGTTCCACAAAGAAATCTTCCAAACCCTGCTGGAAGGCAGCAGGTGCATTTGTTAAACGAAATGAAATTGTAACTCATTTTATATAGGCCCAAGGAGTAATGTGAGGTGACAGCTTTGTCTAGCCATGGAACCCTGAGGGTAGGCCTCCCTTGATCTAAGATATAAAACCAACCTTTAATTCATTCAGAACATCTTGGAGCCCAGGGATGGACTGTCTGTCTCGTATTGTTTTACTATTCAATTCCTGATAACACTGGTCTACAATTTTTGAGAAGTCGTCTACTTCAGAGATAAAATGTGCTATTTATTATGTATCAGCAAATCAGCAAAAGGATTATATAAATAAAATTTATTATGAAACAAAAGGCAAAAAACTATTATGTACATAGTTTACTCCTATTCAGTGTCTACTCAGCGCTTCTTGGCTTGTCTCTTGTATTCCCAACTGGAGGCACCATGCAGAAGTAACAATTGCTGATATGATCTGTTGGCTCTCTCCAAATCATTGGCACTGCAAAAGGCATAGATTTCCTTTTCCTGTTCAACCACTGTCGAAGATTTGTTGCACAAGTGTTGCAGCATATGTGTGGGGCCCACCTCTTGTCCTGATCTCCAATTTAGCAGCCAAAATAAAGGTGATAGGCTTTCATAACCATAGTGGTTATACTGCACTTTTGTGATGCAAAAGTCACTTCACCACAAACATAGCAGAAGTTATCTGCACTGTTCACACAAGTACGAGGCATCTCTGCTCACTTTGGCTAAACAGAAACGTGTCTCTTTGCAAAATCAAACACTGACAAATAAGAGAGCATGACACTGTATGATTTCTAGAGCTGATATAGGGCAATTTGTTCAGCAGAGTGATGTAAGCTTCATTATGATTGCATCATCCATGACTTCTAGGAATAACATGATGCAATTCATATCATGCTTGACGCAATACCAGCTTCAGATTGCATCATTCATTATTTTGCCTAAAAAGCAAGTACTGTCCAAACCCAGTCATAGATTTATTCATAGATCCAGTCAAAGATGTATTTTAGTCATTTCTGGTTTAAATTGAGATCCATTGCCTTTATAACTCACTTATCCTCCACCATTCCCAAGTCAAGGGTTGTATATACTGACCCAATAGCATATCTTGAAAACTAGAGCCAATCAACAATTTTAAGCATTATTTTCGTTCTCAGTGATCCAGAATTAGTAAAGTTTGACTACATTTATTTCAGAAGCATTTTGGCTGTAGAGCAGAGTAATCTACACCGACTCCTACACTACAATGCCTTTTCTGGACATGTACCTCTGGTGATGAATAGGATGACTTTGATTTTGTGATCCACACCCTGATTAGGAAATCCTGCAGATATTCCTTTACTTTTTTATACAGTGGATAAACTACTTAGATGCAAGTCTTCTGTACATGTTGCTGGTTGTTGATATGCATCTGCAGACTAGGGATCTGTCCCATATCACCATCATGTCAGGAGAAAGCTTTAAAATCCTCCTTCAGTATTTGCTGGACCATTTTCCTTTTCATCTCTTTATGGCTCAGGTTCATTGTCAAGGCCATTGTCCATCCAAGCAGCTTGCAAGTAACTCCGTGGAAAATTTCCAAGGTTAAGTGAAGCTAAGATAAAGGAAGGTGTCTTTGTTGGTCCTCAGATTCGTAAACTTCTTCGCGATGATGCATTTGACCATGCACTGCGTGACAAGGAAAAGACAGCATGGAAAGCCTTCCAGTTAGTGGCAATAAATTTTCTCGGAAACAACAAAGCAGACAACTGCAGGTTGTTGGTGGAAAACCTCCTCAAGGCATACAAAAGCCTTGGTAGCAACATGTCACTAAAGATACATTTTTTGCACTCTCATCTAGATTTTTTTCCACCGAACTGCGGAGCAGTGAGCGACGAGCACGGCGAGCGATTTCACCAGGACATTGCAACAATGGAGAAACTCTATCAGGGCAAATGTAGCCCATCAATGCTTGCAGACTATTGCTGGACAGTGACAAGAGATGCTCCATTTAATGAATACAAGAGACAAGCCAAGAAGCGCCGAGTAGACACTGAATAGGACTAAACTATGTACAGAATAGTTTTTTGCCTTTTGTTTCATAATACATTTTATGTATATAATCTTTTTGTTGATTTTTAAAGTGTTACATAAACAGGACAGGTGAAATATTATCATGTAAAGCAACCATAAACACATGAAAAGACCTAGGTTTACAATTTATGATTAAAACTCTACTATCTACACAATATACATAGACATAAAATGTAAAAACTTAAATATCTTAGAAACAGTAGCCAATCAGTTGTTTTAATTGTCATATTTGAATTCAGCACATCAAAATACATAATAAATAGCACATTTTATCTCTGAAGCAGACGACTTCTCAAAAATTGTAGACCAGTGTTACATACCTCCTCCCCACTTTTAAGCATGCACAGATTTTCTGAATTTTGCTTATGATGGAGTTCTCAAGAGCTTCCACTTTTTCCAGGCCATCATGAGGAAATATTGGTGCCTCATCAGGTGATTGTATCAGTGATCTTTGACTATCTCCTCAATAATATTATAGGCAATGATCAAAGCCTCTAATTTGTGTGGACTCACCAGCACAGCAACAGTCAAGTTGTCATCATCTTTGCTTAATCAGAACTGGATTACAATCTATCCTTTATAAGGGACTTTTGTTCCATTGGCAGCTTTAAAATCAAGCCCATCCTCTATCTCCAGTAATTCTTCAAGGTCCTTATGGTATGTCCCTGAGAGATTAGCTTCCACCCACTGAATTGAGACCATGCACACCTGTGCCCCAGTGTTCCATAGCACTTGAGTTTGTACTTTACTGAGAAAACACCATGCCACGCATCTCCTTCCAACTCAATTAGCTACTCTGGTTTGCTGCTTGGGTGTTAGATGGCAAAATTAGACTGCTCCTGGTGAACCAGATGAACTGTAAGTGTTGTCCCAGCTCTCTTATGATTTGCTGGCATAGCATCCTGAGTGGTAGTGTTCTTTACTGGCCTCTGCCAGACTGCTTGCAGCTACCACGTTCTCTTCCCTGGGGTTGCCTGTCTGCATGTTTGCTCCTACCATTATAGGCACTTTTGATACACTCCTAGACAGTTTCTTTAATATGTTAATTTCAGCATTCACATCTTTGCATTCATCAGTAGTGGCCAGTAGTTCCCTTGTCTCATTCATCAATGAGTCACCTTTGGAGTCTTCTTTTCCCTCCAGAGGAGGTGCTGCTTTACTCTTTGACCTGTGGTCTTTGTAAGGTGACTGCACAGAATTACACGCTACTGCCTTAGCATGTCATCCCTCCCCAGCTTCTGATGTGTCTCTACCTCATCACTTACAGCAGCTTCTCAAACAAGGTCTCATCTGCAATCCCGGTTATCTTCTTAATAAGGTTGTATCACAGACAGAATATTGTCATTCTGCAGTCCTGTCAGGACTGAATGGAAGAATGTGGTTTGTATGAGGACGAGGTCATATCTCAGGTCAGAGTCAGCTTGTTGTGAGGCAAACAATACTTTTGTCTCAAATCAAGTGCTTGGACTAGAAAATCCTCAGGTGTCTCTTCTGGCTCTTGTGCTGCTCTTGAGAGCTGCAGGTAAAGTTCAGTTGCACCTTTTTTCCTGTTAGGACCTTAAGATGACCTCAGTTTTAGCAAAAAGAACAGGAGTACTTGTGGCACCTTAGAGACTAACAAATTTATTAGAGCATAAGCTTTCGTGGACTACAGCCCACTTCTTCGGATGCATACCATCAGTTTTAGCAGTTTTAGCAGGCTCAGATTAGTACCCCCACCCAAGAAGTTCCTGAGGCAAACTTCCCTAATCACAACTTCCATTATCTCTTCCTCAGTATACCTCTTTCAAATCCCACTTTCAATGTAATAAACCACACTGTTTAGGCTTAATTTAAAGAGACAAGGTGGGTGAGGTAATATTTTTTATTGGACCAACTTTTATGGGTGAAAGAGACAAGCTTTTGAGCTACACAAAACTATTCTTCAGGTTGAGGAAAGGTCCTCAACATGTCACAGCTAAATACAAGGTGGAACAAATTGTTTAGAATAATTTGTTACATATTTCAAGGGACCATTGAAGGTGAAGTGGCCCATTAACACTCCTGCAGTCATAGGACAAAAGAACGTGGATTGAGTGGGTTACAAATTATTGTAATATGCCATAAATGCAGTGTCTTTATTAAGACCATGATTTTTAGTCTATAGCAAATTTATGAATTTAAGATCACGGGTTTGTCTTTTGAAGGTGTGGCACAAGTTTCCTTGGGAAGACGAGACTTAACTTGTCCTTTTGGTAGGACTCCCAATTTCACCTGTTATTTTAAAGCCTTTCTTTAAAATTGGTTCTGCTTTCTGGGGTAGGGGTGACAGATTTCCACAGTGGGTTAGCTTTTAATTTCTTTCAAGATTTTTTGAAATTGTATTCCAAGTCATTTTAATTTTTCAGCATACTGTTTCTAAATGGTCTCTACTTCAGTTGTTTCAGTTTACTCCTCTTTTGATGTAGCAGTGAGGTGTAAAATGTTATCTTTTAATGCCAGCAATGTAGACAGTCCCTGATCTTCCAAATTTTCCTTCTCATTTATGTGGCTTCTTATATATTTGAATAAAACAAAACAGCTTTTTGTTGCACTTTCACTGCAATTTGTCTCAGAAATGCTCAGAGAGACACAAACTTCTCTTAAATGCTCATCCTTTAGCTGATATAAAAATTCTTCTAGCTCCTTGTGAAGGTTCTCTGATTCTCTCCCAGCCACAGTGCTTGCAAACAATTAAATCTTCCCAGGCAGCTTTTCTGGAACAATCTATAGCAGCTTCCAGGTAGATTTATCTCTAAGAGAGGTCAGATCATTACAATTCAGTCTCTCCTGGCATGGCTTGCCAAACATTACACTCCCAGACCAGGAAGAGTTTTAAAACTGGAGTTTTATTAAAACTAGTATTGAACAAACAAACAAACACAGCTTACACAAACCTCACTGCTATTCAGTCCTTTCAAATCATACATACAATTCTGCTTCTGCCAGAGCTGTCCTCTTTGAAATCTTCTGTAGATTTTCAGCCCTTAAAAGGACACTGGCATCCAGATGCTTCTTCATTTGTGCATCAAGTATCATCAAAAATATTTTCCTATGTTTCACGTGTAAAGTCTTTTAGGAGCTGTTATTGTAATCAGGATTCTGACTATAACTGAAGGGCCGGTAAAGACCTCAAAGGGATCAATCATTCACCATAAAAATCCCATCAATCATACTCCATATAAAAACAAAAGAAACGTTATACTAGTGTCAACCATCCCTTTTGCTTCAGCAGCAAGAGATGCTATTCAAGGAGATCTCACATAGGCTGTGTGGAAGGGGGAAGTACTTCCTGCACAGCATTGTGTCCTCTTTTACAACCCAGCAGATGCCCCATTATGATTTGTAGAGAGGGGACATGGAGGGATGACAACAATCCTCTTCATGGTCATCTCACACCTGATGGCGGATACCTACTCCGGTATCAGTGCCTCAGCTAATATTTATTTGAAGGAACATTCAACCTAGGCTCCTCTCCTGTACTCATTTCAGAGGAAGAGGTTTTCTGCAGGCTTGAGGTCACTGACTGAGGGAAGAGAGGCTGGAGGAACAGTGTGAAGAGGCCAGCCCACTGCAGATTAGGGCTCGCAGGCCTCCAATGCCAGTATCCACAGGGTTTGGAGCTTCACCCACTACTTCATTTGAAGCTAACAGTGTTCCCTTCCCACGGTGTATGTGTGTGCTAGCATAGAGGAAATGGTGAGGAGCATGGATGAGCGCAGTCATGTACACTGTCTGTTTAGGAGGACCATTGCTTCCTTTAGCTTAAGAACAAGATCTGTAAAACAACTCCAGGGGGTCAACCGTCTGGAGTTTCCTGGCCCATCTATGCCTTTCCTGTCAGTATTTCCAGAGGACATGTTTGGCCAATAGACAATGAAGAGAAATTATTCAGACTGAAACATTCTGGGTCAAATCCTGCTCAGACTGAAGTTAATGGCAGAACTGCCACTGATTTCAGTAAGAGCAATGTCAGACCTTCTGTGAATGTAAACACATGTTGCCAAGGTAAGTTGTTTCCCTATGATTTCTGTGCTCATCTTGGACATGCTGAGTAAATACTTTAATATTTGAGCAAACCTTCAAACAACGGAAACAATCAGAATTTGATAATAATATGATGCAACATGCTCTTAGTATAATATGCAAATATTGGTTCATAGCGTTCCTATTTGCACAGCAGCTTCCCTATTAAAAATGATTATGTGAGCTCCCTACATGGGTAAGCACACCACAATACCCATCAGGATTACTTTATCATGTGAGCCTTACCTCTTTCAATGCAATTCACAATGTATTCAAATTTGACTAAGCACTGAAATAACTAATGGAGCAAGAGACTTTCATTTGCACCTTAGGTGGATTCCTCAAATTTCCTGTTACCGTTCCCACCATTTTTTAGCTGACCCCAGGTCTAAGAATGCCAACCTAAGGCCCTGTAGTTAGGCAGCTCTCTCTCCTTCATCACTTCAAATACTATTTGCACTCCTTACACATTGGAAAGAAGGATGGAGAGTAGCAATGCAGAGGATTGGAGTCAGGAAGTTGGGGTCAGATTCTGAGCTGCATTAGAGTGGTACTCAGTGCAGTTCAGCCTGAGGAAGGGCAAGCACAGCTTTTTCACACCTCAGAGGCCTTAGGATTCTGGGGGTAGCATGGCCTGGCCCACCATAAATTAAAGCAGTCCTGTCTTACACTTTGCTACCCACATGCCAAGGGGCTGTTCTGGCAGGCAGGAATACTTGGAATACAGAGTCACTCCAGCTACACTCCCTCTTCCCAGCTGTGCTAGACCACAGGAAGGGAGTGACTGAGAGCTCCTGTGCTGGCTCTGTGCCACATGGGGATTCCTATTACGCAAGGGGAATTCCCAGGTGGCAGTTCTGGGCACAGTTGGAGACAATGGGTCACACAATAGTCCATATGCCTTCTTATCCTGGCTGTCAGCAAGGTTGAAACTCTTTGTCCATCTGGAATGGCAAGCTACAAATTGTTCAAAATGGTTGAGTTACAACAAATGTTCGAGGTATGATTCGCAGTTTTAATCCAATGCAACAACATTGCCCAGAAATGTTACGATTTTTCTGCTCTCCCAATAGAATTCATGCCTCTCCCGAATGTCTTCTCTGCCAACAGCTATGAATGTGCCTCAGAACCAGGGACTATGGCCATTACCAGTAAAAACATCTTCCCCGTACCCACCGTGAACATGACCATTTCAAACCTGCACTGTTTTCTATTCACTCCACTGCATGAACTCATTCCCACATCCTGTCATTGCAGCAGATTTTACTAACTCCTAGCAATTGAACAAATAAAATAAAATACTTAAACAGCAGCAGATTTTATCCCTATCTAGACCTCTTCTCACAGGTGCCAGCTTCCAATTTTCCCCAGGGGAGGGGGGTTTCAACTCCCACTCAGCCCCATGCCCTGCCCCCACTCCACCTCTTCCCCCAAACCCGCCCCATCTCTTCCCACCCCCGCCCCTATTCCACCCCACCCCTATCCCCAAGCCCTCACCATGCCTCTTCCCGCTCCCACTCCACCCCCACCCTGCCTCTTCCCACCCAGTTCCACCCCCACCCCCAAGTGCACTCTGTCCTTGCTCCTCCCCTCTCCTCAGCATCTCCTGCATGCCATGAAACAGCTGATCACGTTGGGCAGGAGGCTCTAGGAGGGAGGGGGAGGAGTTGATCAGAGGGGCTGCCAGCGGGCGGGAAGGCTGTGGGGGGTGCTAAGCACCCACTAATTTTTTTCTGTGGGTGCACCAGCCCTGGAGCACTCATGGAGCCGGAGCCTGTGCATCTTCTGAAGGGAAAACAACTGCAGAGTCAGGTCTTCTTTGAGGTCTAAATCAATTAATCAAAAAGTCTACCAGAACTGTACCTAAGGCCATATCTACGCTACAGATTTCTGCCAGCATACTGATGCCAATCAGAGGTGTGATTTCTGTGCCGGCAGAAGCCCCTCATGTGAATGCAGATATACCTGCAAAGCTGCACGTTACCAGTATAGCTTGTTTCCCTCCGAGGGATGGAGAAGAAGGAGGAGGAGGAATAAGCTATACCAGTAAAAGCAGTTTTGCTAGTGTAAACTGAATCCACACTAAGAGTACTTTGCCAGTACAGAGTGCTAGTTCCTATACTGGTAAAGTGCTCCTAGTGTAGACATGGCCTCAGTTATGAAGGCTTCAGAAGTGATCGATGTCTGCATTTGAGCTCCTTCTCACACGGTGAGATGGGAGTTCAAGAGAATTCTAACAAATTGGTAATTTCAAGTCCTGTTTTTCATTGCCACTTGCCAATTTAAAACCCTAGATGTTTCCTGAGTGAATTTTAAAATGAACTTTACCCTGCTACTGGGAGTCACTACTACTTTTGGCCTGTCATTGCTGTACACCTAGAAAAATGCCTCCTCCTCCATTGGATAACATTTATCTCCTTCCCTAGTGCACTTTTCTTGGTGTCAGAGTTTTCCCCTTGAAGCTTGTACACAGTTTGCATTAATTGTAATGAGAGTTTCCATGCATGGAACAAAGGTAGAATGTGACCCATAGAGAATGAGGTTTTATATGACAGCAAAGTTTTTAGAACTACTTTTGAAGAAGTTACTGCAACTGGAAAAGGAGAAGTTTTATTTTGGCTGACTTGGGTCTAGCCTGAGATAAGAATTAGCAATGCCTAGACATCAGGAACCAGCTTGGATTAGCTGTTTCAATATGCACTCTGGAATAATTACTGTGTAATTGGTAATTGTTTTGGCTTGTTATTAAAGCTTTCAGCTGAATGTTACTTGTTTGTTTTATGGATTAGTTTGTTTTGTTTAATTGGTGTAAAGAATTACTGTTGTGGCGTTATCAGCTACTGCTGCTGCTAGCTGAAAAATTCTCCTAACGATATTTATGATTTGAACAACTCTCCCACACAAGTAAATCTACGTACAAAAAAGTCACTATTAAAGCCAGCCCAAGATAGGTAGTTAGTCTACACATGCATGTTATGTTTGATATTCAGGCCATCAATGGTTCTTGCCTCCAAACAGAAGTTTGTAAGAGAACTGAGGCACAGCGGTGGAGAACATGTGTGCCGTTTCTTTAAATCAATAGTAGAACACCAGGTAGGAGGAGGGCTGGGGAAGTTTCGAGGCAGAAGGAGAGAACAAGTAACTTTAGGAACTATACTGTTTTCCTTATTGTGACCTTTTCTGTGATTCTTTCCCATTATCACATGAGAAAGCTGTCATGCACCAGGTACCTTCTAAAAGGGTGGAAGGGAGTGAAACAAAATATTTGGAAAGTAAGTTTTGCTACCATGATACCATCACTTAAAGGGACATGATCAATTAGAAACCTAATCAAGTACAAACAATGAGTTCAATGTGACTGCAGGCCCTTCTGCCACCTGCTAATGTTTGGTTACAATCACATTTCCAATTTTAAAAATAAAAACCTCTTCCCTGCTGTTGTGTGAAATACCGACACAAACAAAATGGGTTACTGACTATACAGTATAGTGAAGGCAACTACACGCAAGTGGGTGAAATTCACCCTGTGATGTTACACCCCATATTTTTCATAGAAATAGCATTATGATATGAATATGGCATAACTAAGATATGTTTTCTGCAAGATGGGTCATGTGAGATATCACTGAAAAGGTTATAATTTGCTCAGTGTGATTATCCAATTTGTATGCATGTATCATTTCTGTTTCTGAGGTTAGGACTATTGTCTATGTAACAATTACAACTGTGCGTGCACTTGGGAAATGCCCACCAGACAGTAAGCAATCAGTCTTAATGGGCCGTTATGAAAAGACAATGAATCTTTAAAGATGTGGATCTCCCCTCTTCCCTGGAGTTCCTTCCTGTGGACATTGCAAATAAACCTTGTTTCATGGTTGCTTTGACACTGCAAGGCCCAGTTGATAAAGTGACCTGGTACAAAATACCACCTTGCTGGTACTTTCCCACTGGAAACAAGGGCTTCCCGCCTTATATAAATTCTATGAAAGGCTGAGAAGGAAGGATTTCAGGGCTCTCCATTTGCCTCCCCACCCAAGAAGGAAGACTGCAGAAAGCTCCTGAAGAAACCAAGGAACTAAGCTAGGAGAAGCTGAGCCCAGGCTGAGAACAGGGGTCTAGCCTGTAAATAGACATAACTGGAACTCTGAGCTGCAGAAACTACAACCTGCCTAAATAACATTTAGGGTGAGAAATTACTATGTGTAACCTGCTTTTTTAGGTGTATTAAGCTTAGTTTGTGTGTTTTGTTTTATTTACTCAGTAATCTGTTTGTTCTGTTTGCTATCCCTTATAATCACTTAAAATTTACCTTTTGTAGTTAATAAATGTATTTCTTGTTTATAGCATAACCCAGTTTGTGCAATTCATATCGAGCACGTGTGGGGGGCAAGAAGCTGTTCATATCTCTCTCCACACTGAGGGAGAGGGTGAATTGTTATGAGCTTGCACTGTGCAGATCTTTCTATACAGCACAAGACAATATGATTTTGGGTTTACTCCCCAAAGGGAGTACTGTGTGAATCCCTGAGCTGATTCCTCCCGCACAGAGATGATCTCAGTGTCTCTGTGCCCATTTGCAGCTGAATGTGTCCCTACCTGTGTGTGTGTGCTGGAGAAGGCTTGAGGGCCTGGCACAGCTAGGACAGGGTGAGGAAACCCAGGCTGGTGGAATGGGTGGAACCAATAGGACCCCAGCACATCAGGTGGCATCCCAGACAGGGGGTCCAATCCATCACACCCCCCTCAAAACAGGAAGTTACAGTAAGTACTCCTACCAGAACATGCAGAACTGCATATTGCCCAACATGTCCCACTTATATATACAGGTGCTGAGTGATGGCTTTTTCATTTGTAGTTTCTGAATGTTTATTTTTATATTTCTAGTCAAATTGAAAAGCTGTCTGCTAGGACAATTCTGCTAAAATAAGGAACTAAACTGACATGAACAGAGCAGAGGAGGAAAGCAGTAGTATGCTTTAGGAGGCTCAAAAAATGTGCAACTAACAAAGCTGCTGTTGATTTCAATAAATCCTGGTAGACTTTGGGGAGAAATGTAAAAGACATGGTGCTGTCTGTCATTGGCAGATCTATCACTAAAACATGACAGTCATTTTTCAGTAGATATAACTTTTTCATAAAATGCCTTCTTTATAGAATCAGGGCTAACCCCACATTTCCTGTACAATCTCTTCCAGATGATATCCAGCTATCTCCTGTCAGAAGCTTCCCTTTGCCCCTTCCATGCACATTGGTTTTGATTTTTTTAAATAAATGACAAAGTGCTACCAAGAAATAGCAATAACAACACAGAATTCTTCAATTAATAACACCACAGAAGTACTGCTGTAGGCACCAATTCATCAAAGCATTTAAGCACGCGCTGAATTCATCTCTTTTCAGGAAAGCACTTTACCACATATTTAACTTTAAGCACGTACTCAAGTCCCACTGAATTTAAGCGCATGCCTAAAGTTAAGCACATGCTTAAGTACTCTGCTGAATGCGTGCCTTTTAATATATGCAAATCACAACCCAAAAGTTGCACATAAAAATTAATTGTACAGTTACCACTGAACAAAACGATAAACAAATGGTGAGTGGATCCTGTACTGCTCCTGCAGAGTGGAGAACTCTACTGACATCTCATCATCACTTACAGACCTAACAGAAATCTGTCTTCTTTCATATTTAGCTTTGTGAGGCATGTAGTACAATCACACTAAATATATCTATTCATTCATGCACACATTACCAGAAATGAAAGAGAGAGTGTGTGTGTTTAAAAGGACCCATTATTGGCCACAACGCCCAATATTTGGACATCCAAGCATCATTCCCATTTCAACAGCACACTATCACCATTCTCTGTGTGGGTAAAGGATAGAGCTATGTGGTTTACAGTGTAGGGATAGCACAGTGCCAATATATGCAAATCTCATGTTTTAGGGCCAACCTATGGCTGTCTCTGGAGAGATGAACAAAGGAGAAGAAGGTACAAGAAGTCCTATTTTGTAGCACCCTATTTCACAGAACAATCTCAGCCCTCATGCCTCCTATCTGCAAGGATTAAAAGAGCTCAGACTTTGCGGTGGCAGCATATGGATAGGAATCTTACTATATGCCCTTTAAAAGTGACTAACTTTTACATAAGGCTACCATCATGTTTTCCTGCATTGCGCCATTTTCTATCAACGTATCTTCCCCCTAAGTGCCCATGGCAGCAGCTTTTTTCCACATTTAGTATGCAAGGGTGTAGTGGCACAGCTGCTGCACATAAGTCTTTCATTTATTCCAGGCTACAGTGCATTTCAGACCTGCAGCCACCAGGAGTCCAAGCAAATCAGAGCAGACTCCTACCATCTTCTCAATCACCATTTCAATCAACTCCGGCAAGCACCAGCATATGTTGCAAGCATTTTCATCCCATTTCAAACCTGGCTCAGCCTCTAATAGCTCAATTAAGGACCAGAAAAGCCATTAAAAGTCAATAATCACATAAAATACCAGCATGGACTTCAACAGCACCCTCCAGCAGGCAGCCAATTTACTGTACTTTGGATCGCTCACATTTTGTAACACAGTGAGAGCATGGAGGCTAGAGGGGGAAAGCCATACATAATACAAGCATAATGCAATGCAAATAGAAAAATCATATTGCCTTCAGAATCATGTCCATATCTCTGCATTTGCTTTCAGAGCATGAGCACCAGAATGGCTATGAGAGAGATGCAAAAAAGTAAGTGTGATCCTCTTATGTGACACATCTGTGGTGACCTTGTGACAGGACTACCATAATTCACTACAGCCATCAGTGTACAGTTTCTTTCTTTCTTTCTAGCTATTTTGTTGTTGCTTCTGTATAGATGCTCATTTTCAAATCTGCAGTCAATAACAAAGGTTCAAATATGGTTTTCAAAATGCAAGCAACAACTCTGATAATTCCTTGCTCTTCGTTGTAATTTCATTCATCGATCAATCCATTTAAAGAGTCTAGACTTATCTTTCTGAAGGCTGATTGTAGCATGGTTTCTGAGGGCAGATTGTAGTATGATTTCTGACCTTCTCTCATTGAGTATACTGTAGTTCTCTCCTTTTGTGGTTGTTTAAATGAACATACCTAAAGAATAAGACTTTTAGTTGCTGGCCTTAGAGCGGTTTTGATGCATAACCATTTTATTTATATAAAAATTGACTTAACTTTTAAGATATCAGTGAACCTAACTAAGCATTTTAGAATAATTGTTTTTGCCTTAAGGTCTTCTGTAGGGCTTCATTTAAACAAGGAACCCTGTTTTTCACTGCCCATCACATTGCATTGGCCAAGTTTAAACTGACTACCAACCATAACTTGGTATGCTGCCAAGAGAAATTTAATAAGCTAGAAAATTAAAATGTAGTCAAACTTCATGATAAGTGGTTTGAAGTAATATATTTATTGACTGAGAACAAAGTTATTATGAGTTTGACTTCTGTCAAATGTAATGTGAATATGTGTTTTCCATAAGTAACTCTTGCAAAGATTTGCATATAAGTATTCAGCCCCCAACTCAGCAAAATAGTTAAACATGTGCCTACCTTAAAATATGTGAATGGCTCCATTGAAATGAAAGGGATCACACCATACTTAACTGAGGCTTCAATGTACATACAAGGCCTTTCAGTTTTTTTCTGAGCTATTATAACAATCAGTGCAGACAACACCTCCACCAACAGATGGTGCTGTATCTTTATCTTAGTGTTAAGTTGTGATCTTGTATGTTATGATATTGCTGATCTGACCTGGAGGGTTAGCAGGAAGTTCAGTTCGCCTGTGTGTGCTAGAATTGGTACTTGCAGTGTTCCAATAAATCCTTGTGATTCTATAAGCACATATTACAACCGGTGGCAGTGGCTGCCAGATGGTAAAAGCACTTTTGCCTGAGAAGAAAATTATTGGTCATGTAGATGATACTAGACTCTGTGAGTACTTGACAGACTTGGAGCTGTTGCTCTCTGTGAGGAGTGGACTGATGAGAAAGCAGCATAGTACTTAGCAGTGTTCTTGGATGGCAATAACAAAGCATTTTACCAGTAACATCCCAGTGCAGATCATAGTTCTTATAGACTGTTACATAAACACTTATGCAACTGCTATGAGATGGGGGCTGCCCTTTTTGTAACACCAGAAGAAATGGAAGCCAGGAGGCAGAAGGGACCTTAGTTATTTGTGTGCATTGCAGTGACTGACTGATGGAGGTTTCCCTGCATCAACCTGGCTGGGAGATGTCTTTATGAAGTAGAACCTACTGTGCTGAATCTGGAACTGATAATTAGGACCCTACCAAATTCTGGTCAATTTTGGTCCATTTCAGGTCCTAGGATTTTAAAAATTGTAAATTTCATGATTTCAGATATTTAAATCTGAAATTTCACAGTGTTGTAATTGTAGGGTCCTGATCCAAAAAGGAGTTGTGGGAGGAGGTCGCAAGGTTAATGTGTTGCGGTGTTGCTACCCTTACTTCTGTGCTGCTGCTGGCAGTGGCACTGCCGTCAGAGCTGGGCGGCCGGAGAGTGGCAGCTGCTGGCTGGGAGCCCAGCTCTGCAGGCAGAGCCGCCGCCAGTAGCAGTGCAGACGTAAGGATGGCATAGTCTTTTGCCTCCAGTTCTTGAGCTACAGATAACCCATCAACAGCAAATGAATCCCACAAGCCCTGACAAAGCATGCTTACAGAGTTTCGGGATCACTATAAGTCCATGGTTCAAAGTACAACATCTTAGCCAATGCTAGTGCATAGTGGATAGCTATGGACTGCAGACCACTCAACATTGTAAATGACAGAGGGCTAAGAGATGGTATAAAAATTTCCTCTTCCAATCAGTCATACACCTTCCTCTCCTGAGGAACCATTGCATCACAAATACATGACCTATATCACAAAGTGGAGCTTCTTAAAAATGCACTAGCTGTTGCTTTGACTGGTGATCACTGGACATCCTTGAGCAATCATAGGACTTGAGAACTGCATTCCAGAAGGTGAAGGAACAGATGAACCGGAAGTGAGCATGTTAGCCACAAGATACCAGGAAAATGGAAAAATTATGGCCCATCCAGGAAGGAGAGAAGGTTTGGTATGCAACTGGAAAATTCAGCCTGGAAAAAATCCCAAACTTACTCATTTTTTGATGGGACCTTACACTGTAGTTAAAAAAAATAACTAAACAACTTAGACTTGCTGATGCACAAAGCAAGAGCTTAATTTTTTTTTGTAGTGCACTGAGAACTGCATGGATTCATTGAAAGAAAGGGGATGGCAAACACTGAGGATGCTCAACAACCGTCCCAGAGAAATGCAGAGGAGGATTTAGAGGTACCCTGCTAGGTGACTTGTAATGGGAGACTGACTGTGGAGGAGGAATCACCAGTGTGTCCTTGGGACCTCAATACACTTCAGTCTTCAGGAGATAGTCTGTCCATAATGAACCTGTCTAACATAGAGGACATGAATGCTGCACTCAATGATCTAGATCAGGGGTCAGCAACCTATGGCACGTGTGCCAAAGGTGGCACGCGAGCTCATTTTCAGTGCCACTCTGCTGCCAGCCTGGGGTTCCATCCGCCAGCCCAGCTCAGCCCGCTGCCGACATGGGGTACCGACTGCCGACCCAGGGCTCTGCTCCTGGCCTCGGCCTGGCGCTCTGCAGCTTGTGGCCCAGAGGGGCAAGAGGGGGCGCAGCTCAGCACCCCCACCTTAAAAATTCCCACCTTATTGTCCTGATTTGCTGCTTATACCATGCCACGTGGAACAGCACACTGCATTTGATGTTGTGCATGCCGTCTGTTGTGATTTCCCCACCCCCCCGTTGAATTGAGGGGTACATTTGACAAAATATCAACTCCTAAGAAAGCAAAGTTAGATGTCCGTTCATTTCAGCCTTTTTGGACAGACACATTTGGATTTATTCAAAAGAAGGACCGTGCTGTTTGTGTTTCTGTTGTGAAAGTGTTGTTTGTCGCACATCAAATCTTTGATGACATTTTGAAATGAAGCACGAGAAAACCTTTCTTGACAAAGCAAACAAGACTGAATCGATCAAAAAGGCAGTTGCAGGAGCTGAGAAGCAAAGCAGTGTTTTTAAATGCTTAAATATAAAAAAAAATCTAGCTACAGAAGGAAGTTACAAGATTGCACAGTGCACTGCAAAAAACGGAAAGCCATTTACAGATGGGGAATATATAAAAAAAAGTTTTTCTCAGCAGTTTGAAGGTTTTGTTCAATGATTTGCCAAATAAAGTTACGATTGTATCTAGAATAAAAGAACTGCCTGTCTCTGCCAGAACAATTGAGAGACGCGTAAGCGAAATGGCAGAAAACATTCACGAAAAGCAGACGACTACATTAAAAGACACAGGAGTGTTTAGCGTTGCAGTTGATCAGAGAATGGATATAAACGATGTTCCACGTTTGGCAGTTGTTGCAAGATATTGTGCTTCCGATGAAATCTAAGAGGAACTTTGTTGCCTAAAACCCCTGCATGGCACAACAAAGGGGGAAGATATAGTGGAAAGTTTTGTAAACCATTTTGAAGAACGAGGAGTTGACATCAGAAAAATATTTTGTGTGACAACAGATGGTGCTCCTGCCATGGTCGGAAAACAGAAGGGATTTGTAAAGTTACTTGAAGAGCAAATTGGCCACCCAGCAGTCAAATTTCATTGTATCATCCATCATGAAAACCTGTGCGCTAAAATTTCTAATTCATAGCTTAATAATGTGATGAGTACAGTGGTGCGAATTGTGAATCTCTTTGTTGCTCGATCTGCTTTGACTCACAGGCAGTTTCAAGCATTGCCAGAAGAGATGGGCAGTGCTTATAATGACATTCCACTTCACAGCAACATTCGGTGGCTAAGTCGTGGCAAGGTTTTGGTGTGCTTTGTAAACTGTTTTAATGCAATCAAGGCCTTTTTGTCGGAAAAAGCACAAAACTACCCAAATATCTGTGTAAGCTCTTTTTTTTTTTTTTTTTAAATGGAGATATCCTATCTCCTAGAACTGGAAGGGACCTTGAAAGGTCATTGAGTCCAGCCCCCTGCCTTCACTAGCAGGACCAAGTACTGATTTTGCCCCAGATCCCTAGGTGGCTCCCTCAAGGATTGAACTCTCAACCCTGGGTTTAGCAGGCCAATGCTCAAACCACTGAGCTATCCCTCCCCCCCATGTTTCTAACTGACATCACCACTCACCTAAATGAACTCGACCTCTGTCTCCAGGGTGCAGGGCAAATGGTTCTGGATTTTTATGAAGCCTGGAAGGCATTTGTTGTAAAACTAGCATTTTTTTCCTCTGGAAATTCAAAGTTCGACTTTCCGCTACTTCTAACACATAAAAGAACTGTCGACACATTGCACTGTCAGTGTCGATGAGATTGGAATGTACATGCAAGAACTGGAATCAGAATTTTCTGACAGATTTCAAGATTTCCAGCGATTTGGCCCAATGCTTTCTTTTCTAATTAAACCTGAAAAGTTCAACAAAAGCAACTTGGATTTGTCTGTATTTCAGTGGATGGGTGTTGAAGATTTCGAAATGTAGCTAATTCAGTTAAAAAGCTCAGAATTGTGGACATCAAAGTTTGGAGATCTGAGGAGTGCACTTGAAGCTACTGAGAGAGATCATGGGGTTTCTATTCTGACCTGCTGGACATCCCTGCCAGTGAAAACCAACTGTTTGAAGAAAATGGCGTTTCCAATGCTTTCAGCATTTGGATCCACATACCTGTGTGAACAGGTATTTTCACATATGAAGTCTGTCCTCTGTCCCTCTCAGAGCCGGTTAACAACTGATCACTCAGAAGCCTATGTACAGCTTAAAGTATCCAAATATGTGCCAGACATTGGAAAACTCATCAAGGAAAAGCAAGGACAAGGATCACACTAAACTGATAAGATCTGCATTTTAATTTAATTTTAAATGAAGCTTCTTAAACATTTTACAAACCTTATTTACTTTACATACAACAATAGTTTAGTTATATAACATAGACTTATAGAGAGAGACCTTCTAAAAACATTAACATGTATTACTGGTACGCGAAACCTTAAATTGCAGTGAATAAATGAAGACTTGGCACACCACTTCTGAAAGGTTGCCAACTCCTGATCTAGATCCAACTACAAGTGATGTCTTATGACTCAGGCAGGCAGACCCACAGAGAAACCAGCATGCATGAAATACTACCTGGATCCCTAGTTATTGTTATAAGTTCTTATTTAACCAGAGGGGGAAGTTGTAATGATCAGTGCAGACAGCACCACCACCAATAGATGGTGCCGTATCTTTATCTTAATGTTTAGTTGGGTCTTGCATGTTATTATGTTGTTGTGTCTGATCTGGAGGGTTTAGCAGGAAGTTAGGTCTTCCCTGTGTGTGCTGAAGTTACTACTTGTGGTTTTACAATAAAATTCTATAATTTTAAAAGTGACCATTACACTCTCCATAGCTGAATCACTTCACTGGGCAAATCCTATTCCAGAACAAAACATGACTTATGACCATACGGGGTAAAGGAATTTTAAAGCAAGGTGGGATTCTTTGTGTGGTCAATTGCATATTAAATACCCAGCGTGCTCTGTGGTGTCCAAGGTAATTGTGTAGCAATTTAAATCAAACTGTTAAGACTTAATAGTGAGGTACATAAACTATGGGTTTTTTATTGATCATGTCTGCAATGTATGAGTATTCACACAAAATAACAAAATAATGTTATATTCAGCAATATCCTCGGGGAACAGCATCACAACATTAGGTTAAAAAAATAAACTCTAATTAGATGTTGGGAGCTTCTTGCAGCCAAACAACATGTAAACAAACATACAAATGCTTTATACATACATATGTGAACACTATATTATTTTGTCTTTTGTGGTTTGTCTTGTTTGCACAACTAATTATGGTATTAGTCATCTTAATATTTTCCTTACTCTTCCTAATGGACATTGGATTGCAATCATGTAACCCGCATAGCTCCTGCAGGAGAAGTATGGTTTATGTTTACTCAGTGTACTGTTTAAAGTTTAAAAGATACCAATATAAAATTAATGAAAGTATTTTTTGTGGAAGGAACATTACATTTTCACTTGTAATGGGGATTTAGCACTTATTTCACCATTATTACAATATTGTAAATACTAATGTGCAGCAGCTCTTTCTCAGATTTGCAGGAGACTCCAGATTACTACCATTACTAAAGATAGTTAGACGTAGAAAGTAAATATCTATTTGATAATGTACCCATTCTATTTCCTTACAGTTTGTGTTTCAATCAGTGCAATGAAACCTCTCCTAGCATTCTGAAGGGAAAGGATTCAATAAGACTTTAGATCTTTTCTGTTCAAAGAGAATTTTCTGAATTCTATGATTCCAACTAACTGCAAACCATCAACTTTCTAAACAGGGCCAGGCTGCATTGTCTACATACCTGGCATCCAGTGGCAGATTAGCCACTGGGCTGACAGGGCCTGTGCCCAGAGGCCCTGGCCAACTGGGTGGGTCCTGTAAAAAATCTGCTGCTGGGTGGTGGAAGCCAGGAGCCCCGGCGCCCTAACCCCAGTAGCAGCACTGGGTCGGGGAAGCTGACACACCCTGACCCATCCCTGGAAGAAGCGCTGGGCAGGTGGGGCAGGAGAAGCCCCTGACCCTGTCCCTGGCAAAAGTCGTGGGGCAGCGTGGGAAGCCCCCGAACCCAACCCTGCACTCGAGCAGAAGTGCCGGGTGGGTGGGGTGGGAGACGCCCCAGCACCCCGACCCTGGTCCCCCGCACAAGCGCAGGGGTGGTGGGGAAAGCCTGCTGTGGCCCCAAGACTGGAGGAGCCCTCACTACCTGCCACGCCTCAGTGCTGAGGGGGCTCTCACTCCCCACTGTGGCCTGGGGCCATGGCAGGGGGACAGAGCTTCTTTGGTCTTGGGGCTGCAGTGTGGGGATGGACAGAAAGGAGCAAACGGGTTGCAGGGCTGCGCGGGGGAGGGGTGGTAAAATGGGGGGAGGACCCCAGGTGGAACAGGGGCAAGCACCGGGGAAGGGAAAGAAAGGGGTAGGGCCATGGGTGGGGCCACAGGCAGAAGGGGTGGAACGGGGAGGGACCTCAGGTGGAAGGGGTGGGGAGGGCCCCCCCACTTACTCTGGTCCAGGGCCCCAGAAAACCTTAATTTACCTCTGCCAGCGTCATAAGAGTAATGCATATCTACCCCAGTGCTTCCAATCACACAAAAAGTCAAAACTACAGAGTGCTGCAGTGAATTCCAAGGCTGGCTTTGCTATGGTGATGGCTCCTTCTAAAGGAGCAATCTATTCTCACAGCAATAACAAAAAAGCCAGAAGAATCGTAGTAGGAAAATAATACTTTCAATTCTTCAGAAATACATCAGGCAAACACGTTTTGCATTTCTTCCACAGTTCCTATTATCATCTGGTGGATCTAAGAAATGTTTTATGACAGTGCAACATTGTTTGCACTATCCAAAGTTTAGTTTCTTGCACAATTCAGGAAAGGCCATGACTGTTTCGTTAACTGAGGATCCTTTTTATTGTTTTTTCCCTTAGGGGATGTCTACAGAGTGCAGCTGGGAGCATGTTTCTCAGTGTGAGTAGACGGACATGTGCTAGCTCTGTTCAACCTAGCATGCTAAACATAGCAGTGCAGTTAGGTGCAGCATGGTCTGCAGTCCAGGCTAGCCACCTGAGTACAATCCCGCCCAAAGTCCCTGGGTACATACTGGCTGGCCAGCCTGAGATACTGCCCATGCTACCCGCAACCACACTGCTATTTTTGCTCTAGCAGAGGTAATGCACGTCTGTCTACCCATGCTGGGAAGCAGCCCTGAGTTCGGTTGGCATGAAAATATAATTCAGTCTCCATTCTGCTTGGCCTCTGCACCCCCTGACTCTTCCATCTCAATCACTTACACATCCCAGCCTGTGTCCAATTTTTGCCACTTCTTTCTACATAACATCTTTTTCTCTCTGTCCATATATCTACTGCTCCCATCCAGGCAGCCTTCTTCTCCCACCTTGATTACTGTAACTGCCACCTCCCTGGCCACCTCAATTTATTCAAAAATTGTATATATATAAAAATGTATTCACTCAGATCATCTTCCTTGTCCATTGCTCTGATCACACTTTGAATCCTTCCACTAACTCCCTTCTCCACCACATCAAGTTCAAACCTTTTGTCCTTGTATTAAAAGTAGGCTTGGCAGAATTCAATTTTTTAAAATCATTTCAACATATGATATTCATGTTTATTTTTAAGCATTTTTTCAATATTTTAGATTTAAAATGTTCACAACTGAGGGAAATTATGGGGCGAGGTCAGTCAATTATTTAATGGCAGTAGATGTTGAGATTCAAAAAGTTAAAAGCTTTATAACCATTAACACACAATTTGTCAACTTTACATGTCAATATATACAAAGTAAAGAGCCTTAACACAAACTCTAATAAGTTCTCAAGCAGCACTTTTCTTACTTTGCCTATCTGTGAACTTCAATTATTATTGATGGAAATATTTTTAGTCGTTGTGTATGTGTATGGTGAAATTGATGTTTACCGACATTTACTGATAAAAATCTAATCCTTCCAAGCATATTTAAAAGGCCTTGCATAACATAAATAGAATATACCCCTTTAAATGTCCTTTTTTGCTAGATCCTTTAGCTTCCTGTCAGAAAGCAATGACTGCTTTAGCAGTCTTTGTTCTCCCCTCATCCTGCACTTCAGCCAATTTTTGTGTTCTGCACAAGTTGCTTTAAGACAATATCTGTTTTCTCTTAGGAATGCACAACCTCCATCTCTTCCAATGACTGCAAAATCTACAAGACAGGCAAATCAATCATACTACTCTAGCTTCTCCCACACACACTCTCCAAAAATAAAAAGTTTTCTTTCATTATGTACAATAATTGGTTTTGTCACAGACACCGCTATCTGTGCTTCTGTCTTCATTCCCTCACCCCCCATTCCAGGGCTTAGCTCATTAAGATATCCTCAGACACTAAGATATTGTACCTAAAAGCCCCATTTCATGGCCAGGTAATATTGCTTTGTAACTACAACTGCTGTTGGGCAGTATTTGATTAAAATACTTGTAGACACAAGCCTTCACCACAAATTCAAATTGAACCAGTTTTGGGGATTAAAAAAGTTTATTTAACCTCTCCATCCATACTAAGCACAATTTTTTTTTTCATTTTTAGACTCTTCTGCCATTACTGGAAGCAGGAAGTACAAGAAACCTCACAGAAAAGTCTATTCTCAAGTTGTTTCCAGCTCTGTTCTCTACTTCCACCACAAACTGCAGAAACTAGAATAATTCCTCTAAACACCTGAATTTTGATTGCAACTGAACCAAAACTATGTACCTTTGAAGTTCACCCATCACTAAATTCAGTTCATTCTCTCGTTCCAGCTATTAGGATGGATAACATTTATTTTGGTATCACCCTCTTTCAGGTGTATATCTGACTTCCTTATTTTATTTACTGTCTTAAGGTTAGTTGATGCAGCTGGAGAAGAATTCTAAAGAGGTGTTAGAAGATTTAAATGAATATAGAAAAAAATATTCCTACAAGCAACTTTGCAGAGGTTTTACTTATTTCAGCACCATTTCGAAGTATCCATCCAAGCAATAGCACACGATTTCTCACCCATTCCATACTTACATTGTCCTAATAGCTTTTCATACAGTTATTATGTGACTTCTTCCAACCTTGCACACTGTATGTGATGACTTGCAGGTGTATTTGATGGATTAGAGTGATTTTTTTAACTTTTGCTTTTATACATATAATTCACGTTGGTACTGTATTTACACCCTGGTCACCTTAGAGTTACTAATCACATCAATTTATTACAATTTTATGGCCCAGTCCAACACCTATTGGGACCCAATCGTGGGTCCCAGTAAAAATATAAAAATTACTTTACTGAAATGACTAATTCAATTAAATTATAAATAAAATAAAATAAATAAAATTACCCACTCATGTAAGTGTTTACATGATAGGGCCCTTAGGAGATGTCACAATACAACAACAGTAATACTCTGTAATTTATGATAAAATATAAAGGTTTCTCCAAACAAAAGAAGGATCTGAAATTTACAGAAAAAAAAACAAAAAAAAACCAATATCCTGAAAATAAAGATTGATAAGAATAATTTCTACACCTCTCCTCCCCTGCCTTGAGATTGTGGGTATTTTTCATGATTTAACCTAGGGGGTTGGTTAGTTTGTTTTTTGTCCCCTAAAATTCTTCCTCATTAAAGAGTCCTCAGTGCATTTCAGTAGTTTGCTACTCTTATCCCTGTCATAGAAGAGAAGGCCCTACTTGGGACACATACTCCAGATGATCTGATAATATTCTGAAGGTCTCAACTTTGTTTTAAATCCTTCAAACCTCTGTCCTTCTTCAGTGTGCTACAATTCTTCCTTGTTGTACAAGACCAATGTCAATGTCATTCTGAAACTGGCATGAAAAAGGTGCTTGAGTATTTACCAAACCTATTTCCTTAAAGCTAGCCTAAGAACAAGAGTTACCGTCAGATTCTAATTGGAATTTTTCCTCTGATTTTAATCCAGTGGGTTTTGGATTACTCCCTTAATTCATCAATGGGCAAGAGCGGGGGAGGAAGGGAGAAGGCCTTTGTCATGCCTGACAGGTACAATCAAATATCTGCTCAAGAAAAGAGACAGTGAAGTTAAACTAAATGTGTAGCCAACCCGATTCAACAGATATATTGTCTTGCTTCAGATTTAATTCGTTGAGAAATTAACATTTTTATATCTGAATGGAAAAGAATCCCTCAGGCACTAGAGAAATTAACTATTGTTCATTTTTATTAAGTTATAAAAAGAAAATTAAAGGTTCTTTGCAGCTAATTCAAGATACTACAGACATGCTGTAAAGCAAAAGGTCCCTTGAGCTATTCCTTTGTCGAAGAGCTCATTGGCTCGATGTACTACTTTTCTTCACAGTGTGGCACATGTGTGACAAATGTGGAAATGTTGGTAATATTTTTATGATTCCTGTGCTCACGTTAGTTTCACTCTGTGCTTTGTGTTGCTATACACTGAGCATGAAGGGAAGGGACGAGATGTTTGATTCACAAAGCAGCTCAATTGGAAACCAAAGTCATTAACAAACTGAATAGAGCATATACATGTGACCAGAGGGTTTGGAAGAGAAAATGGAATTCCCAATGGCCAGCATGTTCACACCTACTGACCAACAGCCAAGTGGAGATTTCCCTCCACCTGTCTGCAGGGAAGCGGAGTACAGGCCCCGAGCCAGGGAAATAAAGAGAAAGATGTCAGGTGGCTCTGGTAAGAGCCAAGCTCACAGAGACACAGGGCTCTCAACTAGGTGTTAAGGGTTTATCTACACTTACAGCGCTGCAGTGGAGCAGCTGCACCATAGCACTTAGTGAAGACACTACCTAGGCCGACAGGAGATTTTCTCCCATCAGCATAGGTACTCCACCTCCCCAAGAGGCGGTAGCTATGTCGGCGGGAGAAGCCCTCCTATCGACATAACGCTGTCTACACTGGGGGTTAGGGCTTTATAACGACGTTGCTCAGGAGTGTGGAAAATCTTGAGTGATGTAGTTATACTGACATACGTCGGTAGCATAGACCAAGCTTAAGACAAAGGACCAGAGTCAGTGGAAGGAAGCAGAGATGGTTCCTACAGCAGCATGCCTCAAGGGAGCCCTGGCTTTATCCAGAATAGACAATCTCTTAATCATTGCTTCTCTATGATAACCTAACAGCTTTCCAGTGCTGTATTCCTGGCGATGAATAAACTGTTACCTTTCTTAAAAGGCTGCCTCCTATCACTGCAGATTCTTACTCAGAACATCGTGCCCTGAAGCCTCCCACAGGAGTCTGGCTTGGATGGACTTGGTGCAGGGAACCAGCACAGTTGCCACCAGTCCAGGTGTTCCCAGGATTGTCCCTTTTTTGAGGTAGCTGTCCTGGGAAATCTATAAGAGTGCTCGGTACACACTGCCAGTCGTCCAGTTTTGTGGATTCAGGATCATCCCAGATATCCTGTTTTTTGTACCTAAGAGGTGGAAACCCTAGTAGCCACAGAGAGACTGTTGGCACTCGAAAACCCAGTTTTGGAGTCATGAAGACCACAGCCCTGGCCCTGTGGAACTGTGTGGATCCTTAGAGTCTGACACACTAAAGTGTTCCTCCCAAGGGACTGGTTACAGGCTGGGGCATAGACCAGACCCTGTGAATCCATGACAGCATGGACCTCAGATCCCTATTAATACTTCTTATCTAAACAATAATGTTGTCCCTCCCTCCCAACAGAGCCACTGGAAGTATAAAATCACTGCAGAAAGTAAGTGATAATTATCTACCAGTTTAGTTATATTTTTTATGGTGACTCAAAATCTACTCCCCAAACACCCCTCTCCCACCTGCCACACATACGTTTCTGCTATAACATCAGACAATTGTAATGTCCCTTGGGGATCCTGCAAAAGTTGCAAGCAATGGGAGAGAGTTTGCAAACTTTATAGATACAATGAGAATAAACCCTGGTCTACACTACACAGTTAGGTCGAATTTAGCCGCGTTAGGTCGATTTTATAATGAATGCGTCTACACAACTAACCCAGTTCTGTCCACCTAAAGGGCTCTTAAAATCGACTTCTGTACTCGCCCCAGCGAGGGGAGTAGTGCTAAAATCAACCTTGCTGGGTTGAATTTGGGGTAGTGCAGATGCAATTCGACGTTATTGGCCTCCGGGAACTTTCCCAGAGTGCTCCAATGTGACCGCTCTGGACGGCACTTTCAACTCCGATGCACTAGCCAGGTACACAGGAAAAGCTCTGGGAAATTTTGAATTTAATTTCCTGTTTGGTCAGTGTGGCGAGCTCAACAGCACAGGTGACCATGCAGTCCCCCCAGAATTGCAAACAAGCTCCAACATGGACTGAATGGGAGACACTGGATCTGATTGCTGTATGGGAAGAAGAATCTGTGCAGGCAGAACTCTGATCAAAAAGAAGAAATGCTAATAAATATGCCAAAATTGCACAGGGCATGATGGACAGAGGCTACAACAGGGACACACAGCAGTGCCGCGTGAAAGTTAAGGAGCTCAGGCAAGCTTACCAAAAGACAAAGGAGGCAAACGGTCGCTCTGGGTCAGAGCCCCATACATGCCGCTTCTATGATCAGCTGCATGGCATTCTAGGGGGGAACCCTACCACTACCCCACCACTGTCTGTGGACACCTGCAAAGGGAGAGTCTCATGCAACAGGGAGGAGGATTTTGTGGATGAGGAAGAGGAGGAGGAGGAGAATGCGCAGCAGGCAAGCAGTGAATCCGTTCTCCCCAGCAGCCAGGACCTTTTCATCACCCTGGAGCCAATACCATCCCACGGTGGCCAGTACAGCTACTGGAAAAGTCTGTTAATGTGTCTGGGAATGGAGCAGGAATCCTCCAGGGACATCTTCATGAAGCTCTCCTGGAGGTACTCTGAAAGCTTTTGCAGAAGGTTTCTGGGGAGAGCTGCCTTATTTCATCCTCCACGGTAGGACACTTTACCACGCCACACCAGTAGCAAGTAGTCTGGAATCATTGCAGAACAAAGCATGGCAGCGAATGGTCCTGGATTTTGGTCGCATTCAAGTAACATTCGGTCTATATCTTTTTGTGTTAGCCTCAGGAGAGTGATATTCATGGTCACCTGGTTGAAATAGGGGAATTTTTGTAAGGGAACAGTAAAAGGACCCCAGTCATGCTGGGATGTTTGTGCTTGGCTGAGAATAGCCATACGGTGGGGGGAGGAGTGAAGGGATCATCCCAGAGAATAGCCACATGGTAGGGTAGGGGGAGGTGTGTGCTGCCCATCCATCCGAAAACCGCAGCCCCTATTTTTAAATGGCAAATCCAACCGGCATTGGTTGCTACGGGAAAGGAGGCTGCTGCAGTTTGAAACCATTCCCACATGTTATGAAGGTGTTACAAGCCAACCCCGCGTATCCTTTGGCTTACCATGGGCTGCCTGGAAACTGAATTCTGTTGCCCAGCCGTGTGTGATGTGTCACCATACCGGCAGGCACTCAATATAAAAGGCAAAATGTGACCTTGTACCTAAAGCACATGTGTTGTCTGCTGTGAATTGCTTCATTCACTGTGAAAGAGTCTCCCTTTTGTTCTCAGAAATATATTATTTTAAATTTTACTCTTCCTTTTTATCCCCCCGCAGGTGCAAATGTTTCTATGCTCCCCCTATCATGTCGTCCCTGAGGTTATCGCAGATTAGAAGGCAAAAAAAACGCACTTGCGATGACATGTTTTCCGAGCTCATGCAGTCCTCCCGCACTGATAGGGCACAACTGAATGCATGGAGGCATTCAGTGGCAAAGTCCAGGAAAGCATTAAGTGAGCATGATGAGAAGAGTCAGGATACGATGCTGAGGCTAATAGGGGAGTAAATGGACATGCTCAAGCGTCTGGTGGAGCTGCAGGAAAGCCAACAACAGCACAGACCGCCGCTGCATCCACTGTATAACCGCCTGCCCTCCTCTCCAAGTTCCATATCCTCCTCACCCAGATGCCCAAGAACGCGAGGGGGAGGCTCCGGGCACCCAGCCACTCCACTCCAGAGGATGGCCCAAGCAACAGAAGGCAGTCATTCAAACAGTTTTGATTTGTAATGTGGATACAATAAGCAATGTGGACTTGTCTTTCCCTACTCCCCTTCTCCCCCACCCCATCTGGACTACCTTGTCAGTTATCTCACTTTTTTTTAATTAATGAAGAAAGAATGCATGGTTTCAAAACAATAGTGACTTTATTTCCTTTGCCAGCTGTGATCGAAGAGGGTAGGGTGGCTGGCTTACAAGAAATTAAAATCAACAAAGGGGGCGGGTTTGCCTCAAGGAGAAACACACACATCTCTCACACGGTAGCCTGGCCAGTCATGAGACTGGTTTTCAAAGTTGCTCTGATGCGCAACACACCTAGCTGTGCTCTTCTAATTGCCCTGGTGTCTGGATGCTCAAAATCGGCCGCCAGGCGATTTGCCTCAACCTCCCACCCCACCATAAATGTCTCACGCTTACTCTCACAGATATTACGGAGCACACAGCAAGCAGCAATAACAATGGGAATATTGGTTGCGCTGAGGTCTAACTGTAGCAGGGTGGTCACCTGCTCCGGTCCTAGAAGGGTCAAAGCCAGCCCTGGGATAGGGCTGAGGCTGCAGAGCAAAGCCTGGGCTGATTGGGGAAGGCAGTAACAGCTGGGGCCACACCCCAATCAGGCCCAGCTGGCCCCTATAAGAGGCTGCAAGCTAGGAGCCCAGACACTCTCTCTGGATGCTGAGAGAGTAGGGCCTGGCTGCTGGGAGCTGAGCAGGGTACTTGAGTGGAGTAGGGCTGGGGAAAGCCCAGAGGAGCTGGGGAGCTCTGGCCTGGAAAACCCCCAGGCTGCAGGCTTTGTTAAAGGCCGAGAAGGTACTGGGGTTGCAGAGGGGCAGCCCAAGGGCAAGCAGAGGCAGCAGGTCCAAACCCTCCTTGCCGAGGATGAGTGGCAATTATACTGCAGTCCGCCCCAGTGAGCGGGCTAGATGGTGACTGGCAGTAGCCAAGACTGAGGTGAGATGGGGATAGGGGGTTGGGGATTCCCCGGGGAGGGGAGACCCAGCAAGACTGTGGGGTACTGCAGGGGACAGAACCCCGAGAGAAGGGGCACCGGGATCCAGGAGGGACATGGGGGGCCAGTGTCAAGGTGAGACACTGGCCTGCAGAGGGCGCTCCGGATGCTGGCGAGCTAATTCCCTGAACGACCAGCAGGAGGCACCGCACCAGTGAGTCGTCGCCTCGCCACACTAACCTAGTCAGCAAACAACACCAGCAAGCTTTTAAACGTCCAAAGGCACATTCTACCACCATTCTGCACTTGCTCAGCCTATAGTTGAACTGCTCCTTACTACTGTCCAGGCTGCCTGTGTATGGCTTCATGAGCCATGGGAGAAAGGGGTAGGCTGGGTCTCCAAGGATAACTATTGGCATTTCAACATGCCCCACAGTAATTTTCTCGTCTGGGAAGTAAGGCCCTTCTTGCAGCTATTCAAACAGCCTGGAGTTCCTAAAGATGCGAACGTCATGCACCTTTCCCAGCCATCCCACGTTGATGTCGGTGAAACATCCCTTGTGATCAGCTAGTGCTTGCAGCACCATTGAGAAGTACCCCTTGCGGTTTACATACTGGTTGGCAAGGTGGTCCGGTGCCAAAATATGGATATGCGTTCCGTCTATTGCCCCACCAGTTAGGGAAACCCATTGCAGCAAAGCCATCCACTATGACCTGCACATTTCCCAGAGTCACTACCTTTGATAGCAGAACATCAGTGATTGCATTGGCTACTTGAATCATAGCAGTCCCCACAGTAGATTTGCCCACTCCAACTAGGGGGAGGGATAGCTCAGTGGTTTGAGCATTGGCCTGCTAAACCCAGGGTTGTGAGTTGAATCCTTGAGGGGGCCACTTAGGGATCTGGGGCAAAATCAGTACTTGGTCCTGCTAGTGAAGGCAGGGAGCTGGACTCGATGACCTTTCAAGGTCTGTTCTAGGAGATAGGATATCTCCATTTATTTAAAAAAAATTGATTCTCAACTGACCGGTAGCAGTCAGGCATTGCAAGCTTCCACAGGGCTATCGCCACTTGCTTCTCAACTGTCAGGGCAGCTCTCATCTTGGTATTCCTGCGCTTCAGGGTGGGGGAAAGCAACTCACAGAGTTCCAGAGGCCTTACACATGCAAAAGTTTCGCAGCCACCAGGAATCATCCCATACCTGCAACACTACGTGGTCCCACCAGTCTGTGCTTGTTTGCCAGGCCCAGAATCGGCGTTCCACTGTATCAACCAGCCCCACTGCTGCCATGATGTCCCGATTGCCACATCCCGTGCTTTCAGGAACATCTGTGTCCATGTCCTCCTCACAATCGTCCTCGTGCTGCCGCCTCTTAGCCAGGTTCTGCGCATACTGCAGTATAATGTGCAAGGTGTTTACAATGCTCACAACAGCAGCGGTGAGCTGAGCGGGCTCTGTGCTTGCCATGCTATGGCATCTGCATGGGTAACCCAGGAAAAAAGGCGTGAAATGATTGTCTGCAGTTGCTTTCATGGAGGGACGGAGGGAGGGAGACCGATGACATGTACCCCAAACCACCCGCGACAATGTTTTTGCCCCATCAGGCATTGGGAGCTTAACCCAGAATTCCAATGGGCAGCGGAGATGGCGGGAACTATGGGATAGCTGCCCACAGTGCACCGCTCCGTGAATCAATGCTAGCCACGGTACTGAGGACACACTCCGCCGACTTAACGTGCTTAATGGGGGGACACACAATCAACTGTATAAAATTGATTTCTAAAGATCGACTTCTATAAAATCAACCTAATTTCGTAGTGTAGACATATTCTAAGAGGTAGTATAAAATGAGAGTAAGAATATAGCAACATAGAAATGTAGGACTGGAAAGGACCTTTAGATGTCATCTAGTTCAGCCCCTCCTGTGCTGAGGCCAGAACAAGTAAATCTAAACCAGATAGGTGTTTGTCTAACCTGTTCTTAAAACCCCCAGTGACTGGGATTCCACAACCTCCCTTGGAAGTCTATTCCAGTGCTTTACTATCCTTATAGTTGGAAACGGTTTCCTGATATCTAACCTAAATCTCCCTTGCTGCAGATTAAGCCCATTACTTCTTATCCCACCTTCACTAGATACTGGTAGTGTGGTACCACACTCTAAAACTACTTTTTCAGCAGTAGGTCGAAGCACACTACAGAACTCTTTGTGTCCAATAGCAGGATCCACACAGCCAGTTAATGTGTGGCAGTCTAGTGCACTGTAGACTTACACTCCAGCTTGCTGCACACTAAGCCGCCATGTGGACAAACCCTAAGGTGTTTCAAGTTGGACACCCCGTATCAGTGGCCACTTTTGAAAATTTGTCTTATGAGATTTGACCATGGTGGCAGAGTGAGTCATTGACAGTTAGGAATGCAACCCTGGTCTCATGATGTCCCATTCTCTGCTCAACCCACTAGACTATGTCTGTCTCAGCACACATTGGTGTGGAAGTCACTTCAGTACAGCTTGTTCCAATTTTATCGTATTTGAAATTCCAAAGGAAGATGCTACTTGTGACTAAAAGAAAAATTGGCAATGGACTAAAATGTTTTATTTCTGCTATTTGTGCTATTGTAAATGTTCACGCATGTGCAAATTCCCTACATGATTCTCGGTTTTATAATCTACTAATGGTACTTAAAAACTAAAAGGCTTGAACAGAAGACCCTTTACCAGCTTTGAACTAAAAAATGAATTCAGACAAACCAGTTGAGAGTTCACATGAGTGTATGGTAGACTGGAGACTATCCAAAAGGTTTTCTTTTACCCATTGTAGATATTTCTCATTCAACCTTCACAATCATGCAAAAAACACCATCATACCTACATAATGTAACAGGTGACAATCATGAAATACATTATACCAGATCAGTCATCAACAACCTCATAAGACTGTTTTTTCCCTGTGTTACATGATCCAATATCTGAGCATAATAATACAGATAGCAGCAGCAAACATTACTTTCCACACATCTTACCCTGTCTCAGTCTACAATGATTATCTGATCAGAAAGACTGGGTTCATTTATTAGTCAAAACAAAAATAGATCTGGGTAGCCGGGGTGGGAGACGAGGGTGAGGGAAGAACAATGTCCTAACTGTGAAACACTGCACCAACTTTTACACAAGACTTCATTTGTGAAACAAAGATGTCTTTTCTCACCAAACATTTAAGCTTAAACAGCAAAGCCTTTGTAATTAATGTCATTTCCTATTGGAGGACAACTGGTCTACGCATCGTTTTTTAACTGGTATAAACTATTTCGGTCGGGGTTTTTTTTTTTTTTTTACACCCAAATGGTTATACTGGTACAATTGCTTGTATGCACACAGTTATACTGGTATAAAGGTGCCTTACACAATCTGGTAATAGCTATACCAGTATAAAATACCTTTATACTGATACGGATACAACTGCACAAGGAGAATTGTATTATTTTAGCTGTACCAATAGAGTATAGATTTACTGTTATGATTTTAGTGTCATAACTTCAGGAATGAAACTATATCAGTACAGTTAAATCAATACAACTGTTTACTCCTGGGGGAATTCTGTGCCAAAAAATTTAAAATTCTGCACACAATAGTTTAAAGTTTTACATATTTTATTTGTCAAAATAACACAATATAATCATGCCAGTTTCAATTATTCTGGTAATTTATTTAAAAATACCTGTCAGCAAGTCTGTCTGCAACAATACAGACAACAAAAAGGATTCAGGAAATGTTTTCTGACAAATAGTTTCTTTACTGGGCATATTAATAGAGAATGTTGAGTAATAATTCATTTAAACAACAGTACAGAAACATATTTCCTGCACCCTTCAGAAGCAGTGCAAAGGCTTGGTGGAGTCAGTGGTAATGGAGTAGCAAAGGGACAAGCCTTGGGAGAGTCAGGAGTAACAGAGGAGCTGAGGGGCAGGGAAGTAATTGCTGGGAAGGAGCCGGGAAGGAGCCTGGAGGGTTGTTGGGTGTGGGTGGGAGATGTATGGAACAGATTTGGAGGTGGGGAGAGGGACTGTTAGTGATTTGGGGAGCCCCCCCATGAAAATCCTGGCTGACCCCTAGCCTCTCTCATTCAGTCAGGCACATCTGCCCCTCTCCCGAGGTGTCCCAGCACCCCCACTCAGCCACTCCTCCTCCCCCATCCCCATGGGATCCTGCACCCCAACTCAGCCACTCCTTCTTTCAATGTCCCCAGGTGTCCTTGCACCGCCCTCCCTCCTGTCCTGAAGTGGCCCTGCACACCCTCCCATTCAGCCCCTGACTTAATGCTGTCACCCCACTAGCTCCTGTGCCCCACCCCAGTCTATCCCCCCACTAGTGCTTTTGAATCCCAGTCTATGTGACCCCCCCAGCAGCCCCATGTGCCCCACTCTGTCTGTCCCCACTATATCCTTTGCCTCTTCCCCTGGCCTCTGCCCCCTCCCTCTCCATGGCTGGCTGCTCCAGCCTGTGAGCTACTGCCTTCTCTTCTGACACCACAGCAGCCCCAGTTGGACAAAAGATGCAATTGCAGCACCTCTCTGGCAAAAAAATCTGCAGGAGACATGGATTCCGTGCATGCACAGTGTGGCAGAATTCCCCAGGAGTAACAACTCAGTGCGTAGACAAGGCCTGGGTGTCTGCACTGAAGATCTGACAAATACAATCACAACACTATCCTGAATGAGCCACTTTCTGACAAAAGTATTATCTGTAATAACATGGCTCCCTATGTACATGTTTTTAGAAGGATGTGAGTGGGAGGAGATGTACTAACATGGCTTCCAAAATTGGTTAACCTTATATATTTCAGAGCCAAGTGAAAACCAATTAGCTGGATAGAACAATTCCAAAGTAGATGAAACAATAGATATCCCTGCTTATTTCCATGAGTAATTCAGAGGAGATTTAACCCCATTGACCCACACAGCTGTGTTGGGATGGTATAAAGAATAGATATCCATATAAGGAACTGCATTCAATGTCAATATGGGACAGGACTTTAAACAGAAAGTCCTACTCTTTTCTCTCAAAAGTTTTCTGTGCATCAAAAAGTTTCCTGTGGTAACAAAATATCTGGAACTATGAACACACTCTGTAATATGGTAACACCTGTTAGAGAGATTTGATGATTTTATTATGTACAATGTTTCACTAAACAAAAAAAATAAGCTCACTTCTGTAACAATTATTTTATTTCTGATATTTACATGTCAGAGCTTTGTAAACCCACTAAAACTTCCTAAATAAATAGTTATTTTAAAAGAAAAGAAAAGAAAAGAAAAGAAAAATAACTCAGTCAAGAGAGGAAACTTCTAAAATCGGTGTGTTACCTTAAATTCCAGCTTTCAGCAAAATTTTAGATTTATTATGATTTTAGCTTTCCAACTGCAATAATGAAATAAGCCAATACTCAAGGAAAAAGCTATTGACTCCAGTTTGCTCTGCTTGCCTCTGTTTACTGAACCAACAAGCAAGCGTTTTCTTCAGAAAAGCTAAAACCCATAAGAAAAAAAAACAGTTTATTTAAAAAAACCACATTGTGGAATCTATTCTCTTAAAAATAATAAACAGAAGGTCTGTCAAAATGTCTGAGCTAGCAGCCTCCCTTCATTACACCTAATTGCTATGCAATGGCACTTTCAATTGATGCATGCAAAGAAAAGTAATTTCATGGTGATGATGTGAGCCTCCAGCCAGTCTAGAGTAGAAGGCTGATTCCCCTTCATCTATTTACACTCTGCTTTGGAATGTAAAAAACTGTTAGTTGATAACATCAGCTTCCTAGTACAACTTAGACTGAATTCCATACCAGTGGCAAATGAATATAACTTCCCTATGTGCTTTGAATTATAAAAGGTAAGCATTCGTTGCTGGTACTTGGCCAAGTCCAGCACTTTGAGATCTTCTACCAGCTGCTGGTTGATGGTTCACACACTGATCAGGTAGATTAGACAGAACTTCTTTTATTTGAATATAGATCTTTGCAAGCATCAGGGTGCTTTACAGAATACATGTACTGCATATTCACAGAGAAAACTTAACTTTTAGCATAGAAATATGCTGTTCTTTAAAACAATGCTAATATAATTACATATTATATATACATATTATATACTACATATATATAAGGGAGCCTTAAGGTTGCACTAATGAGCACTAAAAAGTCAGGAAATGCTGAAGTTGTCATTTTAATGCGGCATACTTGAGCATACAAATTATGACATAGCCCCCATTTCAGGAAAATACCTCAGCATGTGCTTACATCCCATTGAAGGTAATGGGAAGTAAGCACATGCTTAAGGTTAAGCACACGCGTAAGCCCCCTTCCTGCATGGAGATGCTGAATTGGGGGCATAATCTTAACTGTATGGTTATATATTACGCCTCAGTTATCATCATAAATGGTTATTACAGGCTGATATACATCTTTTAGTAGTGTGCATTGTTTGGTGTAAGCAAGATAAACACAATTCACAAAAGGAACCTCTATGAAAAGTACACAGCAAATTGAACTTCCACAACATATTGCAGGTGAATGAAAACAAAAAGTATTACTGAAATTTGGCTGCTATATATAGCCCGCTAATGTTAACTTCATCTCATGAATTTCACTTAAGGAGGCTGTGGTGATTCTATCTAAATCTATACGTGGCCATCACTATAGTATTTGAGCGACTCAGAATCTTTAATGAATTTTATCCTCAGAACACCCCTGTGACATAGAGAATTATACCAATTTTACAGATGGGGATCGGGGGTGCTGGTAGATTAAGGGTTTGTCTGCACTAGAAAGTTTTACCACCCAATTTGCCAGCATTCACTGTGAGCCCTGGGCAGCAGAGTTCAAAAATTTGACCAGAGTGGTTGCTGCCATGGGGACAGGCATTGTGAGCTTGGTGTTGGAGGACCGCTTATGCCAGTACGGGTACTTCAGCATCCACACAGTTCTTGTGCCAGTAGAACAGCTCCAGTTAGGGGCTTATGTTGCTTGGGGAACTGGTTTAACTTCACTGGCAAAAGTTCAAGGTCGGCAAGCCTAAAGATTAAGAGTTGATACATGGAAGTTTGGCCAACAGCAAGCAAGTTTAGCTGGCAAAACTTTGTGTTGTAGATCAGGCTTAACTGCCTAGCGCAAAAGCACAAAGACAGATGCTGTATGAGTCAAGAATTGAACCCAGCTCCCAGCTCTCTTGAGTCTCGGTCGGGAGATCGGGGGGGAGGGGGAAGAGGAGGGTCATCCTTCCTACCCTTCTGAAAAGAAACTAGACAGCACATAGATTACATAATAATTATTGTTAAAGTTATAAAAGGAAAAAAGAAGTTATCACACTAGAAGTCTAAATATTCAAGATGATCAGGACAATTCATGCAAGTATAAAAGATAAGAAATATTAGGGCACTATGCATTACCATTTCCATAAGATTGTACAAAATATTGTTAGACTGATTGAGAAATAATATCTTGTCATACCACTAAAGAATGTATCATTATGCACAAAGGGGAGAGTTCACATTTTTTGTATATTTCTTGACTTAGGAATGCTTAACTGTGCAACCTTAGGCCCTGACCCAGCAATTTGCTACAGGTGGAAAGACCCTTGTATAAGCCTGGAATGAGCTGCAAGAGCAAAGCCTTAATGTTCTCTGCAGATTTTTTTTACAATGTAATTTCCTTTGGGGTTATTTGGGGGTGAGGATTGAGGGATGGGATAGTTAAGAAAACAGAACACTCCCACCCTAACCCCACATCACATGCATTTTATAGGTAGGACTGACAGAAATATGGTAGGTGGGAAAGGAGAGGGGAATTGCAAAATTTTGGAAAACTTTGAAAACAGTTTTAGTTCAATCATTCTTCCATAATGCTTCCAAAGGAATCTTCTGTGGAAATGTTTGTTTTAAATTATACATTTTCCAAAACAATCCTACCATGTGACTAAGTTGAATGATCAAAATTGGCAGTACAAACTTATGAAATAATAAAACAAAAGCAAATATAGATTTTGCACGAACTTGTTTATTTAAAATTTCATGACAATTTTGGAAAAAAGGGAACATTTTGAAAATTAATTTTTTTTAAATTCTGTTTTCAAATAAATAAAAAATTGGACTAGCTTTACTGATCTTTATCTTTGAAATGGAGACCCTTAAGTTTGGACTCCCAATTATATGAATGACAATAATATAGTTTTTCACAGTATAATGATATGATCTACACTTTTCCTACTAACAGGTGGGTTTCTATTATGTCTGAGCAGGTACCTGGCAAATCCTTTCATTGTTGTGAACTGGGTTCCATTCTGGAAAGAGTTATGCAGGTATGCAGGTTAATGCACAACTGATTAGTGCTGGACCACTGTTATTGTCATGACAACAAATCGGACTCAGGCTATGTTTGCACTGCCTCTCAGCTCAGACTACAGAAGTGTGAATACCAGTGCACACCAAAGTGCTACACTGTAACTCCCCCACGTGGACACTGTGGGCATGAACTAAAAGGTTCCTAGGCTCACATTAATACAGTTCTGTTTGAAGAGAATTAAGTTAATGCAAACTAGGAACTTTTTAGTTCATGCCCACAGTGTCCACATAGGGAAGGTACAATGCAGTAGTCACATTGGTAGTCACACCCCTGTAGTCTGAGCTGGGGGAGCAGTGTAGACAACCCTGCAGAGGAACCACCTACAATTGTATTGTGTGTCAAAGTGCCACTGGCTTGGGAAGAGATGTCACCATCTGTTCCTCATCAGAAGGAGCAGGGCAGCATATGAAGAATTTGTCATTGGCTGCTCTGTGCAAAGAGGAATGGTGAAGATCCACCTGCATTTTCCATGGAGGGGCTAAAGATTCTACCCATCTCATGCCCTCCTATGAATATGTGCGTTGATTCCATGAGAAGAAAAACAGATGCATTCACTCATTGCTGTTTTTCCAGGGGAAATGTCAATACAAGACTGCTTCTTAGAGAAATGGTAAAGTGGAGATTGGATTTCTCACACCCAGGGGCTTGGAGGTGAAGGGAAGTACTTTCCCATCCTCTTGTCAAGGGAGAATGGCACATCTCCCTCATGCCCCCTTTGTCTTGGTGAACACTGTGCCTCCAGGACACGTGCTATAAACAGGTGATCATCAATTGTTTTCTTTCTTTTATTCCTACCACAAGAAGCCAGTAACTCAGCTGTACATCTCTTCTGAAGGACAGCACCTCCGGCAGCACAATGTATCAAAACTTCATGTTGGTGAAGCAGTTTGACACTGATGGGAAGAGAGCTACTTAATCATCATCCCTTCTTCCTGCAGCAACCTAGCCAATAAAAGTTGGGCCAATAAAAGACATTACCTCACCCACTTTGCCTCTCTAATATCCTGGAACTGAGATGGCTACAGCTACACTCCATTCATCTCAGTCAGGTGTTAACTATTAAGCCTAATGATAGGAATTAAAATGTCAACATTAGCTACACTTCTGAACCTTTTAGAAGATTTAAGCATTGATTAATGCGGGATTCTCTGTAATTTGAAGTCTTTATATCATGATTTGAGGACTTCAGTAACTCAGCCAGAGGTTAGGGGGTTTATTACAGGAGTGAGGTTCTGTGGCCTGCAATGTGCAGGAGGTCAGAATAGGTGATCATGATGGTCCCTTCTGACCTTAAAGTCTATGAGTCTCTGAGCTACTCTTAGAGTGCGGGAAGAGCTTGGAATTCTGTGTAGACAGCTTCGCCCCTCCCTTCCAATCAGACTATGGAACAGTACCAAGAACAGTTCTAATCTGGGGCTGTTCTTTCTTATTCTGCAGTCATGTGTGAATGAGAACTGAACACAAAGAATGCATTTATTGGCTTTGTTTCAGGATGCTGTAGTTTGCCCCCTTATAAATTATTCTTCCCAAATAACCACCTCACTGCAGTTAACACAGTAATGCAACATATTACAAAATGAATATTTAAAAAGCTCCAAAAATAAATTCTGTGGGAACTGAAACTGTCTGTTTGAGTCCAAAGCTCAATAATAGACAAGCTAAAATTGGATAGAGAACATAATAAATCAGTGACACTACTAATGACAATCCCACAAACCGCAGTATTATGGCAATGGAAATCAACAGAAGCTCTAGGTAAGGCTCCAGTTTTTGGCAGATACCCTGAAAATCGGAAAGTGGAATTTTGTTTCCTGAACTGAGCTCAGAAAAAGAAGGGAACTGGACTTGATGATTAGATATCTCTAAGCAGTACTTATGGCCTGATCCAAAGCCCACTGAAATCAATGGGAGTCTTTAAGAGATTTGGATTAAGATCTCAAAGCACACTGATAGACTGGTTATAAGAAGTGAAAGGTATTGATATCATTTGAAGTCAATGGGAGCTGTAAGTGCTCAGTACATCTGAAAATCAGATATTATGTCTAAAGTTGGACATCCAAAAATGGAAGCACTCAAAAATCAGAGAATTAAAATTAAAAATTAAAAAACTGGGCCACTACATATCATTCCCCAAAACTGTACTATGTTATATGGCATAAATAAATACACCACTTAACTTTCACACTTGCAGACCACTCAGTAAAAGCTGTTTGGTCTATATTGTTATTTCAAAAGGCTGAATATGACTTCTATATGTTGACAGTGACTTTCCATGAATTGCATAGTCTGCAGTTCAGACTTTCATTACCTTTTCATTGCACTGAAATTATATTAAAACTGATCAAATGATAGCTAAGGATTACATTCTATTTTAAGAGCCTGCTCTGTCACTTAGAGCTACAATGACACATTGCCAGAGACTTCCAGAAAAATAGCTAAGCAAGAACATGATTAAAAGGAAAGCATGATTACAAACACAAATGGCACATTTTGTAAGTCGGTCATTAAAGGTACGTATAGTCTTTACAAAGTAAAACACTGATGTATTGAAAAGGTGTTTTCCAGCCAGCCTAGTGGGTTGACAAAATATACTAATGTTGTTAAAGTGGCAGAACCTCTCTTCTGTAGGTATGGAATGTTACAGAGGGGTTTTGTACTGTACATGGCTGTCAATCAATCGAGACAGAGATACAATCATAAAATGGTAGCCCCAGTTGAGATGTCAGATGCCACTCATCTTCCCACTTAACTCTTCATTTTAATTCCACTTGGGTTGGCCTAAATCTTGAGTCCTCACTTCTGTGATGTGATCTACTGTGCATGTACTGTTATCACTCTGCTGAGTATTTGCATATTTTAAGGGCCATCATTGCAGCTAAACGTTTTAGGTAACTAAATAATTTTTGTATCAATATTTCTTATAGTAAGTACAGGGAAAGCAAAGGAATATTGCAGATAATGAAGTAATTTTATCTAAGTATCTTAAGTAGAACTGGCACCGGATATGTTTTATTTCTATAACTGTGCAAAACATTTTTTGTAACACACAAAACCCTGGGAAGCTCAGCTAGTTCTAGATTTCATGTCCAATGCAAAACTCAGCCCAGGTTCATCAGAAGATTAGCTAAGGCTCACTGACTTTTTGAGCAAACCTGGGCTGATTTATAGTTTTGTGGCAAAACATAAGAACTCAGCGATTTATGTGGCTAGAATGCAAAGTCCAGTCATAATTATGGTTTTGACTCAGTTTTACTTTGAACTATGGTTCCAGTTAAATCTGAAGCTCAAAATGGCTGTCAAGTTCCTTTCTCCCACCCTTTTCTTTGTCTGTGTGGGCTCCAATTCCACAAGTTACTTGAACATATCCTTAAACTTAAGCACATGAGTAATCTATTTGAAGTGAATGTGTGAAATCCTGGCCCTAGTGAAGTCAGTAGGAATTTTGCCATTGACTTCAATGAGGCTAGGATTTCTCCCAGTAAGACCTCTACAATGGAACTACGCACATGCTCACCCTTAGGGACATGCTTAAGTACCTGGCTGATCTGGAGCCTCAGACAGTAAGTTCTTCAGGGTAGGGATTGTCTCTTACGATGTGCTAGGGCCTGATCACATTTGGAGCTTGTAGGTATTACTATACTACTACCACTTCTGCGAAGGTGTAAACCTATATTTGCTGAAACCAACGTGAAAATAGATTTTCACACAACTCCACGCATCACATTTATTTTTTAGTTCAGTGGACTCTACTTCCCAGTATCTTTCCTAAGTTTCCTTTCAACATATCTTTGCTGATTAAGCACATGGTCCTTCTTCCATGCTCTCCTGGCATCTGTTTCTTAAACTTCTTTTCCGTTTTTTTAAATAATCAAAATATAGGTACAGTTATATTATTTGTTTGCTCAAGGGCTGTTTGACCAACAGGAATGTACTTCATACAATAAAATAATAAGAGATAATTTTACAGTGCCTTTCCTGGATGATCTTAATAGGTTTTACATACAGTAATAAGATAAGCTTCAAAACAACATTTAAAGGTGGCACTGTAAATATTTTTAATCTCCCCTTTCAAAAAATGAGGAAACTGAGGCACACAGTATTGCCCAAGTTCACACTGAGAGTCAGTCGCAGAACCAGGAATAGAACCCAATTCATCTGGCTCCCACTGCTGCAATTTAGCCACAATATCAGTTATTTCAATAAAGAAAAGCTATTTAACTGACTTTAGCTTTGTGAGCCATTACATAGAATCATAGAAATGGAGTGCTGGAAGAGACTTCGAGAAGTCATCAAGTCCAGCTTCCTGAGCTATGGCAGGACCAAGTAAACTTAGACCGTCCCTGACAGGCATTTCTCCAACCTGTTTCTAAAAACCTTCAATGATGGGGATTCCATAACCTCCCTTGGAAGCCCAGGGCTGGCTCCAGGGTTTTGGCCGCCCCAAGCAGCCAAAAAAAAAAAAAAACCGCGATCTGCGGCGGCAATTCGGCAGGAGGTCCTTCGCTCCCAGGCGGAGTGAAGGATCGTCCGCCGAATTGCCGCCGAATACCTGGACGTGCCGCCCCTCTCCGGAGCGGCTGCCCCAAGCACCTGCTTGAGAAGCTGGTGCCTGGAGCCGGCCCTGTGGAAGCCTATTTCAGAGCTTAACTACCCTTCTTATAGTTAGAAAGTTTTCCTAATAGCTAATTTGGACTTTTTTTAAAATTTAAATTGAATTTAGTTATTTTATATCAGCCTACTGTGGGTTCAGCTCTTGTTGCTACAGTTTCAAGCTCAACACAGTGAAAATCACCTCTGGTGCTTTTTTCAAAATTAGAGACTCTAGGAACACACAAAGACCAAAGATAATGACCACAATCATGAGTACAAAGTCTTATCTGTAGTTTTATTAAAGCAATAACTGAGGTTACAATTATCCATGCGTATATAAATCCTACACAACCCATGCAGTGACTAACAGTGTAGTCATACTCACATCCTCAAAGATATTCTAGGGTTTGATGGATCTCTCAGCAGATGATCATTGATAGAGGGATGGTTCCTGCTGGGATTTCTCATGGGGTTTTCCCACTTTTACCCAAACAGGGAACTGCTTTTATATTGTTGTTCTGACCATGCCTAACATATGCATGAGGGTTTCAACCCTCTTTTCTTTATCTGTACTTCCATACCCCAGGAATTTTGGGGTGTTCAGTTTTTCAGACGTTGTTTCTTAGTTCTCCTTATTCTCATTAGCATATATACATAACATATGTCCATGCTAACCTGCAGTCAAATCAAAACATTCCATGATGTTACAATCGGGTGTCTCATGGTCTTGGACAATACATTGCGGTCCACTGCAGTCAATTCTTCCATATCACCTATTGGCACATCTTTTACAGTAATCTTATAAATTTACTGGCATAAGGTTATTCCTAGGTCACTCACTCATGTCAAGCATTCTTAAGCCTAGGCCCTAATATAACTAAGCTAAAATCTAACAGGGCTAAGATTGTAGGCCTTGTATTCCAACCATGGTTTACTTATATACCCGATACAAACTCATCACTCCTAAATACTTGTCAATCTCATACTTCTGTAATCCTACAATTTAAATCTATTTAGCATGCATTGATTATATATGAAATAGCCTATGAGTTGACCATAACACCAAATAACAAATAATAAATGGATGATAAAATGAACTAATTGGCTACTCTAACCTAAATCTTCCTTGCTGCAGATTAAGCCTATTACATTTTTGTCATATCTTCAGTTGACATGGAGCACACTTGATCACCATCCTCTTTATAACAGCCCTTCCGATATTTGAAGACTGTTCTCTGGTCCCCCCTCAATCTTCTCTTCTCAAGACTAAACATGCCCAGTTTTTTTAACCTCTCCTCAGAAACCAGGTTTTCTAAGCCTTTTATAATTTTGGTTGCTCTCCTCTGGACTTTCTCTAATTTGTCCACATCTTTTCTAAAGTGTGGCACCCAAAACAGGACACAGTCCTCCAGCTGAGGCCTCACCAGTTCTGAGTAGAGCAGGACAATTATCTCCAGTGCCTTCTTAATACACCCCAGAATGCTATTATCCTTTTTTGCAGCTGCATCCCATTGTTAACTCATATTCAATTTGTGATCCACTATAATCCCCAGATTCTTTTCAGCAGTATTATAGCATAGCCTGTTATTCCACTTTTGTAGTTGTGCATTTGAGTTTTCCTTCCTAAGTGAAGTACTCTGCACTTCTCTTTATTGAATTTCACCTTGTTAAATTCAGACCATTTCTCCAATATGTCAAGGTCATTTTGAATTCTAATCCTGTCCTCCAAAATGCTTCCAACCCCTCCCAGCTTGATGTCATCGGCAAATTTTATAAGTATACTCTCCACCCCATTATCCAAGTCATTAATTAAAATATTGAATAGTTATGGACCCAGAATTGACCCCTGTGGGACCCCACTAGATAGGCCCTCCAAGTTTGACAGCAAACCATTGATAACTACTCTTTGAGTACAGTCTTTCAACCAGTTGTGCAACCACCTTATAGGAATTTCATCTAGATCATATTTTCCTAGCTTGTTTATGAGAATGTCGTGTAGAACTGTGCCAAAAGCCTTACTAAAATCAAAATATATCACATCTCTTGTTTCCCCCCATCCAGTAGGCTAGTATCTCCATCAAAGAAGGAAATTAGGTTGGTTTAGCATGATTTGTTCTTGACAAATCATATTGACAATTCCTTATAATCCTATTCATAGATTCTAGGACTGGAAGGGACCTCGAGAGGTCATCGAGTCCAGTCCCCTGCCCGCATGGCAGGACCAAATACTGTCTAGACATTTATCTAACCTACTCTTAAATATCTCCAGAGATGGAGATTCCACAATCTCCCTAGGCAATTTATTCCAGTGTTTAACCACCCTGACAGTTAGGAACTTTTTCCTAATGTCCAACCTAGACCTCCCTTGCTGCAGTTTAAACCCATTGCTTCTGGTTCTATCCTTAGAGGCTAAGGTGAACAAGTTTTCTCCCTCCTCCTTATGACACCCTTTTAAATACCTGAAAATACCTATTGTCCTCCAGGTGCTTATAAATGAATTGTTTAATAATTTGTTCCAGTATCTTTACAGGTATCAAAGTTAGGCTGACTGGTCTATAATTCCCTTGGTCCTCTTTTTAAAGATAGGTACTAGGTTTGTCCTTTTACAGTCCTTTGGGACCTCACCTATCCTCCGGGAGTTCTCAAAGATAGTTGCTAATGGTTCTGAGATTCTTTGGCTAGTTCTTTAAATAACTTAGGATTAATTTCATCAGGGCCCTACTAACTTGAATACATGTATATTATCTAAATATGCTTTAACCTGTTCTGTCCTTATTTTCACTTGCATTTCTTTCCCCTTGATGATAATATTAATCATGTTGAGTATCTGGTCACCACTAACTGTTTAGCAAAATAGGCATTAAGCATGTCAGCATTCCTGATGTCCTTAGTTATTCATCTTTTTCTAACAACCTCTTGTTATTGCCTTTTATGTCCCTTGCTGGGTTTAACTCATTTTGGCTTTAGCCTTTCTAATTTTGTCCCTACATGCTTGTGCTATTCTTTTGTACTCCTTCTTAGTAATTTGTCCATGTTTCCACCTTTTGTAGGATTTGTTTTTCAGGTAATTAAAGAGCTCCTGATGGAGCCATATTGGCCTCTTACTATTCTTCCCATCTTTCCTTCACATCAAGATAGTTTGCAGTTGTGCCTTTAATACTGTCATCTTGAGAAACTGCCAGCTTGAACTGTCTTGAACTCCTTTCCCCCTAAATTTTCTTCCCATTAGAACCTTACTTAACAGTTCTCTCAGATTGTTAGTCTGCTTTTTTGAATTCCATTGTCCTTATTCTGTTGCTCTCACTCCTTCCTTTCCTTAGGATCATGAAATCTATCATTTCATGATCTCTTTCATCCAAACTGCCTTCCACCTTCAGATTCATTACCAATTCCTCCATTTTGGTTGGAATCAAATCTAAAATGCCTGTCCTCCTTGTTAATTCTTCCACTTTCTGGCACAAAAAGTTGTCCCGGTTACATTCCAAAAACTTAGTGGAAATTTTGTGTTTTGCCATATTACTTTTCCAGCAGACGTTTGGGTAGTCAAAATCCTCCATTATTACCAGGTTAGTATTTTAGATATTTTTGTTATTCATTCTAGAAATGCTTCATCCACCTCCTCATCTTGATTTGGTGGCCTACAGTAGATCCCCTACCCTGACATCACCCCTATTTTTTACCCCCTTTATCTTTACCCAGAGCCTCTCAGCTGGTTTGCCTGCCACCTCCTCTCTGGACCTCAGAACAAGTGTATATATTTTTTATGTATTACACCATACTCTGCCTTTGCATACACTCACACAACTCATGTCTGTGTATATATGCAAAACTACCCACATACACTCTACGCCATGCAACCTCCCCATTAGTTTTATTACAAGATCAGGCCCAGGTGTAGGAAAATGATTACATCAACTGCTTATTTATCACAATTGTAAATTTCTTTTATTGCATGCCCAACTGGCACTCTTCACCTAATATCACCGGGGCTGTTTGTTTCTCTGTTTGTTTTCTTAAGTGAATTAAGTGCTTTTGAAAGATGCCAGATTTACAGTCCTGGAAAACAAAGTCATCTGTTTATCCAGAGACCAGGCACCAAGGACATAAGCAATGCAAGCTTTCCCACACCACATCACCAGTGTGCTTCAGCCTTGAGCTGAAGGGACTCAAGGAGGGATGAAAGAAGGCCTCTCTAAACAGTCCCCCAACAAGAGTGCTAATGAATACCAATTGTGATGGTGGTTTTTGTCATTTGGACAACTGTTCACTAGGAATTGGACTGAAACCCACTCACTTAACACAGACCACCAAACAGCAGCCCAATAATAATGACTTGTTCTTACCACTAGACTAGACTGGATTTGAACTAGTAATCTAAAGATTAAAAGATCCATATTAAATTACTAGTCCTCTGAGGCAGTCTGCTTTCACATAATATTGTCAAAAACTTATGAGGAATAATAGAGAGCAGAATTGTGAACCTCTCTATAGGTTTCTGTTTAGGTAGCTTTGAGTGCTACTGATAACTAATTTAATTACTTAACTTCATTTGTCTCTGCCAATGGGCCGTGTGATAGGATCACTTTGGAAGACAGTGCTCTTGGATATTGTGGATCTTATATATTACAAGAATGCAATGTTAATCAGTAGAAAATGCAATTACAACACTATTGCTAAATCCATACATATGAAAGGAATTGAACTCCAGCACTGGGAAGATGTGAAATATTTGACTCCCTGAATAATGTTAGGAACTTATATTTAATCCCCTCAAAACTATTCCTAATTCATTTTTAGTATGTCGTATGAGCTTTACAAGAGGATTATTTTTCTGGTGCACAACAATTTTTAATGTTGTGCTGAAAATCTTTTACCATTAATTTTGCTTCTGACATCCTGTCTCTACTGAGGTCAATAGGAGTTTTGCCATTAATGTCAATGAAGTCAATATTTCGTTCTTGGTTTTTAAAGGAATATATAAATCTGCTATATGTGAAAACTCTTCCTGTGACTGGTCAACAGAGTGTGCTATAAGAACTGAAAGTGACCCTAACACACCCCCAATCCCAGATTTTCCCCCAGAAATGTGCATCTTGTACTGCCCAAACCTCTCTTGGACAATACTCGCTTATGTAAAGTCTGTCATTTAATTAACAGAAATAATATGCACACAGCCTGTTACCCCAAATGGAGTTTCCTGGACACTTCAATTCAAATACACTGAATTAGATAAAATAATAAAACAAGTTTATTAACTAAAAAGATAGTAAGTACACGTAATGAGTACATACTTTTAAGTAAGTGTACTTAAATGAGTACTTTTAAGTAAGTACAAGTAATGAGGCATAAAAGTCAGAAATGGTTACAAAAAAAAAAAGATAAAATGCAACTAATGCCTAACAACAAACTATGTTACATTCAAAGTAAAGTTTTTCTCGCCTCATGCTCTCAACAATCTTACTGGTCAGACTTCTTAGGCCAGGATACATTCTTCTGCTTAATGGCTGCTTCCTTTGTTCTTTCTGGTGCAGTGAATTGAAGGACAGAGAGAGAGAGAGGAAGGAGGAGGTGGTGCCCTTGGGGATCTCCCCTTTATTTTTATAGTCCCTCCTTTGACAAGCATCTCCAGCTGGGAGCATGGCGACAGGCAGATTGTGTGGTGGGGAATTCCATGCTGTTTCTTTGCTCAGATGTAGATTTATTGCCCATACCCCTCTTCCCTGCCAACGAATAGCCATTTAACAGGTAATGGCCTACCGACTTTGTTTACACCTGACTGAGGCATCAGCTTTCCCTTTGTCTTTGAGGAACTGGTTTGGCCACTCCCCAGACTTGGGACATAATTTAGAAACACCATACAGTGGAATCTTATAATTTTACATACATTGTTGCCACACATATTTTACCAGGACAATAATGACCAGCAAATCATGAGATCTGAAATGATACCTCACAAGGCATACTTTGTACAAAGTTTACTACAATGGTGTGCAAGGCGTGAATACAGGGGTACACTTTGTCACAATAATACATTTCGTTTGAGTGGGAATGTGATTCCAAGGCTAATGCACATAATTAAGGAGTTAGAACACAGACCCTGATCCAGATCCCTTTGAACTCCATGAGATTCTTCTCGTTGACTCCAATGGGCTGTGGTTCAGGCCCATTGGATTGGATTTGAAGAGGTGATATCAGAACCAGGATTATAGCTCAGCAAGTCTTGAGCCCCAGCCCTGCACTTATTCTTCTGCATGATGCTGCCCTCTTTTTGCTTGTCAAAGCATCATATTCAAAGTGTCAAACTGCCCAGGGTCAAAGCTCTAAATCTATGGTTAATTGCATGCTTTGTTGCTGAGGGCTCATCTACACTGGACGTGCTGCTTTAACAATACCAGGATAGTTAAAGTGGCAAATTTCTCCTATTGTAGACACAGTTATACTTATATAAAAGTGACTCTATTGGTAAATTCTAGTTCAGGAAGTGAAATAAGCTATACAGGTAAAACTGCATCCACAGCAGGGCTTATATTGCTATAGCTATATTGGTAAATATATATATATCTTACACTGACATTGTTATACTGATAACTTTCCCAGTTCATATCTGTCCTTAGTTGGAATCACTTATTATTCAAGAGCCAAAAAACAGGACATGCATTTAGACTAATCCATGAGACAAAAAGAGAAGCAACCTAGCTGCTTCATTAAATAAAGATTGTGACTTGAAAACAAAATTTACTGTTCTCCATCATGGAGCCAATTGCCATTAGTCTAGCACCCAAAAGGCTAACTTAGCAGACATCAGTTACTCAAGCAGTTTTCATCCTTTACTAATAGTGGTACTGCTTCAGAGGCTCAGTGGGAGTCAGAGGTAATCTAAATGTAATAGACTGCTGGAGATGTAGGACAATATTCAAATTTAGTGCTCATAAATGTGATGGAAATAAATCTATAGCTTTCTCTTTTCTCAGTTTCATAAGGGCACATAGTCTGGAGAACACATCCACTGCACAAAGAGACAAGCAGATAAAATACTGCAAGGATGTTACTTTGTGATATCTGGCTAGCTAAGAAGATTCTGAAAAAGAGTTTTCTGCCAATATGTCACCAGCAACCACTTTAATCAAGAGCAGACCGACTGCAACATTTGGCCTGGATTAAAAACTGCTTGTCTTCCTTAAATATGCAATCAATCAAGGTGACATGTTAACCTGGCCATATTAAAACACTCAGTGATTTGCAGTTCAAACACAGACAACTCAGGAAACACAATTACGTTTTTAATACTCAGAAACAAGGCAAAATGCTTCTGCATGCTTAATAAATCTTCAGCCCCTGAAAAGTTAACATCCACTAACAACCACTGTCTTACTGGTTTTGCTTTCGGTTTTCAGATGTACCAATTTGTCTCTTCAAAGAGAAAAAACTGACAGAATCCAACGGAGTAGGCTGCTTTGCCAACACTCTGTAGCACTTATTACTGTATATAGTGGATGCTGCAATTGGTTCAGGTGGAAACACTTGGGTCAAATAGTGTCATAATGTGCAAAGCTTACTGTACAAACTACAGGATAAATCCTAAAGCCCTACTCAGATCTTACATGGGCAAAACTCCCATATGACTTCAGTGTAGGCTTTGGTCAGGTAAGGACTGGGCAAAGACTTCAGGATTTGTCCCTACTCAATTCACACCCAGCAATATGGCCTATTAACTGGCTTATTTTCCAGGGATAATGTCATGTGTGGTGGCAGAAAGGAGATAAACATTATGAATCAAAATATTAAGATGAAACAACAGTCATCACAAATGTGTCTCATACACTTGGGAGATTATTCAATAGTTATATTATTGAAATATACGATTCCTAGAAGACAGTTCTCCTTCCTGGAGCAGAGTCATGGAAATCTACAACAGAACTTGGTAAGATCAACTCATTCTAAGCAAATGCCTACAGAAGATCTTCAGAGTCCATTGGAATGAGTTTCTTGCAATGTCAGAAATTCTAAATAGAGCACACCAACTAAATCATCAAATATGGTAAGAAGACATGATGGACATATTCAGAACACACTTTAAGGATACCACCAACACAACTTCCATATCTAGTGATAATATGAACATCACCTGGAAAGAGAAAAAGAGGGCAACCTACAAAAACATTATGCACAGTAGAGAAAAGCCAAATCCTTCAACATGACACTCAGAAGCCTGAACTGACCAGTACAAGACCGAAACAAATGGCAGAAACTGGTGCCTGCCTTATGCACCTGAGGGTTCAGGGGAATAAGGAAACAGAAAAGACAGTCACTAAGGTTGCTACATTATCTGATTGTTCAAAATGCAGTATACATTTATATTGATCACTTCTAACCACAAATATTTTATTAACTGAAATCAAGAGCAAACAAAAAACTCCAACATATTCTGAAATTCTCAACATTGGTCATAATTGTAAATAGCTGTGAGTCGGGGAAAAGTGGTATCTGCTCCGCTTTTGCACAGTAATTAATAAAATGTTCTCTATCAACCAGAACTGAAAACACAATCATGCAGGCTTCTAATAAGCACCAATGATAGGAGGTGCTGTGGGGAAGGCATAGGGGAGCTGATGGGGGGCTGCCAGCTGTGGACAAAGCAGGCAGCCAAACGACGTTATAGCGAAGCATTGCACAAATTTAAATGGAGCATGTTCTGTAATTGAGCAGGGACATAAGATTGAAACAACGTTAAGTGAGAGGACATTAAGTGGAGAGTTACTGTAGTTAGTTGCTGCTTACTGCTCAGAAGAAAGGGCTGTGTGCCTGGCTGGAAGAGCAGCAGGACCATGGACAGCTCATTCTCGGCAGGGACTGGGGGAGCAAGAGAGCTCCTGGCTTGCTGCTGGGGCTGAGTAAGGACTGAGCACAGGGAGAGCCGCAGGAAGATAGTGTCTCCAGGGAGGAAGCCCTGGGGATACATCCCCATACTAGGACCAAAATTACTTAAAGACTGAGCCCAGGCAAGGCTAGAGAGATGCCACCAGAGGGGTACTGAGATAGCTCCTATTGGACTGTATACCCCGGAAGGGGTCTGCTCTGATTCACATGCAGACAGTGTGTGAAACTTGGCCAGAGGGATGACTCACTGAAAAAACTGCTTGAGAACCACTGAGAGGGGTCACCAGAACTGAAATAATGCAGACACACCCAACTACATCTCTGTAGTACTTTTCCCTTAAGAATAAATGTGCTTGCTTAGAAGGAGCTGCATGGTAACTTATCTATAGGCAATATGCTGGCCATAGCCCCTGGAGAGAAAGTAAACTGCAGGTGCTGGCCTGTTTAGGCCGTCTGGCTTGCTGGGGACATCACAGAGTGCAGGCAGGAAGCTTTGCAGCCTTAAAATCCATGGTCAGGAGGGAGTGAGACACAGGCCTCTGCCCAAGAAAGTTGCTGGCTGGGAGCTGGAAGCCAAAAGTGGGTGAATTTGGTGGACCACAAAGGGGGAATACAGGTGCAGTTGCCCTGAAACTGTGACAGTGAGATCCAACTGTAGTGAGATCACTAAACACAATATAAATGTTAACTTCACTTGAACTTCACAAACCATATATCACTGTCACAGAAAGATAACTAGTTTACAAGCTGCAGTGTAGAGAATAATGAAGCAAAAGTTATTAGTATCTGATATGGATCTCAGCTGGGAAATAGAGGTCCTACATCAGAAGTAAGGTTTTAACTGACAGCCTTTTGATAAAACACATTTTCAATTTTGTAGAAATTTCCACTTTACTGAAACAAAGTAATAGAAGAGTTGGGATGAGCTGACTATATGTCTGTGTCTGTAATGGAAGACTGTGTTTCTACAGTAACAACAGTCCTAGAGGATGAGGTATCACAGAGTGTCAGTGGCATTTCCTGAGGACCCAGTTTACAGTACATTCTTACCTGGAGGAGAGACTATTTCTCATATGAATTTTGTCCATTATGAAGTCTCCTTTCATTATAGTGTTATCTCTAAAGTGCCAGATGTCAGAGTAAGCACTGGGTCTGTAAGCAATACCAACCAATCAACTCAACAGGAAGACTGGTGAAATACATGGGTGTTTTGGTTATCTGCACCACACAATTCTTTAGGAAAAAAATGCAAAACTACTAATAATACAGAATTCATCTTCAGCAGGTGCCAGCTTTAGCAGGTGTGAAAGAAGGAAGGGAATCTTGGCTGTAGATGAAAGTGAATCAATTATATCCCTCCATCCTGCTGAGCTAAGATGATATCTGTTTTACCTCAAAAGGTTCCACTTAGTCACTAGGCTGCCAATACACAGCAGGAATGCTGTGACATTGCTTCCATCACGGTGCTACAGCTGAAGCAGTAGGGTGAGAAAGGCTCAGTGTTGGGATGTAGATTAAACCAACAAATTGTGAAGTGATTTATCAAACACAAAACATCAGCAAATGTCTGAATGCGGGAGGGGGGCGTCTAAAAACCATAGGGATCTATTTATCTCTTCTCTCCTCTGTGCGCACATACGTTAACTTTCATTAACAACAAGGGGAAATTCATATTTTTACATGAAAAATAAATCCACTAGGTTGCATTGTCAAAGCCATATTTTATTACTTCCCCCCTCCTTTATGAGCATCCTTCTAAACTTTCATTCTAAAACATATTTTTGATTTTTCATTTTATTGAATAATATTTATTGTATCGAACAAGATATTGAACTACTTCATACTGAATTTAATGCAAGACAGCAAACAATACAAGCTCTCATATATTCATAAAAGCACTGGAAATAATTTTAATCAGGAAAGGAAAACAGGAGAAACTGCCTAAAAACAAAACTTTGGGTTTGATTGTACCTCTAAAACATGAAGCTGTCTCAACGGTAGCTGATGTGGAAAAAGAAATAGGGATATAAGTCGTCTTTCTGTCCCCTTTATGGTAGTCCTCCACTCGCATTTAAACCCAAATGGGTGGCTGTGTGGTCTCGTGACTAGGGCACTACCCAAGGAGTCAGGAGTTCTGGGTTTTAGTCCAGCTTCTGCCATGGACATGTTATGGACATTAGGCAAGTCACTTCTCTATGCCTCTGTTTTCTCTTCCACCTTTTGTTTTGACTATTTAAATTGTAAGCTCCTTAGGGTGGGGACTATGTCTCACTATGCACTTGCACAATGTCAGGCATGTTGGGGCTTCTAGCCAGAGCTGTAATACAAATAATAGATAATAATGAAAGTGAAGCCACTTAAATTATACAACAGATACAACATATCCAGTATGAATTAAATTCAACTTGTGCAGAGAGCCTGTACAAAACACCATGCACTACTTAAATCTTGTGGCGCCTAAGTGGCAGCAGAAGAGGTATACAGGTTTTCAGCCTATATATTTTTCTATATGAAAAGATAGGCTCATCCAACAAAAAGGATTAGTTATCTACTAAGCCCTTACATAGATACACTCTATAGCGAGATTACTTTATACCCGCTGTTCCAACCACACACATACTATAAAGCACAATAATCCTGTCCTTTCCCAATCTCATCAAAGGCTCTAACCATTTAATTGTAACATTTTTATTAATGGTTTGAGATATACTTTATTAGTTAACAAATATAGTGACAGTTATAGTATATATCCCAAATCATAAAGCATCCAATGAACATTAAACAAGACTTAAGAAGAGAGGTTACAATATCATTATGAGACTAAATGTCTGGGACCTGACTCAATTTTTGTATTAACTCTTTCATACCAGAACCAAAACAAAGCAAGCATTCCACATCCCCAGCATACTCATTTCATATGTCAGTACATCTATAAAGAACTATCTCCCTACACTTATTAGCCCACTCAGTTCCCATCACCATCCTTCAGTATATACTCCAGTTTCGAAAGATCTCAAAAAACAGTATTTCAGAGTAAATTATAGGAGCACTCCCACAACCATTTGTCCACAACTTTCTCCTGTTCTACTTGAAAGGGAATTCAGCTATAGCCTCGAACACACACACAAATCTTTCACATCATTTTATCCATCACCTCCCACAAGAGCAGAGTGTTAGCCAGATACAAGAGATTTAGCAACCTAGATTTCCAGTGAGAAGATGGAAGAGAGATTTTCCTATGTCCAGCAGCCCCCTCACAAAGCTGGCCATGCATTGCTGTCCTGCTCTTTTTCCTTCATAGAATAAATAGTTTGACCAGGCACTCAGATACTACAATGATAGGTGCTAGTACAACCCCCTAAAATAGATAGTAGAGCTGGTCAAAAGTGCAAAGTCATTTTTATGAAAATGTCATCCTTTTATTATCAAACTTGAAATTTCAATGTGGAATTTTAGTAAAAATTTCTAATTCCAAAAATTTTCAGCTTGCTCTATAGCTGGCTGGAAAATAGGATGGGATTTTCATGGATGTTTTTCTTAAAACATTTGCCTTGTTTTTTATTGAGATTCAAAGTGTTCATGAAAAGCTTGGCAGTAAATGGAATTTTAGAAAATTTCAACCAGCTGTAATTGACACATAATAAATAAAATTTCTGTCCACAAAGAGACCCAAATTCATGTCCTCTCTTTCTGCAGATGAACAATTCCATTAACTGGATCACTCAGCAACACTAAGAATGAGAAATTATTGCACAGTTATTTTAGGGTTGTTTAACTGCTTTAGTGACTAAAGCAATTAAACAACTCTAAAATAATTTAGGCCCAAAACCTGTTGACAGCTCCACCAGCAGTACAATTCATGAGCAATCCCCCTTCTTGTATTTTCAATTTACTGGGCTAGATCCAGCAAGCAACTTACTACAGAGACCTGGAGTGATATATACCCTATGAGCTATTTTATATATGAGTCTCCCAAATGTTTGTTGGGATTTGCACTATGAAACATTTTTCTTCCTGTTAGATACAAGATTACATCAGAGGGAATGGGACAAAACCCAAACATAAAACAAAATCCAAAACCAAAAGATATGAATGTTCTCACACTCTCTGCACCTTGTTCTATGGGCCTGATGCTCCTCTGTGTGGCTCTCGGTTAGTGGGGGGACCAGAGCAGGAAAGGTGGTGTCTCCTGCTGTAGTGAGGATTTACATTGATCAGCTATGCTTTGACTATAAACCAAAAGTGTTTATTGCATAACTTCTGAGATGTTTATGACTCTCAGACTTAATGATCATCATAGAAAGAATGAAGAGAAAGGAAGGTGGAAACAATAGAAAAAAAATTGATTTTCCATCCTTTCACACAGTCTTCCTTCAATGTAACAATCTTTTGTCCAGACTAAGCCACGTTCTTTACTCCGTAGGATAATCTCCTCTGACCTTTCCTCCTGATGAGTGATAGTTAAAATACCTAATTGCTCTCTTCTCGCTATTAAGTGTCTTTTCTATCAAGTGTAGTTTCAATAACTTTAGATGACCTGAATAAGCACACAAAATAATAGCATTTCTACTGCCTTTCAGAGATCACCATTAAAGCCGCCTGACCACTGTGGTAATAGCAAAGACATGTAATTTTGACTGGTTGTTCTCCGCTGATTATTTCGGGGAAATAAGCACTGCAATCAATGTTAGTTATTAGCTGAACTATCAACATAGGGAATTTATTCTAAAACTTTTTATCCAAAATTAAGCAATGGTTCTGAAAGATTGTTAGGCTGAAAGAATAAAGACTATATAATACTGGAACATTAACCAAACAATAAGGCTTAAAAAGGAGACGGCCTCTTAAAGGGTAATATAATCAAGAATTGTCACCAACCACTTTCCAAGATTCCTTGATACTGTGTCCTTTTAGCACTTGCCACTGTGATACAGCCCTATGTGCCAAACATTTTGCTGAGTTGAGGACCTATGGAAAAAACAGCCTGCCTGCCTGTTATCATTCATATAAAGTAAATCTGCAAGACGTCACATCTGAAAAGCTGTTCGATATTAGATGCGAAGGGAAAGGCAGTGACATGTCTCAATGAACAAGAAAAACACGGTATAAGAAATTTGTAAAGCTGCATGTAAAACTCAAAACATAATAGTCATCTCAAAGTCATATGATATGAGGCTCTTTTTTTTCCCCCTGGAAAACATTCAGAATTACAGTAGATTTTATCTAGACTATTCCCAAGGTCTCCAGAATGCCTAGAGATAAGTGAGAATACATTGCAGGGGAGGAAGAATGCTCCATCTCTTAGAGAACTGGCCTGGGACTTGGGAGACCCCTGTTCAATTCTTCCCCTCCCCCCCCAGCTTCCTAAAGAAGTGGGGTTTTTACCCACGAAAGCTTATGCCCAAATAATTCTGTTAGTCTTTAAGGTGCCACCGGACTCCTTGTTGTTTTTCCCAGCTTCCTCTGTGACCTTTGCACCATCAATAAAATGGGGATGACAGTACTTCCTTACCTCCCAGGAGTATTAGGATAAATGCATTAGGAACTCTGTGAGGTGCTCAGATATATGGCAATAGGGGCCAGATAACTTCCTAGTCATGTTCCTGTTCCTCTAGTCAGACAATGGAAGATTTAATATTTTTAAAGTACCTAGGAGCTTGTGAATACTTTCTATTATTATTTTCCTTTCACTGTAACTATACATTCCATTTTAAATCCTGAAGTCACCCTACTGCTTTTGTTTCATAAATAAGAAATGTTTTTTTTTTTAATTTATTTTGCTTGTGTGCTTTATTAGTGTGAGGAAGAAATGGGAGACTTGAAACCTACAGGCAAAGAAACCACATTCAACCATGCTCATGAGAGAAACTCCAGATTCTGATCCCCTTACTCACACTGAGTAGTACTATATTCCACAAATGGTCCTACTAATTTCAAGAGAACCATTTGTGGAGCAAGGTACTTGAACGAGGGATCAGAATTCGACCCTAAGGCCCCAGTCCTGTAAACCCTACTTACACTGAAGTCCTGTAAGATTGTGAAAGGAAACCAAAGGGAAAACTTGCTTGCAAATTGTGCAACTCATACCGGTATGCATTTATAGGGGTAGTTCCACTGGCATCAATGGGACTACCAACCTAAATAAGTACTCATTACAGTTTCCATCCAAGTTTTCCTTTGGGTTTCCTTCCTCTCAATAAAGTCTAAATATTGATTTTCCTGTATTTACGTTACTTTTCATTTTAGACTGTTTGCATCTAGATCCTAGATCTTAAATTTACCTCTCTATCTGGCACATTTACTGAAACCTGTTTATGTGTCCTGGTAAAATATTCCCAAGGTATTCCAACAAGAGAGTAAAGCATGTACTCCACCATGTCGGAGTTTCTTATTCACAGACCAAATTCTCCACCAAGATATATATGTTCAGCCATCCTTTACTATAAGTCTTACTATATAGACTTACTATAAAGTAAGCCTAGTGCATGTATCCAAAGGAGAAACAATGGCTGTCCCTTCTCCTTCTCCTTTGTCTTAGCAATTCGTGTATTGTGGTGGAGAGTCTACCTTATTAACTTGATCCACTATTTCTGGACTATTACTCAATGGTGACCATGGAAAAAAGCCCCTTAATATAAGAGATTATTTTACTGGTTCATTTATATCCAATATTGTTCAATATGAAAAATACATATTTTAAACTGTGTCCTATGAACCTATTAATTCATGGATGTTAAGAAAATATGGATTTTTACCCTTAACAGCTTTGTTCTATAGTGTGAGTACTACTTAGAGCGGTTTTAAGATATATGTTATTGATCTGTGAGAACAAACAGCCTCTGCAGAAAGTTCTTTAGTTTATTAGAAAACTACATCTGAAAAACTATATTAAAAGAACTTTAATATGGCAAATTCAAGTACTCAAACATCAGGAAATACCAGAATTCAATGTTGCCCATTAAACCTTAATTTGTCCCCCTTGTGTGTATGCACTATGATATGGTCTTTAATTCCATGAGTGCACACTTTTTTTCCATGGGATCCATATCTCATTCAGTGCATAGATGGAAGCATTCCAATAATGAGCAGTTATTCCATGTTTTGTTTTCTTCTCATTGTTCAGTGTTTGGTATTAGGCCATATTTACTTCACACTATTCAAACCGTGCTCTGAAGACAGGAAGAATTCCTTCCTGAGTTTTCCTATGGGGCTCATCATTGCAGCATTTGAGTGCTTTACAAATGTTAACAAATTTATTTTCAAAAAGCACCCATGAGGGAGGTAATGGGGTGGTATTATCGCCATTTTACAGATGGAAAACTGCACAGAGACAATGTCAAAAGTGTCCGCTAATTTTGAGTACCCAATCTGTGATGCCTATGGCCTTATTTTTCAAAGAACATTTTATTTGTTCAGAGAACAGCTCCCACTGACTTCAGTTGCCATTGTGAGTGCTCAACTCTACTGCAAATCCAACCACAGATGTCTCAGGTTGGGCCTCCTGAGAATGAGGAACACACAATCAATGACCATTTGTCAAAAGTTTAGTTTAAGTAACTTGCCTGGCATCACACGGGAACTCTGTGGCAAAGGCAGGAATAAAATGCAGTTCTCCAGAATTGTATTCTACTGCTTTAACCATGAGACCCTCCTTTCTCTTCCTAGAATCTCAGGCCTCATTCACTACACACCTTCCAACTTCTGCAACAAATGAGGCCAAGGGTCCTACAGATTTCTTCACTACACAATTATGATAAAAAAATATTGAATAGCTCCCCATTCAGTGAGAACTGTCTATCCTGTGCACTGAATAAGATAAGAGTTATGCAGAAAAAATGGTTTGTGATCATGTTCTTAAAGACTGTACCATAATGCATACACACAAGGGGACTAAATTAAGGTTGCACTGACAACCTTGAATTCTGACATTTTCTAACGTCTGAGTGGTTGAATTTGCAACCTTAACAATCTTTTAATGCATTTGTGGTTGCAATTTCTTAAGTTTAAAAACCCCTCCCCCCGAAATTCCATTTGTAGAATCATATTGACTCCCACAGGGGTCATCAGCTGGGGTGGAACCTTTAGATCAGTGGTGGGCAACCTGCAGGCCGCAGGCCCCATGCAGCCCATCAGGGTAATCTGCTGGCAGGCCGTGAGACAGTGTTTACACTGACTGTCCGCAGGCATGGCCGCCCGCAGTTCCCAGTGGCCGCGGTTCGCCATTCCCGGCGAATGGGAGCTGCGGGAAGCGGTGTGGGATGCAGTGATGTGCTGGCCGCCTGCAGCTCCCATTGGCCGAGAATGGCGAACCGCAGCCACTTGGAACTGCAGGCGACTGTGAACACATATTTTCAGTGGAGACACATATTTTACCAGATGGTTTCACAGATATTTGCTGACAGAGGAATGTTGAGACTTGGGAATCCTGGGTTCCATTCCAGTCTCTGGAATGGAGTGTGCTCTAGTGCAGTGGTTCTCAACATTCCCAGACTACTGTACCCTTTCAAGAGTCTGATTTGACTTGTGTACCACCAATTTTACCTCAATTAAAAACTTACAAAATCAGACATAAAAATACGAGCATCACAGCACACTATTATTGAAAAATTGCTTCCTTTCTCATTTTACCATATAATTATAAAATAAATCAATTGGAATATAAATATTGTACTTACATTTCAGTGTATAGTATATAGAGCAGAATAAACAAGTCATTGTCTGTATGAAATTTTAGTTTGTACTGACTTCGCTAGTGCTTTTTATGTAGCCTGTTGTAAAACTGGGCAAATATCTAGATGAGTTGATGTACCCCCTGGAAGACCTCTGTGTGAGGGGTATGTGTACCCCTGGTTGAGAACCACTGGGCTAGTAAGCAGAGATTCTTCTGCCCCTTTCCCGACATGTCTGAACCCTTTTGCCCTGGCCCCTCTAGCCTGTCCTTGTCTTAGTCCTGGTCCCCCAACCCCCATACTCCCTCATCTCCTTGTTCCAGTCCCAGGCTTCCCCCTGTGCTCTCTTGGCTCCATCTCCCAGTCCCACCCGTCCCCTTGGGCTCCTGAATCCAATCCAAGTCCCTCCTGGATTTTCATCCCAGTCTCCTCACACACACACACACCCCACTCCTGGAGGCCCAGCTCTTCTCTGCATTCAACTCAAGCTCATCCTTGCTTACTGCCTGGGCACCAGGAGGGGGAACACTGACAGCACCGGTGAGGCAGTCTCTGCTCTCAATTCCTGTGTCCAGTACCACAGAAGCCTCAGTAGCCGGGAGGAGTAATTGTAGAGAAAACCTTGCTCCATGCCCTGCAGCCCCAGGCTCAAGCATGCTCAGTGCAGCAGAACCTTTGGAGAATTTAGCTGTTACACTCTACAGAGAACAAGGAAAAGATTTTCAGAGGCTCATAACTTGTCTGATTTTTTGCAGATTTTCCCAGGGATGGCTAAAGGTAAACCCCTACTAAATTTCAAGATTCTAGTGCAAAGCATGCAGGCACTAGAATTTCTCAACATAAAGGTTGTAAGAATTTTTTTAACATAGGCAAAACAATGTATTTTCCCCTAACCTCAAATGGCTGCCCTATTTTTGTTGAAATGTGGCAAAAAAAGCTCAGCCTGAGTCAGATATCCGGTAAGGGAAATTTCAGCCCAAATGATAACAGTTGAGAAAGTTATAAGCAACTGAAAACAGGGTCTTATAATGAAAAGTGTTGAGCAACCTTAACTGTAGGTGTTGCTACCTGTGCTGCCTATAAAACATAGGACACCAGATCCTCAGCTAGGGTAAGTTAGCATAAATGCCAGTAACTTCAATGGAGCTACTTTGATTTATGTGAGCTGATGATCTAACTGGATTTAGCAAAAATGTAAAGTATTATTTATCCAATATTCCATGCATTTTTGTAGCCATTATAGACTGTCATATTAGGCAATTATCACAAGGTGTATTGGAGTGCATAATAAAAATCCTTATGAAAATGTGATAATTGCACATGAGCTACCACTTTGTAAAGTTAAGCAACTTGTCCATTTGCATTTCCCTCATAATAACAAAATGTCTAAATTATTATAGGTTTATTCTTCCCTCAGTGCAAGCACATAAATAAAAGTGTCACACAAGTGTCAAAGAGAGACTAAATCAATTAATGTGGTGAATTTCTAATTCATTTTATATTTATAACATTTAAAAATGGACAAACATGTTGGAAGGACAGAAACCACCTTTCCCATTGGACTCACTTAATTCAAAAAGTCAACATCTAAGACAACAAGAAATTAGGTAAAAAACCAACGTCTGAGGCCTCAAATTACTTGGGATTTTGTCCATGACCTACCCACACCTCAAAAAGGCAGTATTTTAGTCACTGTTTCTTCATGTTCCTGTTTATCCTCCAGATTACTATCTGTGCAGCAAATTCAAGAGGCAGATGGGAATTGTTTATTCCCATAATTTGGGGGTTTACCAGTGTTTTCTGCTTAACACTAACACAGGGAGTGGTTGGAGGGGTTTTTTTTTGTTTTGTTTATTTTCTTTCTGGAGCTGAAGGTAATTTTTTCTGTATGCTAGGAATCCTCTGCAGGGCAGTAACATTTTAAGGTGACATGGACCGTATCGGAAAGATGATCAAAGTCTTAAAACTCCAGACTGTGTTTAAGTATTTTGTTTTAAAGCATGAGTGTGCTCCATGCTCTCTCTTTTATATGCTAGGAAGTATTAGTGCTCATTAAAAATACAATAGGCATCAGTTCTAGGGAAGAGAACCTGACATTTAATCCGTCCAATAAAATCCTGTTAGTTCGCAGCATTTAGGGCAATCAGGTGAACCAATAAAGAGTCCTTTTTTTGTCCTTCGCTGTCTGTAATTACTGCATACCTGTCAAGACCAAGAAGCACAGATCTTGCTCTGCACACACAATGGAGCAAATGGAGAAGGACTCAGTAAAGAAGACCTGGTTTAAAAGCAATCATTGAGATGGCGGCTGAAGGGAAAACAATTTATTGTAGGAGATCAGCAAAAGAGTACTGCGTTTGTTACTACAATGAACTACTTGGGTGCAGCTCTTCATGGCCACTGATTCAAATCTTTACTAAAAGTAGTTGCTTGATAGCACCTTCTACTAGAGAGAGAGAAACAGACAGACAGACAGACCCTGCAGTAGCACATTATTATATTTTTACAGGTATGATACATCATGTACTAAATGGCTGCCAGTTCTGCTTCTTTAAGCACAGAACTTTTTAGAGAGGTACAGTACAGTTTCTTCAGAATTTTTCACTGTACAATGCTGACTACAGAGCTGAACTTCCTATGGGAATCACAAACAGTACTAGACAGGCAGGATTTAAAATAAGAATGCTGACAGTGACTGAGCATAGAAAATAAACTAAAAACACTGAGTGGCATCATTTAAAAACCCTAGCAATATCCTCAATCGCCTACTGTATAGGGAAACAAAATATGCAATACCACAAACTGGGGGGAGGGGTGTTTGGGAAGGGGTGTCACCTTTGAATACAGGCAAGGGCTATTACTTGTTTTGATAATACACATTTAAAAGATGGTGTCAACTTCTGACACTGCCATCAGTTTTGTTAAAGTGCCTGAACACAAAAATGCTAATATAGTCTATTGCAACCTAGAGAAAGAAAGTGGGTTAGTGTCATCTCTTTGTAAATCCCAGTGATTAATAGAAATTAAATTTGTAACTGTGTGAACAAGGGCTTTCAAGGTCCTAGAGAGAGAATAACAAACACTCATCCTGTTCAGTATCATTGCACTTTGCTCACATAGACACAACAGGTATCCAGATATCTGAATGTGACATATACAGGTCTATGATTCACCCTTGCAACTCAAAGGCACTCAAGGTCTAGACCAATCACAAGGTATTCTGAACTGGATTCATTAACAGGCAGGATATTGACTCAGATACAAAATGTTACAACAATCTTTACAACTGTTTTCATTATCTGAAAGTATTTAAAACCCTTACTCCGTAATTCTAAGAAGTTAGAAGCCAGGAATAGGCTTTGCAGTTAGACGAGCCATCCGGTCATTTGGTAATAATCAGGTTGAGATTTTAATGTGGAAGCTACTTGAAACTAAACAGAAGTCAATTTTACTGAAAAACTCCCACTAAATAAAAATAAATGTGCAGTACATAGGTGCCAGAAAAAGACACCACATAAGTAAGTGTTTGAACAAGCCCCAGGTCTCAGCCAGTGTTACTGTAGCCAAAATTTCAGTAAAAAAATCTATACAGGTGGAATTACACCAGCAAATATTCAAATACCAGCTGACAGTCCTTCAATGACCATCATATCGCTAGTAATGTAACAAAAGACCTGTTCATATTGCTATGGCAGGAGTCACCAGGTGGCGCTATTACACATAGTCTTCCAAGTCCTTTTTCTTAGCTCTGGTCTACACCAATGGTCTCCAAAGTGGGGTGCGCACACCCCAGGGGGTGCGCAAGAGGATCCTTGGGGGTACGTGGCAGGAGGAGTGCTTTTTTTGTTTTGTTTGCTTTGGCAAAAATGGTAGAGCCGGAGCAGCAGGGGGTGCGTGCTCAAAATTTTTTTACTGATAGGGGTGCGTGATCAAAGAAGTTTGGAGACCACTGGTCTATACTATGAGTTTCGGTCAAATATACAGTTTCGGTCAAATTTAGCAGCATTAGATCGATTTAACCCTGCACCCGTCCACATGACGAAGCCATTTTTGTTGACTTAAAGGGCTCTTAAAATCGATTAGATGTGATTGGCACACTAAGCACCCCTGTATTCACAACCTACACCCTATTATAAAAAGGGGTGGAGCCAAACCTCATATTAAGACAGCAGGAAGCCAGCATGGCATCTACAGCCAGCAGGAGAGAGAAGCTTGGTCTGGGTTTTACTTTTCAAAGAATACATTGCAAATGTTTCCCGGTCTAGGGGGTGGGAAGTCTGAGCAACTGAATCAACTGATTGTATACAACAGTACTGTATTATAGAAGTGTATAAAGTGAACTCTTTTCTGAAAGCTAAAGACACAGGGGTGATTAATATCACTGTGATATATATGTATCAACACTAGATAAGGAATTATGCATACTCATTGATATTAGGCAGTACAGTCTGCCCAGTCAGGAGAGAATGTTACAGCTATCTGCCTCCTATGTAAATGAGCATGGTGGAATCAAACAATGGATGTCCCATTTACATAAAAATCATATGGAGGATGAGAAGTCCACAAGGAAGGGAAGAATGCATGAGGTCATCCTGCCTCTTGAAATAAAGTCATTAAACTTTGGAAGATCTAAGTAAAGACAGAAGCCATCTTTGGCATCCATCACTAGACAGACACAAGGGAACAGAGCTCTTGTGAGCTGAGAAAGATGGGTCCTTCAGCCAAGTAGGGCCTGAAATCTCTGGAACTGAATACAGATGAGAAACTTGCTTAGGCAAAGATCTTTCACCTAGAAGACAAGGGAAACCAGACCCATTTGCTTTTGTGGAAGGTCCTGACTGAGAGAAAGTCTGCCATGGCTGGGAAGAAGGAAGATTAGTAAGAGAAACCATCTTGAACAAAGTCTGTATCCTTCTAGATTAAGTTTTAGATTTTTAGAGGCGTGTTTTCACTTTTATTTATTTGTAACCCTTTCTAATTAAGTTTTATACCTGAATTCACTTAAAGTACTGTCTTCTTTTGTTAATAAACTTGTTTTACTATTAGCAGTGTTGTGTTTGAATTAAAGTGAATGTTAACTCTAGTTAATGTGGCAAGCTGGTGTGTTGTATGTCTTTAGAGGAACAAATGACCTTTACTATTTCTCTGACCTATCCAGGAGAGAGCTGGACATTGCAGAGTGCACAATTTTGGGAAAATTCAGGACTGAGGGTCACACTGCAAGTACATTGGAACCCTGCTATAATGCGATCATTGGGGTCCAAAAAATTCAAGCGCGGTAAATGCGGGGTCGTGTTATAGTGGGGTTCCACTGTACTTGTGTTCAGATTGCAGCAGAGTGTGCACCCTGGCTAGTGGGAGAGAGGGAGCGGGGGGAGAGAGAGAAAGGGGGCAGCCAGCAGGACCGGCTTTAGGCCGATTTGCCCCGGCGGCGGTCGTCTTCGGGGGCCCTGCTCCCCTGGCCAGAGCGCTGGCTGGAGCGCAGCAGCCCCGCTCTCCGGGCCGGACCGCAGCTGCCCCGCAGCACCAGCCGGCCTGCTGGCCGGACTGCGGCAGCCCCGCAGCCCCGCGCCGTGACCCCGGCCAGACTTCTGGCCGGACCGTGGCAGCCCCGCAGCCCCACGATGCCAGCTGGACCTCCGGCCGGACCGCAGCAGCCCCACTCTCCCAGCCGGACCGCGGCAGCCCTGCAGCCCCGCGAAGCCGGCCGGACCTCCAGCCGGACCGTGGCAGCCCCGCGATGCCGGCCGGACCGCTGGCCGGAGCGTGGCAGCCCTGCAGCCCGGCCCCGTGATGCCGGCCAGACCGCTGGCCGGAGCGTGGCAGCCCCGCCCCGCGACCCCGGCCGGACCTCTGGCCGGACCACGGCAGCCCCGCTCTCCTGGCTGGACCGCGGCAGCCCCGCAGCCCCACGACACCAGCCAGACTGCTAGCCGGAGCATGGCAGCCCCGCAGCCCCGCCCCGTGACCCCAGCAGAACCGCCTGCTGCAGCCGCCGGGGTGGGCTGGAGCCGGCCCTGCTGGGGACAGAGGTGAGAACCCAAGGGGCCCGCCGGGGCTTCAGGGAGAGTCACTCCTGCTTCAGCCGCCAGGGCATGGATCCCAAACGCTCCGGGCCCGCCGGACTTGCCCCGCACCTGCTGCAGCCACCGGGGCCAGACTCGCCCCGCATTATAACCGAATTCGCGTTATCGCAGGGTGCGTTATAGCGGGGTTCCCCTGTAGTAACCATGGCTGATAGAAGTCAGAGTGGGGCTGTAGACAAGCTGCTGGGTTCAGAGTTGCTGAACCAGAGTTGTCTAGGGTGTGACCTGCATGCTTGCACGCTGGTTGTTAGCATCCCAGGTTGGGAGCTGCAGCAGCAAAGCATAGTGAGGCACCCAGAGTTACAGTGCAAGTGGTGACACAATCCCTGACTGGTTTGGATTGCACTAGCAAAGACCCTCACAGTGAGGAACAACTTTGTTGCTCATTACTGATTCTTCTGCATCTCATGACTATCCCCTCAATATCATGAAAACAACAACTACTTAAGTCCTATTTCTAAACACATCCCACCACTCTGAAGTTGCAGTGTCTGCCTACCCACCAGCCTCCCCTCATCACCCTAAATGTGAGAGGCAGCAGCAATCAATCATGATGCAAATTTTTGGAGCCTCTCTTTCTGTTCTGTACCACTCCTCTAACAGCTCTCATAGGGGCAACGAACCAGGGCATTACAAATAAAAGAACATACTCAAGTCAAAGAAATTCCCTGGCCCAAAGTACAAACTACAAAGTGGTTCCAGATTGGTGTTGCTGAGTGATGCAGAAGAAACATCATTCACAGATAACACACTCTTTATACTGGGTCAGGCTACACCATTGTGCTTGCAGCAGGAGGAACGTTCGAATCTTGGTCGTTCCTTAATGCTGAGATGTGGGAAACTTTGCTGATGATGTAAAATCATGGTGGCTGTGCTCACTTCTAACCAAAGAGTTTGGGCAAGAACTTAAACACAGTTTTAGTGGTGTTCAAACTATTAGAGCAGGGACCTCTAAGCCTTCAGGAACACCTCCAACAACAGCCCTGGGAAGAAGAGCATATAACATCAGGTTAAACAATAAGTCCTGGCGCCAGAGCCATGTGACTCAAGGTCTGCTGGCAGACAAGCCTTCTGAAGGCTATGAGCAGCAAGAATTTTCACTTGAGATACTGCTTGTCTTTCTCCTCTTTGGTCTTTTCATCACTGATGGATTAGACAACAACATACACTGAAATTCAGAGCAGGAGAATTTATATCACAACTGTCTTCCTGCAGGAGCACTGTAAATACTTGGGACTGACAGCAGGAACTTAGAGGATTCCTCAAGATGTCAAGGAATCTGGATGTTAAATGCCTACTTTTTACTCTCCGTCTTACTAAACATAGTACAACTCATCAAATGCTCTTAAGGTTATGGGAAACTAACCTAAAGGTCACCTGAATCTTCTCTTACAAATGAAGGGGCTCCATTTATTGAGATTTTGGGGGGCCAAATTAGCCTCTCGAGTCTTCAAACAATTTTAGATTCTGATTGCATGCAGAAATAAAGATGTGACTGTGTCATCCAGAATTCCATGGAAGTGAGAATTAATAGCTTCAGGAACTTTTCCATCCATAATTTTAAATGCAAGAACAATTGCAATGTGTGGAGGGAAGGGAGAGAGAGGAACAAAGATGACCTGAGACTGTCTCTTTGAGTTTTCTCAGATCAAATCAAAATTCTTGTTTTATGCTCATGCATTATTCACGAGAAAATGTGTTCGAACTTTTAACTACCTCCTGGGTAACAACGCAGACTGAACTCCCTGTGCAGGTTTTCCAGCAGGTTTCTGAGCATTTCTCTTTGAATTTTTTCTCCCTCTAGTTAGCAACATGGGTAGCAAGAACTGCAATAAGGCTCTTAATGTATCTATAATTTGATTTCTGCGTAGTCATCCATCAACTACCTGTTTTGCAAAAAACCCTAACAGATCAGCTGCATTCATCTATTTCTGTGGCTTCTCATGCTGAACAGCTCAGTGTAGGCCCCGAGACAGCTCCCAGTTCTCTTTGCTGAATTCTATCAAACATAGCATTTTAAGGATATCTCCCTGAAATTTACCAGTCCAAAAATGTGATAAATCAAGAGGTAGTCCCAATACAGTAATGAGGATAAAATAATTTCAGGTAAGTTTTACTCAAGGCCTTCAGGATGATGCTGATTTTGAAAATTATTTTTAAATATCCGTAAGATGGGTAGTGGATTTATAATATGTTAATAAGGGCATATAGTAACTGTCATCAGAAAGTACACACTTTTACTCCAAGGAGAAGGTAAATTTCTTTAAAATACAGCATATGAAGAGATAAGTAACATACGGGTAGCAGGGCCGTCTCCAGGCACCAGCTTAACAAGCAGGTGCTTGGGGCGGCCAAGGGAGAGGGGTGGCACCTGCGGCAATTCGGGGGCGGCAGGTCCCTCACTCCCTCTAGGAGCGAAGGACCTGCCGCTGAACTGCCGCTGCCAATCGCGGCTTTTTTTTTTTTTTGATTGGGGCGGCAGAAATGCTGGAGCTGGCCCTGACGGGTAGGCACTAGGAGACAGAAAGAGAAAAAGATGGAGACAGAGAGCTAGCATGAGTGTTGCAGTGCTGCCCATGGAGTATACCATGAACTGGAATTAATTTGCAGTTTTCCTGTTTAATTAAAGAAGGGTGAAAATCTGACAGTTCAAGATGGGTAGCAACACATTCACATATATCGTTGTACCTTTATTATTATTCAGTAAAATAAGTCTGCACTAGTTACAATTACAGACAGAGTACATTGTAAAGATTGTAACCTAACACTTATATATTATCAGAGGCGGATCAGGGGTTTGTTGGGCCCTGGGCCAGAGCAAGTGGGGCCCCCTCCCCAGCCCCTACCCTGCAGTCCCCGCTGGCACTCCTGCCACGGAAAAGGGGTTGGGACATGGGGGCCGTGAAATTGGGGCCCCGTTGGCCCAGTGGCTAATCCGCCACTGTATATTATCACTTTTTATCTGATTCCACACAGAAAGCTATGTTAAAAGAGTATTAAGGTTCCAAAGAGAAGCAATCAAAAATCAGAAAATGTCAAAAGTTCATTTCAAATTTAGGAGCTCTATATATGTGCAATTTTAACATTTGGCATTTCCTGGCTTTTGACTGCATCACTGGAGAAGCAGAGCATTCTCTCAATGTAGGGGGGTTTTATTGGAATTTCTTAGGGCTTTTCTTTCTTTAAAGATGGCCAGGAGTATTCAGAGTGTATACAGTCTTTGCAGGACCAGGTCCTTAATTTCTATTCAACTCTGAAATCATTGTTCTATTAACTCTCTTTAGCTGAAAAAATAAATATGTAAGTGGTCAGGCACACAGTCACTTCTAGCTCAGAGGTTGGCAACCTCTGGCATGCGGTTTGCCAGGGTAAGTCCCCTGGCGGGCTGGGCCAGTTTGTTTACCTGCCATGTCTGCAGATTTGGCCAATTGCGGCTCCCACTGGCCGCGGTTCGCCTCTTCAGGCCAACGGGGGCTGCGGGAAGCTGCGCGGGCCGAGGGATTTGCTGCCACCCCCATCGGCCTGGAGCGGCGAACCGCGGCCAGTGGGAGCCGTGATCGGCCGAACCTGCGGACGCGGCAGGTAAACAAACTGGCCCGGCCTCCCAGGGTGCTTACCCTGGCAAGCCACGTGCCAGAGGTTGCAGACCCTGTTGTAGCTGTATATGGACCCTTCTTGGATTAAGATCCAACAATTTGGACAGATAAGTTCTATTTCCATCATTACTCTGTCCTGTGTTTCAGCAGCTAGGATGGCTTTATCTGGTAGATCAGAGGAAACTGAATTTATATTCCTTTTTATATAAAGAAATGACTGGCAAGCTTCCTGAATATTTGTCAATTTATTTTATTTTAAAGAAGGGAAAGAAGGAAACCTGAGAAACAACAGTCTCTCTCAACATGGAAAAAGCTTGTGAGTTGAAAATTGCTATTTCATGTGTTGTGCCATCTGAGTGGAACAGTCTTCCATTAAACATGCTTTGCTTTATTTTTATTCTTTGACTTATTGAATTTCAGGACAGATCACCACAAATGGATTGTAATGAATGCAATAATGAATGTTATTATTTTAGGAGGCATGAAGTTTACAAAATAATTTCCATTATAACCCCCCATTTTCATATATTAACTTTAAAAACAAAAATCAAGTTTCAGGTTGAAATTTCCTGTGCTTGTTCTCTGAAAAGATTTTGTCCAAACTTTCAAAAATCAACTTTGGGTAAAATCTCTTCAATCACTTTTGAGTTCTGAGGATGAGGCTAAAACAAACATACATAAGGCCCCCATCACCACCACCTCCACGTTTCACTTATTAAAAAAAAATTGCCACATTTTCACACAGCAATTCAACAAAATGATCTGAATTTTGAAATTTGGCATTTGAAGTTGAGGGCCAAATCAGGATCCTCGTTGCATGCTTACAGCTGAGCCATCATAGAGGGAGAGGTAAGATGCATCAAGAAAAAGGTTAAGTAAGGTTCATGTATCATGGAAAATTTTAAGTCAGGGTACTTGTACTTAGAGCTGTAAAGTTCATACTTAGTGCTGCTCTGAATTCTGAGTGGCTGCAACAGCCTTCAAGGGCCATTTGGCAGCCCCTTCTTCCTACCCACACTAACACTTCCTGTACCAGGATTATGCACCACCTGGTGATTTCTCTATGGCAAAGGAATCCTCAACCTCCAGGTTAAGACGGCTTTATGCATACTTTACACTGACGAGGAAGTGCAAAGCACATGCAACAGGAAGCTGGTATCAGGTCTAAGCTTACACAAACGAATAAAGTGCCTCAATTCTGAGTTCACCCAACAGTTCAAGTGTTTATGCCCCTTGGCTTATGCTACCCTATATTTTTAACATTATTTTAAAACTACATCATCCGAAGACCACGAGGTGACTTGCATTTTAAGGATTTACTGTGCCTCTATATGCAATGTCACATTAAGGATTTCAGGCAATTTTAGCTCTTGTGCCTCCATATGACAGTTTGAGAACTTATGCCAGGTCAAAATATTCATATTGGTAAAGAGATTCCCCACCCCCCACTTAACATTTTAGTCATTTTAAGTGTTTATACTAACAAAGACTTTTTAAATTTTTGAAATTAAATAGAAAAAGTTACATTAATGCAACATCAAGTTTGCACAGTTAAAATCAGCAAATGTCAGTGAATTCAAGTTAATTTTCCAAAAGCACTGTTAACTCAGCCTCATTACACATATATTTAGTATTTTCTAATCCTGGTTTTCTGGTTGATTATGTAGCTTAATGTGTTACTATTTTATGCCATCAAACATATACTGTGAAATATGCATGATGTGCAACGTGAGAGTGTTAAGATTCTTGCTGGAAACTTTATGTTCTGATTTTTGGTGACTTTGCCTATACAGCCGCTTTGTTGCATTAACACTGTTTTTTATATCACTACTGTTCTGGGACTTCTCCACTCCAGCAGCTGTCTTTGGTAGGCTGAAAATAGAACCCTCTTTTTGCTGGTTCATAGAAGCAAAAATCTGTGGTTAAATTTAGCAGCTTGAAAAAAAGTGGAAAATGAACATTCAAGAAAGAACCCTCATTGTCAGCTGCAAAATTACAAGTTCTTTCTTCAGATGCACATGTGCAGCTCCCTTTTTGACCATTAGGAGCCAATCTTGTGAAGCGCTGAGTGCTTCATGAGAGATGACTTCCATGGGAGTTAAGAGTGCTTGGCATCTGGTATGATGAAGCCTTTCTAAAGCCAGATCTTGATATTGCAAATTTAACTTTTAGCCCCGACTACAATGGGATTACTCAAAAAGTTAAGCACATATTTGCAAGACCAAGGCCCAAAAGGTAGTCTCAACTTTTAAAAATATGTGAATTTTTAAATGAATTTTTCAGTGCAGTTTGTGTTTTCATTGAAAAAAAATAAAAATAAAACAGAATATGTTGTCCAAAATCAAACCATCATTCAAGAATTTCCAAGAGATTCTTCACAGATTTTTTTTTTCCAATGTGCCCATAAAAGTGACTTTTTTTAAAAAAGTGTTTACGTTCAAAAGTAATCACTATAAAACAATACCAGGGATGATTTTGGAAGTCTAATAAAGCAACAAAAATAAAATCAGAGCTATCTGAGCATTGGGGACGGGGGGTTAAATTTAAAAAGATCATTAGCATAGACAAAGTAAATGTGAATGTGCTATTATTGGAATAGCATGAAATGTAAAATGTTCACATATCTGAAAAATGGAGTACTACACTATTTTCCAAGGATAACAAAAGAAGCATAAACATAAAGCAAATGCATAGGTTGCTGATACATAATAATATGGGGCAAATGGAAAAAAAACAATCCATTAAGAAAAAATGCCTGTAAAAAGTATTTCCTATATCTGTCATCTTCAAAAATGGAAATGAAACATTACAGTCTATTAATAAACATTCCAGTTTATCATTCAATGTGTGTATCCAGCCTTCTGGATGAATTAAAATTATTATAACAAACTTTCTTAACAGCGTATTTCAGAAATTGGGTTCAATTCTAACTCTCCTATAGTGACAGGTTTCAGAGTAGCAGCCGTGTTAGTCTGTATCCGCAAAAAGAACAGGAGTACTTGTGGCACCTTAGAGACTAACAAATTTATTAGAGCATNCAACAACAGGCTTGAATCAAAGCCCATTGAAGTCAATGGTAAGACTCCCATTGACTTCAGTGGGCTTTGGATCAGGTCCAGGATCAGCCATCTTGTTGCTGTTCGTGGATTAAATATTGGAGAAGAGTTTAAGCTTCTAAAACTTTAAGAAGTGATTTTTCAGCACAGCCACCATAAAGTTTAGTAGGGTTAGGAATAAACTGTGTAGGTTCCCTCTTCCATGTCTTAGCAGAGGCTTTTAAAATAAAAGGCAGATATATGTTTATCAGACTGGATAATACTATAGGAGAAAGAACAGGAGTACTTGTGGCACCTTAGAGACTAACAAATTTATTAGAGCATAAGCTTTCGTGGACTACAGCTCACTTCTTCGGATGCATATCAGTGGGCTGTAGTCCACGAAAGCTTATGCTCTAATAAATTTGTTAGTCTCTAAGGTGCCACAAGTACTCCTGTTCTTTCTCCTATAGTATTATCCAGTCTGATAAACATATATCTGCCTTTTATTTTAAAAGCCTCTGCTAAGACATGGAAGAGGGAACCTACACAGTTTATTCCTAACCCTACTAAACTTTATGGTGGCTGTGCTGAAAAATCACTTCTTAAAGTTTTAGAAGCTTAAACTCTTCTCCAATATTTAATCCACGAACAGCAACAAGATGGCTGATCCTGGACCTGATCCAAAGCCCACTGAAGTCAATGGGAGTCTTACCATTGACTTCAATGGGCTTTGATTCAAGCCTGTTGTTGATATTGTGACAGTGTCAAAAAGTAAAGATAGAACAAACAAAAAAACCTTTCTACAGCCAGGTAGATATGCAGTCGCTCAGTACAGGGGTGCAGTTCTGAGAGCAATAAAGGGAGCACAAGATATTTCAGGTCCTGACAGAGAGCGATCATCTTGAGAGTACTACATTATCTTTATTAAAAAAAAAAAAAACTAAACAAAAGAAAAAGACGTCAAAAAAGTCAACAACTTTGGAGAAAAACTTAAAACAAATAATGGTGTCCACTAATTAACTGTGAAAATGAACCCTCCGTAGTCCCAAACAACATTGTAATGAAAGTGGCCAACAGGAAAAGGGACTGCAAAAACATGAAACACAGTTATAACTATACAAATATTAGAGTCCTCGGCATTCCTAAAATCACTGATCAGTTTCTTACATTAAAAACTTTATATAGCCAGCCCTGAAAATTAATTGAAAAGAAAACTTTTTAAATCTACAGGCTTTCAGTGTGAAATATAGATAAGAACTCTGGCAAGAAAGCAACTGTGGTGGTTAATGTTTCAAATCTGAGGGGCATGGATTAAATCCTGTAGGCAGCATGAGCCAAATAAAAAAATCAAGTGCGAATGGAAGCAAAATACACTTGTTTTCTCCACCAGTACTCAGATTACTCTGGCTGGTTTGTACCCAAGACAGGTGGCAGAGTCTGTTTGGGGAAAAGGGGCCCTCACGATCCGGTTATCTCCACATTCCAGCTTTCCTTTTGAAGGGAGGCAACATCTGCCTGGAAGGTGAGAGGCTAGGACCCAGAGCAATTCCCTCAACAGCTCAAGAACAGGAGGCAGGACAGCTGTACCTTACTTTCAAAAAGCACATATAGAAAAGCTCCTGAAAAGGGTGCTGCTGCTGCTAAGAAAATAAGCTACCCTCCATTCTGTTAGAGGTTGCTACAAACACATTGACTTCTATTTGCTCATTTTGCATTGTGAATCTTGTTTGAATATGCATTTGGAGGAACTAAGCACCTTTATGAAGGGACTTCACTTTGTGTTTGTGCTAAAATATATAGCTAGCACACTATTTCTGTTACAAGAAGGGCTTCCTTTTGGGGAAACTTTGGAAATGGGCTCAGACAAAAAACTTCCTAGGTGAGTGTACTGAGTCAATCACTCCTATCCCCACTCATGCTTCAGGTAACTTGCCAAAAGAAAATCTATGTTTTCTAAGACTACACTTAAGAATGTCAGTTATTAGAAACCTACAGAGCTGCCCAGTAACGTGAGGATTTTGATGAAGAGGAAGACTCTAATTTTTTTATCCAAATACAGCTATTTTACTTGTTGACTACTGAGAAATACAAAAGAGCTATCATCGATGGCTGGATTTATAAATCCCTTTTGTCCACCAGTATTCCCATTGGCCTCAGACCAACAAACTGAGACCCCAAGAACTAAGGACGGACTAAAGTTACACTATCAAAACAACTCTTGCCTTCGATTTTATTAAAAGCACTTCCAACTAGCAGCACTACAGGGCTTCTTGCTAATCCACCACCTTGCAGCTAGTCCTATGGTAGAACTGCTTTCATGGGTGTTCTGTGCTAGCTGCAGGGGGCATGTAATGGAACTCTTGTGATTAAAGTCGCTACCTCTTTTTAAAATTACAATTTGCAGATCCATATGTTGGGACCCATTGAAAATTTGCTAAGATATTATTGATGTTAATGAAACTAGAAAAGCTGCACAGTAATAATTTTAAGTGTTACATTTGAGACCTAATTATCCTCTCAATATTAGGGCAGATGAACACCTGCCTAAAAATGGAAAGCCATTAAAAACAACTTTTAATAAAGCTTCTATAGCTTATTGGGAATCTCGTCATTGGTATCAATCTTATTTGAAGGAATAGCTAAATTTGCAGTGTCTGTGTAACCCACAAACCTTCGGGGGTGTGGTGTTCTGTCCCATCTAGTGGCACCGAGAACACCTGAGAAAGAGATAAAATGAGTCTGCTCTACAGCGCTAGCTAATAGTGGGTTGGCTTTTAGCTCATGTGGTAGAGGTCCCTGGTTCGATCCTGTCTGCCAATGACCTGGGTCTGTCGGCGTTACATCTGCACTGTAACTGAGGAGTATCAGCTTGCTCTCTCTGACTGCTTTTCTCTATCTAGTTTTTCTGAGGTGCCTGTCACGGTAAGATCCAAGTGTATCTGAGAGAGTACATGGTAACATCAATAGAAATGCATATTGTTGAGTATAGTTTATACATAAGTGACACTAAATTGAACAGTTTGACCAACAGAAGGCACAGTAGAGCCCTTAAAAATCACCTGGAAAATATCTTTTAAAAATAGGGTTGTTAGAGAAGAAAAAAAGAAAAGAAAAGAGAGAAGTTATGATATATACAGACTACCCAAAAAGAAACTTTTGTTATAAAGGGGTTTATTTATTCTTGTTTTTTATTTCTCCTTAGGATCATTCACTCTGGTCTTCTCTGATTTTACATGGTAGACATGTTAGGGGGAATTTTGGAGAATATACATTTGGAGAATATACATTGGTTACGCTCACCCACTATTTGCAGGAGAGGGGTTAGTTGCTCATCTTTTACAATTTGGAGAAACAACATTTTTGTTAAAAATTTGACAAGCCCTCTTTCCCCCACTCCCTCACATTTAGATATGAGAGCTCAACAAGCTCTCCAGAAAACCTATGAAAGATTAGAGTTGACATTCCTTATATTTAAAAAAAAAATGGGAGAAGGGTTTGGGAAATGTTCACAACTTCTTTATACACTATAAAACAATATAAAAAAGATACAATCCTATTCTTTTTCCTTTGCAAGTCATCTTTAAGGTCAAATCCTCATAACCATTCGAGACAATGGGAGCATTACCATGGATTTCAAAGACATCAGCATTTGGACATTAATGAAGTTCTCTGATATAGTTGGAAAATTAAAGCAGTTTCTCAATATAAGCTGAGGAAAAGAAGTTTAGTGACTCCTGGAGCCAAATGTTTTATTTGGCAGAAGTATGCTCTTCCCTTTTAGCCAACACAAATTATACAACATGTGGGAATCTAAATAAACTGTGCACATTTTTCTAATGAATGGGTGGGGGAAAGCCTTAATGGTTTGAAATAGAGCATAAATTAGCTTTAAAGCAGTTTACGTTGTAAAATTAAAAAGCTGGATCCTTAACATCATGCCTCCTAAAAGCAATATTCATCTCATGATGTCATCTTAATTTGCTTGCTCCATGTCTGTTTTAAAAGTCTCTCCGACTCCAAATTTCCCATTATCACTGCTTTACAAGCGTCCTGTATAAATATGTAACAAAACAAAAAGCTTTAATAGCTATATTTACTAAACTCATCAGATCACAACCACATCAGCAGAAATACTGGGCCAAATTATGGCTTTAAGCCACTGGTTATGATGGGAGTGGGAAGAGGATTGAGAAAGGACTGCACAGCAGCTAGAATCGTCAAAGACATTCTGGTGGATTGAGCCAGAATTTCTCTGGGGTAGTGCACAGAGTGGGAACTCTATGACCTCATACACAGTGCAGGGTCGCTTCCCTGGACCTAAACACCAGCTGTTGTGGGGGATGGAACAAAAGCTCTTCTCTAGCCCTCCCTGTCTCTTTCTCCCTCATCACCATGATTGTGGTTGGCCCCCACATTGTGGGGAAGAAATTGGAAACAGTGTTGTGTGATGAGTGTGTGTTTGTCCGTTTGTGCACCTGTGTAGGGCTGATCACAATCTGAATTAAAATATGTTTATTAGAGTTGGCCACAACTCAGGATTTTTGCTTTATGAGAAAATGTTAAGATCTCAAGAATTTTGTTTCATTATGAATTTGGTCAAAGCCAAATTTTTAAAAATTTCTTGTGAGCCAGAAATCCCCTCAAAAACATTTGATTCAGAACCAGATACATGGTATTTCCAAAATGAAATATGCTCCCCAGGACCGGAAGCCACTGACTAAAATTGATATTCTACTCAGTGTCACCACTGTACTGCATGGCGAGCTGCTCTGGAGCTGTGGACCTTGGAAGCCCTGTAGTTCCTGGGCCCAGTGTAGTCCGCATGGTGAGGCTGGCCTGGAGTCCTGGAACCTGGAAGGTTAGGCTCCACAGTGGTCCACCAGGTGATCTGGCAGGGAACTAGGCAAGTTTCCAGGGTTCCATCAAACCCCTGCCTTCGATCTGATAAACGTTCGAACCCAACTCACTTTCACACGACATTTCGGGTTCACCGAATCAGCATTTTCCAAACTAACTCTTCCGTTAGAAAATGTCTGACCACCTCTAATGTTAATATAGTGGACCAATGTGCAGAAAGGCAAATCTGCTGAACTCTCACATTTGTTGGTTTATCCCCTACAGTAAATGTTCAAAGAATCTGATGCTGGGTAGCAGGTTCAAGTATTTCCATGCACCTGCAAGAATGTCCCTCTGCCCCGACATGTGTTAGAGTGTGTTTGTGCTGACTGCTGTAGTTGTACTTCATTCAGAGCAAGAAATACAGCTGCCAGGGGGAACCAGAGTTCTCAAGTGAACAGCATTCAGAGGATCACATTGGCATTTTGAAGTGTGATCCCCCGTAGCACACTAGGGTTGCCAATCCTCCAGGATTGTCCTGGAGTCTCCAGGAATTAAAGATTAATCTTTAATTAAAGATTATGTCATATGATGAAATTTCCAGGAATTTGTCCAACCAAAGTTGGCAACCCTACACCATACACACAGAAAACCCTCCCAGCAAAAATCACAAAAGGGAGAGAACGTTTCATTCTATCTCCTCTGATTCAGAAGTTTCATAACCAAATGAATATAGTATAGAATCTACATTCTACTAGATTTTAGACTATTGTGTATCTAATAAAAAACAATCCCAACTGCAATTTCATCAGTATTCACCATGATGAACATTTCAAATGGCTCCAATTGGGACTTACAAGGAAAATGTACACCAAAAAAATTAGGGACCCCCTAAAAAAGTAATATGGAGGGAGTCATAAAAAATAAAGGCCTCTTTTTGTATCCTCTCTTAAACCCATCTTCCGTCCCACAATGTACTACAAAGTATGCTTCCTACATCTAGGTTTGCTGATATTGTAATGAGCGCCTTAGTTTATGGTACTGCTGAGATTATAGTAGTTGCCTGGCCTAATATACAAAGCGGCTCTGAGAAATGGATGCTGGGATGTATGCTATATGTAGATATAAACTTTGTTAACAAAGAGATTTTTTTATTAAACAGTATCACTAACAGCTATTTAATAGGGAAATTCAAGAAGCTTTAGTATTACCTTACAGGGACAATGACGAAAAGAAGTCAGGTACCTCAAGTGCCACCAGATACACCATTCATTCAGTAGTGGGACAGAATAAAGGAAGATATCAGCTGTTCAACTCATGGATAAGCTTAGGCCTTGGAAACAGCTGGGTATTCAGGACCCGCATGCCTTTATAATGGTTGCAATGAAATGAGCCTTATTACCATGACTGTCTGGGTTTGCCGAAGTTATTCTTCTCCAGATGGTATAATACAATTTTTAGCTACTGAAGGACAATTAGAAGTTGAATTATATTATTATTTCATGCAGCACCTATTTGGAGACACTGTCACATTTAATATAAGGAAAATTATCCTACAAAAATCATACACGCTCAAGCTACTTCAGAGTTAATTAAAATTCTACAAGTGCTCCTTTTGCTTAACTCTAGTGTGTTTTACTCCATTATTCATGGGCATCAATGTTCACTTTAAATGTTCTATTAATTGAATGTCCAAGTATTCATTAAGGAAACTGTAATTTTGATTTATATGTTGTGGGAAGTCACCAGATTTAATTTCAACAATGGTTCCAGCAGCAGAATAGACGTGTTCCTTCATAAAGGTTTCTTGCTGTAAAAAAAACCTGGAGTTTTGTTATTGCAAAAAGAATAAGCTGATTTTAAAGAGAGAGAAGTTGCAAAGGCAAAAACAGCCTCTCTATATAAGAAAAGCAGCATTTGAGAAAAGTGCTTCTAGATCTGCACCATAAGATTAACAATCTGCAGTGAACCTTACTGCCACAACAATCATATAACTGAATCTGTGATGTATGACTTCAGGCAAAGGAAGACCAGCACTTCTACTTAAGCATGCACAGCTGAATGCCCAAGGCCATTGTTTAAACAATGCATGGTGTGCCTTTTTTACCCAGAGTGTTTACTAAGGATGCTTCCTCAAAGTTATTCGATTTCCCTCTCCACTACTCCAGTCCTTTGGAAAAGGAGAAACAATGTCCGTGGTAACTGGATGCTGCATAGACATTAAAGCTTGTAACCATGAATCAGTCTGTATAATGACTAATTACATTAAGGCTTCTATCAAAGACAAGCAAACATTATAACCCAATCTTAAAGCTGCCTTAAGCAGACACTGCCTTCCTTGAGTGCCATATCTAAAAAGATATAACCAGAATTGTACCTGGATCAATGTGGTCACTAATCAGTAGTGCATTCCTAAATTTCTCTTCTCCAGCAATGGAGTGTTACTGTACCTCATTCCTGCTGCAAAAAGGGCAGCCTTGTTTCTGCTCATTCAAGTGCAATGGGTGCATTGGGATCTCAGATATGCTCAACATCCTGATGTGCTAGTTCCTTTAAAGCATTACTGCAAACAATGTAAAGGATTCTGGACCATGTTTAGGAACTAAAAGTGCCGACTATACAGAGAGAAACACTCCAAAGAGAAACAAGCCGGCTGTTTGAAGGAAGAGCAGCACATGGCAACAGCAGAAATTCACCACGGTTTCAAATTTCTTGTCAGGGATTTCCATGCATACACAGGCCAAAAGAAAAAAAAAATCCAGTGATGCAATTTAGCAAAGCTGGTTGAAAATTCAGATGGCCAAATTCTGCTCTCAGTTATATTGATGTGAATCCAGAATAATTTCATACAACTCAATGATGTTAATCTGGATTTACACCAGTATGGCAGGGTAGATTGGGTTAAAGCTTTCAAAAATTCTTTATTTTTAATTTTTTTTCTTCTGTCTTAAAATCCTTTCTAGGAGGGGTTAATGAAATACTGCCTGGCACTTCTGACAATTTAGACAGCTGCCACTAGGGGTCTTTAGACATGCACAGGAGTCATGGCAGTGAAAACAGAGGAGCAGCAGCTCTTGCCCTTGTTAGGCCCAAAAACCGAAAAACATGCTTATCTCAGTTCTCACTGTCGTTTCCCATGCATGAAGCTGCACGTATACAGGATGTATAGAAGATATATGGAAAAGGGGAGGGGGTTGGACGGACCCTGGGAAAGGAATGTGAAGGACGGGAAGCCAAACAGATGTATCCTGATTACTACTAGAACTGAATTTAAACAATGCATAGGTTAGCAGAATTTAGACACGCTAAGTTGTTTGTCTCTCTGTATAAAAGAAGCCCAGTTGTGCTTGTAAGGTGTGTTCCTCCCTCTGGCATGAGTCGAGGGGGACACCCGCTCAGCTGACTGATCAATAAAGAACTTGAAGCCGTCTTCTCGACTCCCGTGCCTCCTTGGGGTAATTGGGCAGCTCCAGGGGGAAACGAGCCCATTTGGCTAACAAATGGCGACTCCGCCGGGACTTCTCTCCCTGTAGAGGGCACTGACCGACGACCGAGGGCGATTCCGAGGAGTGGCCACCTCGAGCTGTTGCTTTGCTCGGGCCTCGGATCGTCACAATCGGCCGGGGCGGCTGCGTCCTCTCTGAAGAGAACTCTGAAGGACACGGAAGCAAGACGGCTTCAGAAGGAGGGGAAGTCTGACTGCCGGACGCGGCCACTTCGGGCGGTAAGTGCGTTTACCTCCTGGGTTTGAGGAATAACGCCCCCGAGGTGTGGGTTGGACAGTGGAAATCCCCTAGGCAGCCTGTATACGGGAAGGTATGTTAACATTATTGTAGCTTTGTAAATGTCTTGTTGTTGTGTTTTTGGTTAAAGGGTAAGCAAATAACGGCCAATGAGTAACGTAACTAACTCCACAAGTCCATGGGCCGTTTTTAACAATTATTGGGACTTGGAGCAACCTCAGGGATTACTCTTGTCTATAGGAAGGGTAATCTTGTTTCTCCTCTTAATGGTGTGTTGGAAACCGAGATTGTAACTGATTAAAGGATCTGTGTGAAAGATGAATGAGTGCTGCTGACAGGTCTGAGGCTTAAGCTGACTTCAGCCGCCCCAAGACTCCTGCAAGGGGAAACCCGATGACCAGGATATCTTGATTGCAAGGGGGGTCAGCCGAACCTCGTGACCCAGCGGATATCTGAGTTAGAACTAGATCTATACCTCTTCCCCCTCTTGATATCTCTGTCTCGGAAAACTCTAGGTAAAGAATAATGGGGTCCGGACAAAGCACCTTCTCCTGGACACCCCTGGGATGTATGCTGGATAACTGGAAGGCGTTTAGACGCCAGGCTAATTATGGAATTGTATTATGTAAAGATAAGCTTGTAAAATTCTGTACTCTTGAATGGATGACATTCGGGGTGGAATGGCCCGAGGGAGGGACGCTCAAACCAGGGGTTGTACAAGCAGTACATAGCATTGTGACCTGGGATGGGCATTGGGACCAATATCCCTATATAGATATTTGGCAGGACCTTATGGCCAATCATCCCCCATGGTTACAAAAATGTAGATCACAAACTATTAAAACCTTAATGGCCCGTGCCCCTGTTAGGAAACCCTGTTTCCCTGTTAAGAAATCTTGTCTGCGGGCTGTGATTCCCTCTGCCCCTGATCCTATGCCCCCTCCCCCTTTGTATCCCGGCCTCCTGGCTCCGGTATCCTCAATTGAAATCCCCACCCCCTCCTCTGAGGATAATGGCTCAATTGAAAGGGGTGAGCCAAGCGACCAGGACTTTTCCAAACGGGAGCCCCCTCTGATCTCTCTGAGCTCCCCGGTGTCTAACCACACCAGGAGCAAGGGTGGCCCGGTACTCCAAGGGCCCCTGCAACAGAATTATTTGTGTCCACTGCAGGAAACTGTAGCCCCTGAGGGTAATCTCACTATGGTATATGTTCCCTTTACCACTAGTGAGCTATATAATTGGAAGCAACAGAATCCCCCGTTCTCGGAAGAAAGGGGCCCACGTTTTAGCCATGACCCAAAGGAAAGGATATGAAGAAAGGGGGGACAAAGTTAAGGGACGGCCAGGGCCACCGGGGAAGGGGCAGGGCCCCCGCCTGGGTCAAAATCAGTGCGCTATCTGTAGGGAAGAGGGGCACTGGAGAATGAATACCCCCGGTGACAGGCCATGGGAAAGGAACGTAAAGATAAAACCCCATCCCTTCCCATCCTCTATAACAGTACAGGACGTTCAGGGGAGAAGTCTTCCCCATAGGGGGGTCTGGGAACCCAGCGGCCCCTCCTGACAGCATAAGCTGCCAGCCTGGATCCCACAGTAAAAATTAAAGTGGAGGGCCGCCCAATTGAAGCCCTTATTGATACTGGGGCCACTCTTAGTTTGATCCCCCTTAATAAGGCTCCCCGAGATAGAGCTTGGGGACGTGCCATAGTCCAGGGGATAGAGGGACAAACTACAGCTTTGGAAAAAAACTTTGCCTCTCCTAGTAAAAATAGGGGACCATCAAATTTCCCATCAGTTTGTTTGCAGTCCCTCCTGCCCCATAGCGCTGCTCGGACGAGATATCCTCACTAAATTACAGGTGGAGATCTCATTCGATAACGGGACAATGGAAGTCAGAATCCCTAAGCAACAAGCCTCTAATTACCAGATGGCTCTCATAAATGCTAGAGATCACTCCCTGGAATGTAAGGGAAGTGATGGAAGCCACCTGCGGGGGAGGGGAGGGGAGTGTAAATCCCAAGGTCTGGGCAGAGGAAGGAGGCGTGGCCCGAGCCAGGAATGCTACACCAGTGCATATTTCCCTTAAGGAGGGAAGCAGCCCAGTCCGAATTCGACAATACCCCCTTAAGCTAACCACTTGGATCGGGTTAAAACCCCTGATTCAAAAGTTTTTGCAGTGCGGGTGGTTAAAGGAAGACACGTCCCCATACAATACTCCAATAATGGGGGTGCCTAAGCCTAATGGGCAGTATCGGTTGGTCCAGGACCGAAGACAAATTAACAAGTTAATAGCAGAGACTGTTTGCCTTTGAGTGGGAGGATCCGGACACCCATTACAGGGCCCAATATCTTTGGACCGTTGTCCCACAGGGACTCACCTGTGCATCAGAGATTTTTGGCAGCCAGTTAAAAAGGGACCTGGCCCCATTCCTGGCTAAACACCCTGCATGTAACATAGTTCAGTACTGCGATGATCTGCTCTTGAGTACTGAAACAGAGACAGTCTGCAAGGAGCAAACTGTCGAGCTCCTCAATCCCCTTGGGGTACAGGGATATAAAGTATCAAAGGAAAAAGCTCAGTTGGTTAAGCAGCAGGTCACCTTCCTCGGATACCACCTCTGCCAAGGGAGTCGCAGTTTGGGCAAAGAAAGAATCCAGGTGATACTTAACAGCCCTTAACCCCGGCACCCCCGAGAATTAAGGGCTTTTCTGGGATTGACTGGCTTCTGTCGACTCTGGATCCCTGACTATGGGGGAAAAGCCAGACCACTATATGAGTCTTTAACTAAAGAAGGTCTGCTCCACTGGAAATGGACCAGGGAAATGGAAAAAGCATTTCGAGAGCTTAAAGAAGCCTTGGTTCAGCCTCCCGCTCTAGCCCTCCCAGATTCCCGGAAGCCATTCACCCTGTACGCTCATGAAAGAGGAGGGGTGGCAGCTGGAGTCCTGTGCCAAAGGTCAGGGCCAACCTGGCGACCCATTGGATACTATTCGAAGGTCTTGGACCCTGTCGCCAAGGGGTGGCCTGCCTGCTTATGGGCCGTTGCAGCAACCGCTCTCCTCGTACAGGAGGCTGAAAAGTTTACCCTGGGGGGGGACACTGAGGTTGTGGTTCCCCACGGGGTGCCTCAAATACTGGGGACAGGCGCTGGGGAAAAGCATCTAAATCCCAGTCGACATACCAGATATGAGGTAGGGCCCTTGCTAGCCCCTAACTTAATCTTTAGGACAGTTAGCTCCCTCAACCTAGCTACCCTATTGCCTGACCCTTGGGTTTCCTATGAGACCAGCCCCACTCATGACTGTATTGAAGTCTTGCAACAGGTGTCCCAGGCACTCAGTATACAATGGAAGTTGCATACACCCTGGAGGCCGCAGAGCTCAGGTCAGGTGGAAAGAATGAATAGAACTCTCAAGGATACCCTCACTAAACTATGCACAGAGTCTAGTTTAAAGTGGCTTGATGCGTTACCACTCACCCTTACCCGCATTCGAAGGGCCCCACGTAAGGGTCTTAAGCTTTCACCATTTGAACTGGTCTTTGGGTTCCCTCCCCGAATCCTTATCCCGGGGTTCCGGGAGGATGTAAACTGGGAAATGGGGAAGGACTCCTTATGGAAACAGGTCTCTGGGTTGCAATCTGTTTTGTTACAGCTGCATCGACGCGGTGCCTTTTCAGGCCCTTCCTTTGGACCAGCCCATGTACCCGTTCCAGATCGGTGATCAGGTCCTCGTCAAGAAGTGGAAGCATGACCCCCTTACACCACGGTGGGACGGCCCGCATACTGTCTTGCTCATCAGCCAAGCTGCAGTCAAAGTTATTGGGAGTGACAAATGGACGCACCATACGCGGGTAAAACGGTTTCTGAACCCTAACCTAGAAACTGAGTCAGTGGAAGAGGACACCGGCCCTCTGCCCGCCCCGGCTCCGGATGCCCGGGGTGGCACAGGTGAAGACTCCACCTGGGAGTATCAGTACTTAGACGGACTAAAGGGACTGTTTAGAAAAAGATAATGAAATTATTGTTAATATTTTTGTTTATGTGCTTCCACCACTATTATGGTTGGGAAAATAGGTTTTTACAGCTGGGGGAGACAATAGCAAAATCCATTAACCTCAGTAACTGTTGGGTATGCGGAGGCCCAGGGGAATTAAATGAATGGCCTTGGGTAGCCCAGCCTGTACAGCCCAAATGGTGGCTCAGCAATTTGAGTATAGTCCACGATGGAACAGGGGTTTGGACTGAGGATAGTAGCCCCTGGCGACTGTACTCTTCTGGAATGGGTATTCTGTGCCTTAATCGGACAAGGCGGGAGGGAGTGTACTTGGGAGAAAGCAAGTGTGATTGGACTCTATCCCCAGGGTTTGATTGCTGGGACCCTTATTGTCATCTGTATGACTGTTCTAAATATCAGGGGCAATGGAACCAGACCCATGTGAGGCTCACCAATAATAGTTGGGTGAAATGCTCCAAACAATACTACCCTACGGCCGAAGGTTGCAGGGCGGTAGGACAGGATGGGTTCTTTGACGCCCTATTCACGAGTTGCCAG